>NC_083339.1:600000-1200000 GCF_019175385.1 Lycium barbarum | reverse complement strand
TAGTAATTTCATTTCCTTGGACAGCCCAACTACGTTCAGGTAACGATGACGTCTTTGACCTCGTGATGTAAGGATGGTCGGCCATCGAGCGTCAACACGAATCAACTCTCTGTTCGGGAATAAGATAAAATAGACATACAGTATAAACGATGTTAATCTCATGAACATATCTAGGTAAAGTCATGGTCACGTAAAGTCGAGTAAGGCATGTAGCGAATAATTTATCAAGTAGAGTCAAACAAGTTGTCAAACAAATGTAAACGATTATATCAAAACAACTAGCACGTCCTAATATGCATGTGACCTCTTTGCGCCAGAGGTGGGCCTAACGTTGTTTAAAGGATAAAGTGTGCCATAATATGTCATTCCGTTGCTTTGATTAATTAAACAGATTCTATTTCTCAAAAGTAAAAAATAATGTAATATTTATTACATGTCAAATGAATACAACATAAAGTGTTTCCTAATCTAAATAAAGTAAATAAAATTTTTATGCCTAACTTCTAGCTTCATTTGTGATGCCCTTGATCTTCGTCATTTGTTGTACTCCGATGCAAATGCATACCTGTCATAGAAACGTTAGTCATTCCTTACTTCCTAAAGTTTAATTAATTAGAGCAAATAGTCAATATTTAGGCACAGTTATCCTTCAAACATGCATATAAGGTATGATTGGTGTCACTCGGGGTCGTGAACCCACTCGGACGTTTGGGTAAAGTCATCTAATGGATTTAATACACCAAGGGTATTAAACCTCCTAGGTCATGAAACGTATGCTCTTAATAAAGTGTGTTGGTTTAGCTCTATCTTAGGCTGACTAAGAGTTGGCTTCTTACGACACAAGGTTCCCCCAAGCGGACAACTTGGGAGTGGAAAGTCCGTGGCCGTCGACTGCACCGCTGATCGACTAAATCCACAAGATCAATCCAACTAAAGGGGTAATTTAGTAGTGAACGGGCGCGAACCGCGAAGCCGTTTTAAGTGTGTGAATATGTGTGAGTTTTCCAGAAGTGGAGGAAATATGAACGGAATGACAGTTTTATCAAAGCACTAACACATAAACAGTTTATATCAGACAAACAGTTTATATCAAATAAACAGTTTATATCGAACAAACAATTAATAGCATGTAAAAAATAATTAACAAATAAATAAAGCGATTTCAAAATAAGCACACAAAGCCTACTTAAACTAAGTCCGTTATGGTTAGAACCTAAGTACATCCCCAGCGGAGTGGCCAAGCTGTCACACCCCATTTTTTACCCGGAGGTTAAAATTAGAAGTACGACGTATTGGAGATTCCTGTTTTTTTGTTTGTTGTTTTTAAGGAGTCGCCACCTAATTACTTATGGTGAATTAGGACACCTAAAGTTTATTAAAGTTATGTTTAAAGTTAACTCTGTTTAAGGTCTGCGAAACTTAAGATTCTAGGTAAGGGTTCAATTAGTCTAAAGGGAAGGTATTAGGCATCCTTTAAGACCCATTAACAATGGTTAACCGACCGGACTTATGATTAATTAGGCTAAATGTAAATATAATATTACAGGAAAAAGGAAAGTAATTTTATAAGTATGGCCAAAGTTATAGATAAATATGTAAGGATGCTATTTAAAATAGAACTTATAAAAATAATGATAATTCGTATAAAAGAGTGCTTTTAATGCTATTTTGAAATACGATTTATAAATGTTGTTAGAGTTTAAGACGAAAGTATAATAGCGTTATTTAAAGTAATACTTATAGAAAATAGTAATCGCATAAAAGAGTTTAGTTAAAAATAAACTAAAAGGAAAGCGGGATATGTAATGTTCGTATATGGAGGAAATGACTAAAATTTAAAAGAGTTATTTAAATAAAAAAAAAGTTTTTAAAGATTATTCTAGACAAATATGTATTTCAATATGGATTTGCTTAAGTGTTGGAAATAATCTAAGGTGAAAGAGTTGTTCGTTGAGTTAGTTTGCTTTTTGTTTCTTAGAATAAGCTAACCTAGTGTAAGATTTGGAGCGTTTTAAAAATTTCTAAAATAGAAAAGTATAATTTGGTTCCCTTAGTCAAAAGTATATAGTCATGATACTTTGAAAATCAATTATTCTAAAAGATAAATATTAATAAATAATTTCGACATAAACTAATGGAGCTAATTGTTAGTTTTCTCTTTGAATTAACTACCCACAACTAAACTGAAATCCCCAATGTTACTAAAGTTTATCTAAATTAGCAAACACAATGTTAATCATACAATACGCGTTAAATGCACATAAAAGAACAAAATAAAAAGGATGATGGAATAGATATAACGGAGATGGGCCCAACCCATCTCCTTGGACTGTTACGATTTGCTGATGGCTGGGCCTCGGCCCAGATTTCATTTTTTGTTTTTTCTTGCTGTGGACAGAGGATAGGAAAGGAGAAGATCCCGTTGGGCTATGGCCCAACACCAAATGCGGGAGATGATGAGTCCGAGAGACCCGTGTGCGATGTTCATGCATAAAATGAAAAGGAAAAGATTAGTATACGAACCATAAACGGATTCAAACACGCGAGATAGAACGAAAAAATGAAGCAGCCGATTATACGTATATGTCACGTATATTTTAGTATATCTCATGTATACATAGATATATAAACAACTGTAGGTGCATTGGAAGTATTCCAACCGGCTAATTAAGCTATTATGATCACAATCATAGTTCCCAAACAACAAACAAAACAACCCAGCAGATAGGGAGCACGGCAGATTAGCATTATTTGTTCCAAAGAGAAGATTCAAACATGAAGCAAGGCAAAACAGAACCTTCATCAGGGATTGATGATCAACAAAGGTGCGCAAACAACAGTTTTGTTTTCCCTGATAAGCAATCTCAATATTCTATTCTATTATAATTCAAATGGCTCAGCAAAAGAAAAGAAAATATGAGCACCAATGAAGGAGTCCATACAGAGATGAAGCCAGTTGAAGCTGGCTGAAAACTACAGCAGTTTTTTTTTTTTAAAAAAAGGCAAGGGACATCAATTCAATACTCCACAAGACATTTATCGAGCGGAGCAATCTATTCGCAATTTAGTGGCTTTAATTTAATCAGGAACTGCCTATAGCTATTCAACAGCTTCTAAGCAAGCAGGAGAAAAGATATTGAATAAGTAGAGTCGAAGTCATGGCAGCACACAAATATCTGGAAACAGCATAATGCAGCAAGGAGGTAAACATAACATACATGATAGATTGCTATAATTAGGATAGGTTAATTAACATATAGCATTCAAGAGGATGAAAGGGAAAACAAAGAGGAGGGACTGGAATATAGGTGAAACAACCCACAATCATGAAAATTGAGCAGAAAGTTCAGCAACTTATTGTTCAGAGAAAGCAAAAAAAGAACAGTTTGAGAAGATTTATAACATGGGATGCATTAACATTTAGTCCCGACCCAGATATTATCAGCATAGTTTATATACTAAACTCATGTACATTTTTTTTTTTTAAAGAGTGTGTGGTAGTGAATATACCCTGTATATCTGGTATATCACTGGACAGTCTCTAGAGAAGCCCAGACGATAAGGGCATAAACAGCCAGCTGAATCATGCTAAGGAGTTAACACTCGATGACCACATATAAACAGTACTAAAAAAACAACAGGGCACACCTACCATGATGAAAGCAAACAGGCTTAATTTGGGAGCGGACTGATCTTTCATGCAACATATAGAGCAAACAGCCTAGACAGAAACCCATATTATTTCAAAAGTAATGGAAACTGGGTCTCGGACACACTAATTGGGTTCTGACCTTATGTGCATTAGACTTTGAGCAAGAGACTAATATCATTCTCAGAACAAAGATGACTAAATGAGACTGAGCCATACGATAATCAGGCTAAGCAAATCAAGAATATCACACTAAGCAGATGATGCCATTAAACTAAACTTAAGCATGGTCATTAAACCGAACAGAATCTGGACAATAAACACATAACTGGGCTGATTTCTGAACTTTGAACAAGGAAATTATGCTACTCTTTTAAACAGATCCTGATGTTAAGCATATCAAATATTAGAACCAATCGTTATCAAGAAGTCATCTAAACCTGAGCGTATTGGTTAATAACATGATTTTAAGACTATTATTACCAGTTGACATCTAATGCATCGAACCATACTTCAACAATAAGCATGCTTGAAACTGAGCATATAGCTATAGATTAACATTAAACAGAGATTCCTAATCAAACATATGAACGGATTTGACGCCCAATCTAAATCAATTATCAATCAAGTGACACGACTAGCACACCAAGCGGGCATGAAATTCATTGAATAAAATTAACTAGGACTAACTAACTTCAGAGAATCGACTCATATGAATACCCGATAGAGATTCAAGCCATATTTTCAGATGAAACACTGAATGCGCTAAATGAGCAGCAACCATTATTAAACGAAAAAAATGTAGCTTCCTATCTTTATGACCTCGGATATACAGAATTTTATCGCAACATCCAACTTGAAACTAAAAACACTTTAATCATGCAACCAAAAAAAATCACCGACACAGATAAGAGTTAGATCGAAACCAAAGGGAAAAAGAGGAGGGTGGCACTGACCTGCTTTGCGCGCAGTGAACTGAGGTCGTCGGGGTCTCGAATCTACACTCGAATGCGATGAACTCGAACCCGAAAATAGTCTTCCAAATCGAAAATTTTGATGGAATCGATTACTCTCTTCAAAGAGAAGTTTGGTTTGATTTTTTAAATAATCCTGAATGTAAGTGAAAGAATGATTCGAAACACACTGGGATTTGAACAGATTCGAAATCTAAAGTAACGGAAGGGTCCAAATGTTGAATGTGGTAAAATCTCCCCCCTTTTTCAGAACAATTCGTCCTAGATTTATAGGGCTTCGTGTGGTTTGAGAAAGAGAGGAGCGTGGACAGAGAGTGGGGGACAGCGACGAGTGGGAGTGGTGTCGGGTGAGTGGAGGCGGAGGAAAGGGGGAAAAGGAAGAAAGAGAGATGAAGAGGCGGAAAGAAGAAGCGGGAATGGAGGAGAAGAAGAAGGCGAAAAAGAAGGAGAAAATGGAGGAAGGGAGATGGAGGCGGAAGAGATTGAGAAGAGAAAAAGAGGAGCATGAGGGATTAGGGTAGAAAAGTGAAGGGGTTGGGCTGGTCGAGTCGCGGAATTGTTTGGGCTGGTCCGTTTTGGGCTGGCCTATTAATTTAAATATGGGCTGATATAAATGTGGATTGGATATTAAAAATGTGGGTTGCTTATTCGGGTAGGGAAATAATATTACATTTGTATTTTGGGCCATTAATTTGGCTGAAAATTGTTGGTCCTTCCTCCGCTATTTTAATTATTTTCAGGCTTCTAATTCAGTAACTAGTACAATATTTATTATGTGAAGATAAATAGTAATTAATATGTAGAAAAATAAGGATTTTAGAAAATGTTGTCTTGTAATTAATTTTAACGAGTCCACCCGAAAAAAATGAAACGATGACTAACCGTTTAAAATCTGTGATAAAGTAATACTTATAATGTTAAAAAATAAAAGTAGCGAAAATAATAGTAGTGAAAATAAAGTATTTAGCTCGTCAGTAAATTTAGAAAACCGGGTAAATTAAATAGGAGAGGGACAAAATTGGGTGTCAACATACGGGGCATATTTTCAAATTCCAGAATGCTCAGAAATCTTTGGTACCAGTTTACGACTTTAAATACGGGCCGTATACTGAAATACGATCACTGTTTATGGGCGTAAACCACCATCTTACAACTGAACAGGAAATTTCCTACATTCTTTATCTGGTTTTCTAAGTCTAGGATCATGGTCAAATCTCAGGTTAAAGGTACGGGGTGTTACAAAAACTGTCAAAAATGGGGGTATATTAGTCATTTCATAGGGAATCTTGAGGAATCTTTGCCTTTTATTATTTTATTATCAAGTGTTTTTACATGACTGCCCTTTCTGATAAAATGAGACTCTCTCTCATATAGGCTAATCATGGGTTATGTTTCCTATGTTCTTTCCCATGTTTTAATGTACCTTTTTTTATTATTATTATTTTTACATTAGCTGTATTTTGTATACATAAGGTAGGCCTAGGGTGTATTTCGTTTTTTTTTCCTTTTTTTTGTTCACTTATTGTGTATGCATACGGTGGGCCCAGGGTGTATTTCCTTTTTTTCTTCTTTTTCTTTTTGTTTACTTATTGTGTATGCATACGGTGGGCTAGGGTGTACTCATTTCCTTTTTTCTTTTTTTCTTTTTGTTTTGGCATCTAAAAGTTTTTTTTTCTTGTAAATAAAGTGTTATTTATTGGCTATATACATATGGTATTTAGCCTAGAGTGTATTTTTCTTCTTCTTTTTCTTTTTATTTTGGTCTGAAAGTGTTTTTATTTTTCCTGTAAATTTGTTAAATATTAGCTATATACATAGGGTATTTGGCCTGGAGTGTATTTTTTCTTGTTTTTATTTTGTTATGGTATATGTATATATATACGGTATTTGGTTCCCGTTGGACGTTATATATTGAAGAGTGGAATAATCTGAGTGAATGATTAATTTATGTTGTTTAATTTTGTTTTATTTTTGTTCATGTTGTTTAATTTTGTATTAGGCCAAATACACATATAACCCCCTAAACTTGTCACAATTTTTTACTTAAACACTTTAACTAAGGGAATGACCTATTAGAGGTTGCAATTGGCCGACTTTTGGTCAAAATGAGCAGAGTTTACACAAAATATCCATGTCAGCAAATTATTGACCTCATTTACGCGATTAGAAAGGGATAAAAAGTCACATTTCATGCCATGTCAGCACAACGTGCTTAATAGATACAGTTTTTATAGACATGAGGTGTTCAATAGGTCATTCCCTTAGTTAAGGTATCTAAATGGAAAATTGTGACAAGTTTAAGGGGCTGCCTATGTATTTGGCCTTTGTATTATTTTTTGTTGAGCTCAATATTGCTATTTCTCGTGAATGCAGTGTCAAATCATTATTTATTAATAACATAACGAATCAAGTCACTATTAGTGTTGAAATAACTATGAACTAAAATTAGGTATGACCTTATTATGAAATGCTGGCAATTTGATTATGAAAATGCAACAAACCAATATTTTGTATTGAATTTTCTATTATATATTGAAAAGTCATTTATTTTACCATTTTGCTCTATTAAAAAATGCAGATAAGTAATTTCCCGTTCCAAGAAATGTTGAATGCTATTGCAGCGAAATTGATCAAGGTCCGCGTTTAGAACCCTTAGATCCCGAGTTCAAGTCGAGGTGCGTGCATTTAGTCTAAAACTTTTTTTTTCATTTTTTCTTTCACTTATATGATCACCAAACTCAAAAAAATCAAGTATCAGTGCACTTTAATGCTTTTGAACAACAAAACTCACTTAGTATTGCTATTTGATTGAGAAAACACTAAGCCTTTGAACGAAATGTCATATCACATATTCGTTTGTTTGAAGATAGCACATTAATGTATTTAATACTTTGAATGCAGTGGCAACTCATTATCTCTTAACATAATGCATCAAGTCACTTTTGGCGTTGAAGAAACTATGAACTATAATGAGTTATAACCTTGTTATAAATGAGCTCACAATTACCGATCGATAATGTAAATCAATGATGAGAACCGTGAATGATCGTCGTGTACATAAGTTCGTAACGTAAAAAACCCAAACAAAGCATGAATATCATGAATTGATGCCAATTTGATCATGAGAGTGCAACAGACCTATAGTTTTGCTATTTGATTGAGAAAACACTAAGACTTAGAACAAAGTGTCATATCACGTACTCATTTGTTTGAAGACAACACGTCAACGTATCTAGTACTTTGAATGCAGTGTCAACTCATTATGTATTAACATAATGAATCAAGTCACTTTTGGTGTTGAAGCAACTATAAACTATAGTGAGTTATATAACCTTATTATAAATGAACTCACAATTACCGATCAGTAATGCAAAACAACGACGAGAATCGCTAACTCGTCGTGTACACAAGTTCGTAACGTAAAAAACCAGACAAAACATGAATATCATTATTTACATTCCAATTTGATTATGAAAGTGCAACAAACCTATATTTTGCATTGAATTTCCTATTAAATATTGAAAAGTCATTTATTTTACCATTTTGCTCTATTAAAAAAGGCAGCTAAATAAATATTCGTTCCAAGAAATGATGAATGTTATTGCATAAAATTGGTCAAGGTCCGCGTTTAGAACTCTTAGGTCCCACGTTTGAGTCGAGGTGCGTACATATAGTGAAAAGTTTTTTTTTCTAATTTTTTTTCACTTGGATATTGGGCTGCATTTCTCCTCTTCTGCTGAATATATGGGTTGTGGTTGTTTGGGCCCAACTTCTTTGAGCAGCCCAATGCCATGCATCTTTATGTTCACAAACACACAGTCCATCAAAAAAAAAAATTGTCCACTCAAAATATAATACTTCAATTCATACCATATAAATATGTGATAAACAATACATAAAGACCCATTCCATTGATATTTTTACAACGCAATTTGTTGAATATATCGAAAAAATTGGTAAAATGAATGACTTTTCAATATTTACTAGGAAATTCAATGCAAAATATTGGTTCGTTTCAATCAAAGTCAACCATAATGTTGACTATTTGTTAAATCCACTATTTTAGACAAAATGAATTTAATGGAATCAAAACTTGTTATTTTAACAAGTCTAAGTCTATTTCCTACAATTTAGCTAAGTATTATCTTTTGAATAGAGCAAAATGGTTAAAAAAAAAAAGACTTTTCAATAGAAAATTCAAAGCAAAATATTGTTACCATACATTCACATATTTATATAAGAATTTGATCCAATTGAATCAACACTTAGAGGACCTTTTACTAAATCTTAATTAATACTTAACTAAACTGATTGAATTACTTGGAAGTGTTTTTATTTTTCCTGTAAATAGAGTGTTATATATTGGCTATATACATTGATATTTGGCCTAAAGTGTTTTCTCTTTTTTTTTTTTTTGGAATCTGATAGTGTTTTTAATTTTTCTGTAAATAGAGTATCATATATTGGCTATATACATAGAGTATCATATATTGGCTATATACATACGGTATTTGGTTTCTATTGGATGTTATATATTGAAGAGTGGAATAATTTGAATGAATGATTAATTTCTGTTGTTTATATATTGGCTATATACGTACGGTATTGTTTTTTGTTGAACTCCATATTGTTATTTCTTGTTACTGCAGTGTCAAATCATTATTTTTTTAACATAACATATTAAGTCTCTTTTAGTATTGAAGTAACTATAAACTATAATTAGTTATAATCTTATTATAAATAAGCTCACAATTATCAATCATTAATGTAAAATAATGAGGAGAAGCGTTATCTCATAGCGTTAGGCTATAAGATTGCAATTTTTAATCCTAGGTTGTTCATATTTAAAAATCTCAACAAAAAAAATCCAAAAAAAAAAATGAAAATTAGTGTTGTTTTTCTATTTGTGTGAATTGGAGTGTAGGTTTGAGTTCCTAGAGGTCAAATCTACCTAGATCTAAAGTTTCAAGTCATTTGGCGGAGTTTTAGATATTTTCACCATTGTTGACTTTCAAAGCTTGAAAACAAGTTGATGGGTTTCGAAGATTAGGTCAAAATTGAAGGCTCAAACCTATTGATCTTTGTTTTTCTGTTGAAAGAGGTAATCAATCCGAAGTTTGGAAGAGTTTCAAGTTGATTTGAAGAGTTCACCATTGTTGGGTTTGAAGGTTTGAAGAACTAGCAATTGGTGTTTTTTGATTTGACGGTTGATTGATTTCAATTTGTATTGAGTTTTGTTCTCTATGTTGAGGAAGAGCTAGATCTAAAATTTAGAGTAATTGGACTTAATTTGAAGAAATTACAAATTTCAAGTTCATGGTATTCTTGAAGATCTTCATTTGTGTTTTTGGAAAAGCTTAGAAACTAACAAATGGATTTAATTGATTTCTTATTTGTTTGAAGAGTGGGGATTGTTCTAATTTGTATAGAGGAGCTTGGTTTCGAGCTTGGGGTTGATTTGACTTGATTTGAAGAATCTATGACAAAAAAACTTTGAAGCAATTTTGAAGAACAATATGAAGGTGGTGAAGAAGATGATAAAAGTGCAATTTTTTGCGTAAATAGACATTGATTTGTTGTTTTTCATAATTTTGCACAGAAATTGCAGAAATGACCAGATTTTGTAGAAATAAGTCAAACATAATGTTGATTGCTTGTTAAATCCACTATTTAAAAATGAAATTTGATGGAATCAAAACATGTTAAATTAACAAGTTTAAATCTAATTCCTTCAATTTGGCTAAGTATTATCTTTTGAATAAAGCAAAATGATAGAACAAATGGCTTTTCAATATTTAATAATAAATTCAATGCAAAGTAGTGTTACCATAGTTACATTCACATATTTATATAAAAATTTGATGAAACTGAATCAGCACTTAGCAGACCTTTCATTAAATCTTAACTAATACTTAGATAAACTGATTGAATTAGATCTAAACTTGCTAACTGCTTCTCAATACTATTTAATACTTAATTGATTGAAGCAATTCAGGTTAAATTCAGTATTTTTGTTTGTATTGACTGAATTAGATTTAAACTTACTAATCGCTTCTCAATTATATCTAATTAGTGTTCACTTAGCTAAATTGAGACTGGGTATGATGTTGTTGTTGTTGTTGTTAGCTAAATTGAGACAATTCAATGTCTCATTTAAAGTCAATCATAAAGTTGACTAACCGTTAAATACACTATTTTCGTTTAATTTGATTGAATTAGATCTAAACTAACCTATTAAAAATATACGCTTCTCCGTTTCTTAATAATTTTGTTTTGAAAATATGAATGTAACCATTATAACTTTATTTTAGTTAGTTTACTATTGTTTGACATAATAAATTTGTTTTTATTTATTTAAAACTACACAAGAAAAACATAAATTGTTGTGTCGAGCTATTCGCATCACATATTTCAATTTGGGCAATTAGCAGTAACGCCCTTATTTTGGGGTGGTCTTTAAATTTTGCCCATCAAAATGAAAGTATTTCACTTTTGCCAACCTAAAACATCAAGGTCCCAGGTTCGAACCCCTACTTAGGCGAAAATTAAAACAAAATTGCTAGGCAGAAGTTTGGTTCGCAAGGCAGAAGTTGCAAATTCTGCCCCTAACATCTGTCTTGCGATTTTTTTTTTTTTAATTGGGGTTTGAACCCAAAATGTCAAGGTGGTAGGCGAAAGACAAAATTTAAAGACCACCAATTTGAAGGACAAAAATTAAAGACCACCCCAAATGAAGGACAATCCGCGCAATGTTTTGTTTCAATTTCGACCACCTTAAAAAATCTATAAAATGTAATATTACATTCCATGACCTTTCTGACTTAAAAATTCAGCTAAAAGAGAGGGAATGTCGCTTGGATCCAAATAATGAAATTATCACAGTAGCAATTAGCAAATTTAGATCTAATTCGATTAATTTAAATAAAATTATTAGATTTAACAAGTAATCAATACTATGATTGAAACATTGAATTCCTTCAATTTAGCTAAGTACTATATAGGATTGAGTAACAGTTAGAAACTTTTATTTAATTTAATCATTTTTAAAATAAAAATAGATGTATCAAGTAGTTAATATTATTACTGACTTTAATTGAAACATTGAATTATCTCAATTAGTTAAATATTAAATAAAATTGAGTAGCATTTACCAAGTTTAGATCTAATTCTATCAATTTAAATAATAATAGTAAATTTAACAAGAAATAAGCCCCATGGTAAATTTTAATTGAAACATTAAATTGGTGCAATTTATCTAAGTTTTATACAGGATTGAGTAACAATTAGCATCTTTTGATTTAATTAAAAAAAAAAAAAGATATAACAAGTAGTCAATAATATGTTTGACTTAAATTGAAACATGAAATTAGCTTAACCGCATTAAATATAATTGAGTAGCACTTAGCAAGTTTTGATCCAATTCAATCAGTTTAAAGAAAAATATTAGATTTAACAAGCAGTCAACACTATAGTTGATTTTAATTGAAACATTGAATTGCTGCAATTTAGCTAAGTATTATATAGGATTGAATAATAATTAGCAAATTTTGATTTAATTCAATCAATTTAAAAAAACAATTTCAACAAGTAGTCGATACTATGTTTGATTTTAATTAAAACATGAAATTATCTCAATTAGTTAAGTATTAAATAGAATTGAGTAACATTTAACAAGTTTAGATCTAATTTAATCAATATAAATAAAAACAGTGGATATAACAAATAGTCAACACTATGATTGACTTTAATTGAAACATTGAATTCCTTTAATTTAGCTAAGTATTAGATAAAATTGAGTAACTATTAACAACCTTCAATTTAATGCAATCATTTATTTATTAAAAAAAAGATAGATGCAACATGTAGTCAATACTATGGTTGACTTTAATTGAAACATGAAAGTATCTCAATTAGTTAAGTATTAAATATAATTGAGTAGCATTCAGTAAGTTTAGATCTAATTCTATTAGTTCAAACAAAAATAGTAGATTTAAGAAGTAGTTAGCACTATGATTGATTTTAATTGAAACATTGAATTGCAAGATGAATAATAATGCAACTTTTGATTTAATTCAATCAATTTTTTAAAAAAATATATGTGCAACATGTAGTCAATACTATGGTTTATTTTAAGTAAAACCCGAGAGTATCTCAATTAGGTAAGTATTAAATAGAATTGAGTAACATTTAGCAAGTTTAGATCATTTAAACAAAAATAGTGGATATAATAAATAATCAATACTATGGTTGATTTTAATTGAAACATTGAATTCCTTTAATTTAGGTAAGTATTATATAGGATTGAGTGACAATTAGCAACCTTCAATTTAATTTAATCATTTAAAAAAAAAAAGTAGATGCAACATGTAGTCAATACTATGGTTGACTTCAATTGAAACATGAAAGTATCTTAATTATTTAAGTATTAAATATAACTGAGTAGTATACAACAAGTTTAGATCTAATTCAATCAGTTTAAACAAAAATAGTAGATTTAACAAGTAGTCAACACTATGATTGATTTTAATTGAAACATTGAGTTGCTGTAATTTAGCTAAGCATTATATAGGATTGAGTAACAATTAGCAATGTTTGATTGAATTCAATCAATTTAAAAAACAAATGTGACAAGTAGTCAATACTATGGTTGATTTTAATCAAAACATAGAATTATCTCAATTAATTAAGCATTAAATATAATTAAGTTGCATTTAACAAGTTTAGATCTAATTCAATCAATGTAAACAACAATACTGAATGTAACAGATAGTCAACACTATGGTTGACTTTAATTGAAACATTTGAATTCTTCCAATTTAGCTAAGTATTGCATAGGGTTGAGTAACAATTAGCAACATTTGATTTAATTCAATCAATTTTAAAAAACAATACGTGAAAAGTAGTTAATACTATGATTGACTTTAATTGAAACATGAAATTATCTGAATTAGTTAATTATTAAATAGAATTGAGTTGCATTTAGCAAGTTTAAATCTAATTCAATCAACATAAATAAAAATAGTGAATGTAACAAATAGTCAACACTATGGTTGACTTTAATTGAAACATTTGAATTATTCTAATTTAGCTAAGCATTATATAAGATTGGGTAACAATTAACAACGTTTGATTGAATTCAATCAATTTTTTTTAAAAGAAATATGTGACAAGTAGTCAATACTATGGTTGATTTTAATCGAAACATGGAATTATCTCAATTAATTAAGTATTAAATAGAATTAAATTGGATTTAGCAAGTTTAGATCTAATTCAATCAATGTAAACAACAATAGTGAATGTAACAGATAGTCAACACTATAGTTGACTTTAATTGAAACATTTGAATTCTTTCAATTTAGCTAAGTATTATATGGGGTTGAGTAACAATTAGCAACATTTGATTTAATTCAATCAATTTTAAAAAACAATACGTGAAAAGTAGTCAATACTATGATTGACTTTAATTGAAACATGAAATTATCTGAATTAGTTAAGTATTAAATAGAATTGAGTTGCATTTAACAAGTTTAAATCTAATTCAATCAACATAAACAAAAATAGTGAATGTAACAAATAGTCAACTCCATGGCTGACTTTAATTGAAACATTTGAATTATTTTAATTTAGCTAAGCATTATATAGGATTGAGTAACAATTAGCAACGTTTGATTGAATTCAATCAATTTAAAAAAAAAAAATATGTGACAAGTAGTCAATACTATGGTTGATTTTAAACGAAACACGGAATCATCTCAATTAATTAAGTATTAAATAGAATTAAGTTGCATTTAACAAGTTTAGTTCTAATTCAATCAACGTAAACAACAATAGTGAATGTAACAGATAGTCAACACTATGGTTGACTTTAATTGAAACATTTAAATTCCTTCAATTTAGCTAAGTATTACATAGGGTTGAGTAACAATTAGCAATATTTGATTTAATTCAATCAATTTTAAAAAACAATATGTGAAAACTCAATACTATGATTGACTTTGATTGAAACATGAAATTATCTCAATTAGTTAAGTATTAAATATAATTGAGAAGTATTCAGTAAATGTAGATCTAATTCAATTAGTTTAAACAAAAATAGTAGATTTAACAAGTAGTCAGCACTATGATTGATTTTAATTGAAACATTAAATTGCTGCAATTTGGCTCAATATTATATAGGAATGAATAATAATTAGCAACTTTTGGTTTAATTCAATCAATTTAAAAAATATATATGTGCAACAAGTAGTCAATACTATGGTTTATTTTAATTAAAACATGAAATTATCTCAATTAGTTAAGTATTAAATAGAATTGAGTAACATTTAGCAAGTTTAGATCTAATTCAATCAACATAAACAAAAATAGTGGATATAACAAATAGTCAACACTATGGTTGATTTTAATTGAAACACTGAATTCCTTTAATTTAGCTAAGTATTATATAAGATTGAGTAACTATTAGCAACCTTCAATTTAATTTAATCATTTTTTTTAAAGGTAGATGTAACATGTAGTCAATACTATGGTTGACTTCAATTGAAACATGAAAGTATCTCAATTAGTTAAGTATTAAATATAACTGAGTAGTATTCAACAAGTTTAGCTTTAATTCAATTAGTTTAAACAAAAATAGTAGATTTAACAAGTAGTCAGTACTATGATTGATTTTAATTGAAACATTGAGTTGCGGTAATTTAGCTAAGCATTATATAGGATTGAGTAACAATTAACAACGTTTGATTGAATTCAATCAATTTAAAATAAAATAAAAAATATGTGACAAGTAGTCAATACTATGATTGATTTTAATCGAAACATGAAATTATCTCAATTAATTAAGTATTAAATAGAATTAAGTTGCATTTAGCAAGTTTAGATCTAATTCAATCAATGTAAACAACAATAGTGAATGTAACAGATAGTCAACACTATGGTTGACTTTAATTGAAACATTTGAATTCTTTCAATTTAGCTAAGTATTACATAGGGTTGAGTAACAATTAGCAACATTTGATTTAATTCAATCAATTTTAAAAAACAATACGTGAAAAGTAGTCAATACTATGCAACAAGTAGTCAATACTATGGTTGATTTTAATTAAAACATGAAATTATCTAAATTAGTTAAGTATTAAATAGAATTGAGTAACATTTAGCAAGTTTAGATCTAATTAATCAATTTAAACAAAAATAGTGGATATAAAAAATAGTCAACACGAAATCAACATTGAATTCTTTTAATTTAGCTAAGTATTATATAAGATTGAGTAACTATTAGCAACTTTCAATTTAATTTAATCGTTTAAAAACAAAAAAGGCAGATGCAACATGTAGTCAATACCACGATTGACTTTAATTGAAACGTTTGAATTCCTTCAACTTAGCCAAGTATTACATAGGATTGAGTAACAATTAATAACATTTGATTTAATTCAATCAATTTTAAAAAAAAAATACGTGACAAGTAGTCAATACTATGGTTGACTTTAATTGAAACATGAAATTATCTGAATTAGTTAAGTATTAAATAGAATTGAGTTTCATTTAGCAAGTTTAGATCTAATTCAATCAACATAAACAAAAATAGTGAATGTAACAAATAGTCAACACTATGGTTGACTTTAATTCTATTGAGCCGAGGGTCTCTCAGAAACAGCCATCCTACCTTGATAGGAGTAAGGTCTGCGTACATTCTACCCTCCCCAGACCCCAAGATGTGGGATTTCACTGGGTTGTTGTTGTTGTATGGTTGACTTTAATTGAAACATTTGAATTTCTTCAATTTATCTAAGTGTTACATAGGATTCAGTAACAATTAAAAACATTTTATTTAATTCAATCAATTTTAAAAAAATAATACGTGACAAGTAGTCAATACTATGGTTGACTTTAATTGAAACGTGAAATTATCTGAATTAGTTAGTATTAAATAGAATTGAGTTGCATTTAGCAAGTTTAGATCTAATTCAATCAACATAAACAAAAATAGTGAATGTAATAAATAGTCAATGCTATGGTTGACTTTAATTGAAACATTTGAATTCTTTCAATTTAGCTAAGTATTATATAGGATTGAGTAACAATTAGCAAGTTTTGCTTTAATTGCTTTGAGTAGACGTAACAAGTAGTCAATACTATAGCTGACTTTAATTGAAATATGAAATTATCTCAATTAGTCAAGGGTTAAATATAATTGAGTAGTATTAAGCAAGTTTAGATCTAATTCAATTAGTTTAAACAAAAATAGTAGGTTTAACAAGTAGTCAACACTATGGTTGATTTTAATTGAAATATTAAATTGCTGCAATTTAGCTAACTATTATGTAGGATTGAGTAACAATTAGTAACGTTTGATTTAATTCAATCAATTCTCTCTCTCTCTCTCTCTATATATATATATATATGTGTGTGTGTGTGTGTGTGTGTGTGTGTGTGACAAGTAGTCAATACTCAATACCATGTCATATAAATTAGCCGTATTTATTATAGCATGACTTAATGCTTTTTGATTATGATCATTTTTATGCGATCTTATTACTTTCTTTTTTGTTGAATATTTTAGTACAACATCATATTTCATTTTACATTTTACATTTTGTGTTATTTTCTTAAAAAATATTTTAATTAAATAGTCGTATGTTAATAAGACTAAATAGAAATATCTTAATAAACTATATTTGGAGTACAAGTTATATGACACTAGTTCCTAACTTTGGAATGTTTGTTGTGAACATAAAGATGCATGGGCATTGAGCTGCTCGAAGAAGTTGGGCTCCAACAACCACAACCCATATATTCAACAATATCTAATGTAGCCCAATATCAAAAGTTTCTCAACATTGCATCAAATATACTTGATCAACAAGGACAACTCACTTTTAATTACATTCTAAGGGAATGCAATTAATTATAGGGTAGGCAACAAAATTTGGACAATATTGTATAAAGTGCATTGATAGTTGACCTGTTTGACTTTGGTGATCATGTAAGTGAAAGAAAAAATGGAAAAAAAATTTAGACTAAATATGCACACCTAGAATCGAACTCAGGACTTAAGGGTTCTAAACGCGAACCTTGACCAATTTCACTGCAATAGCATTCGTCATTTGTTGGAATGGAAGATTTACTTATCTGCATTTTTTGATAGAGCAAAATGGTAAAATAAATGACTTTTCAATATTTAATAGGAAATTCAATGCAAAATATAGGTTTGTTCCACTCTCATAAATGTAAATAATGACATTCATGCTTTGTGTGGGTTTTTTACGTTACGAACTTGTGTATGCGGCAATCGTTAGCGATTCTCGTCGTTGTTTTACATTACCGATAGGTAATTGTGAACTCATTTATAGTAAGGTTATATAACTCGCTATAGTTCATAGTTGCTTCAACACCAAAAGTGACTCGATTCATTATGTTAAGACTTAATGAGTTGACACTGCATTCATAGTATTAGACACGTTGACTTGTTGTCTTCAAACATATGAGTATATGATATGACACTTTGTTCTAAGTCTTAGTGTTTTCTCAATCAAATAGCAAAAGTATGGTTTGTTGCACTCTCATGATCAAATTGGCATCAATTCATGATATTCATGCTTTGTTTGGGTTATTTACACTGCGAACTTGTGTACACGATGATCGTTAGCGGTCTCGTCGTTGGTTTACATTACCGATGGGTAATTGTGAGCTTATTTATAACAAGGTTATAACTCATTATAGTTCATAGTTGCTTCAACACCAAAAGTGACTTGATGCATTATGTTAAGAGATAATGAGTTGCCATTGCATTCAAAGTATTAGATACGTTAATGTGCTATCTTCAAACAAATGAGTATGTGATATGGCATTTAGTTCAAAGGCTTAGTGTTTTCTCAATCAAATAGCAATACTAGGTGAGTTTTGGTGTTCAAAAGGATTAAAGTACTTTGATATTTGATTTGTTTGAGTTTTGTAATAATATAAGTGAAAGAAAAATGAAAAAAAAAGTTTTAGACTAAATGCGCGCATCTAAACTCGAACTCGGGACCTAAGGATTCTAAACGCGGACCTTGACAAATTTCGCTACAATGGCATTCAACATTTCTTGGAAGGGAAATTTACTTAGCTCCATGTTTTAATAGGGCAAAATGGTAAAATAAATGACTTTTCAATATTTAATAGGAAATTCAATGCAAAATATTGGTTTGTTGCACTCTCATAAAATTAGTTATAGGCAAGCAAATAGAATTTGGACAAAAAATTTATAGGATTATATTATTCTTTTATTTCTAAGCATAGGTGATCTTCTCTTTCAATGAAATACACAGAAATCCACAATCTCAATATCTCTCAGTTTCTACATATAGAGGAGACAGTTTTTTTCTCTAAATAATCGTCGTTAATTTCTCGAAATTTGGTCTTAGACATTATTGGCTATTTATTTATTTAAATAACCGCCCAGAAATAACATTGTATGTGTGAACTTCTATTAAAAAAAATTATATTCTAATTGTTATAGCATTTTTCTCTTTTGATAAGTGTTAAAAGTATATATGATTAAAATTGATTAGAATTATAGATAAGGACGTTTACATGATCAATGGCCAACACTGGGTTATAAACACATAGCTAAATCTAATTGTCTACAATGATTGCTATAGTTACATTTTTTGCAATTGAATATTGGATCAATTTTTTTTTTAGAGAAATATTCCATTTTAAATTTTCAGTAAAGGAAACAGTCAAAGCAAACTACCTAAATAACATAAACCTTTGAAAAGATCTCCTAAAACTAAGCACGGCAACACCAAGAACAAATCCCATATTCCATGTCTAAAACGTATGTATTAAATACATGCTAATTTTAAGGGCAAAGTCAATTTGTTTTATTTCCAAAGAAAAGGTGTGGACTAATCGGGACCATATTTATTTTCTTTTCTTAGAATTAGAATTTGATTAATGCAAATTATTTCTCTAAATACAATTCCTATATTTGGTAAAATAAATGTATGAACAATATATATTATTGATGAACGTTAAAATTGTATAGAATATTGTATATATACAATTTTATATATTTTGAATAATACATGTATGAACTTAATATAGATAATATATTGATGAAATATTAACATAATATAAAATAGTTACAGTATAATATATTTGAAATATACTAAATGTTTCTTTTAAGAAAACTGTCATCATAAAAAAAAAGTTTGAAGAAAAAAAAAATCATAAAATTAGGGTGGGGAGAGAGATCATTGTGGAAGTGAGAGAAAAGAGTAAATGAGTAAAATTGTATTAATGAAAATAGATTTCATTAATTAATGGAGAGGGTCGGCTTTAATCAGAGTTTATTATTGTATTTATATTTTTTATCTATTCAATGTGCTATGTTTGTTACTTTTAAAAAGATATGTTTTTCTTGTATATAAGTCTTACTAATTGGTTTAGGGGGTAAATGTCTCTAAAAAGGAAAAAAAAATTAAGGCTTCGTATATTGTTTAGGTCGGCCTACCGTATAATGAAAGAAAAAATAATAATCTGTATATATTGTTTAGGCTGACTCACCGTCTAATGAAATAAAAAATAAATAAAGCTGTGTATATTATTTAAATTGGCTTACCATATAATAAAAAAAAATAAAGTTGTATATATTGTTAGACTGGCCCACCGTATAATATAGGTGCATGCATCTTATTTAAATATTATCATTTATGTTTTAGTATGACCTACTTTAATCATTACACTATATTGAAGGACAGAGGTTGGCTGTTGGGGGTTAGGATATTCTGGTCACTTTACTGTGGGCCAGCCCCAGTTTTGGCAATTTTGATTAAGTGGATTTTGTTATTTAGTAGCACCCTTAAATTATACGTTGTTTTTGAAGTGCATTGGCATGAGTGACTAGGATATTTAACAGTGTACTGTGGTTACTAATTATGGTAATACCACTACCTTAGCAATTGCCAAAACAGGAATTATGGGCAAATCATCTTTACATTTCGAAATGACTTGTCAGTTCATTTAAAATATATTTATATATGGTGGAGTACCCTTTATACCGTGAGCAGGGTGCCCATACTTTGATGATCAAGAATCTTACTTAAAAAGAATTACTAACTTTTTCCAAATTAATCACGTTCTTATTCTAATCTTACATGTAATTTGGGAAGGTTCTTACTAATAAGACAAGTCTCATTACTCTAAATAAAAAAGCAAGGAATATTCCTTTTAGCATTTATAGAATACTTTATTTAAGTATAAACATATGAATAGGATCTCTTTATTTTTAGAAGTCTCGGGTTCGAGCTCAGTGTATGAAACATATTCCAGTAAGGAGCGCTTCTTCTTTTGTTGGGCCTTACACAATGTGAATCTAGAATAATGAGCCTTAATGCAATTATCAAACACCGAATAAAAAATTAAGGGGAAAAAAAGAAGTAAAAACCATAAATTGGACTGTTATTAATCATATTAATTAATTATATCTTTCGTTTCATTTTATATGAATCTATTTGATGAGACACAAAAATTAAGAATTTTTTTTTTTTTTTTAAACATGTGATTGTAAAAGTTTATTATTAAGGATAATATGAAAAGTCTAAAATTAGAGTAACATAATTCTTTTTGACCAAACTAAAAAAGAAATAGCGTTTGAAAGAGTATCTAAAACAAAAAGTTTAATGTGACAGCTTGATCAATAGTTGGGACCACGTGCCAAACACTAATTTAAGGTATCTCGTCTGACATTTATATATGGGAGAAAACGAAAAAGTGTTCGCTTAATTTATTATTTTAAGCTGTACGATAAATCAAGAACCAATTCCTAGAATCCCATTCAGGTGTTAAAGAACACTGACATGATATCATAAAATACACAAACGATTAGGAATGACGATATTCGGGATAAGGTGGAAGTGACCTCGGTGGAAGACAAAATGCGAGAAGCGAGATTAAAATGGTTTGGGCATGTGAAGAGGAGAGGCACAGATGCCCCAGTGCGGAGGTGTGAGAGGTTGGCCATGAATGGTTTCAGACAAGGTAGGGGTAGGCCGAAGAAGTATTGGGGAGAGGTAATTAGATACGACATGACGCAATTACAGCTTACCGAGGACATGACCTTAGATAGGAGGGTTTGGAGGATCCAAATTAGGGTAGAAGGCTAGTAGATAGTCTTGTTATCCGTTCTTATTAGTAGTCGCAGTATCGCAATATAATTTCTTGTGCTCTGATTTATGCTATTATCTGCTATTTCCTGTGCTTTGATTATCCTGTGGTATCTGTGTCGATTGCATTATTTTATTTTATATTATTGCTTTTCCATGTCGCTTTGAATTTCCTAGCCTTATCTGACTTTTTTTTTTTTTTATGCTTTTATGCTTTTCTTGAGCCGAGGGTCTTTCGGAAATAGCCGTCCTACCTTGGTAGGAGTAAGGTCTGCGTACACTCTACCCTCCCCAGACTCTACAATGTGGGATTTCACTGGGTTATTGTTGTTGTTGTATATTTTGCTTTCTTTAAAAGAATGGATAGAAGATATGTGAATGTAGTTTCATAGTACTTCGATATGTCATGGATTTATTACTTCCAAACCCTTTCAAGGAACTTATAAAAGTTGGTTTTCGAGGTACTTACAATTGTCAAATTTGTAAGTCAATAGGTACATGTGCGGATGTGCCCCCCTCAAAGAGATGAGCTCGAAGGGAAAACACCCTAGTTGGCATGCAAAAACAAGAAAGGACTCAATGATGAGTTTGTCCAAGAAAAAATCTAACATCGTACTCTCCTCATTTCATTCCATGTGATGTTGTTTGATATAAAATATCATCTTATAAAATGAAATAGAGTTAATATCAAATAGTCCCCAATAAATAGGAAGACATAAAATATGACAACCTAAGCTCGCTTGGACTATGTGATCATCAAGTCCAAAAGGGCCTGTAATATGTAAATTAGTGTTATGTCTTATATAATACTTCACTATATTCTCTCTTTTTGATGTTCGTTTCATGCCTAAGGCATCATGCAAGTCCACCCCTTCTTGAAGAACTTGTCAACCTAAAAGTCTGTCAGTTCTTTTTTTTTTTTCCACCCGCCCTCATTAACCCCGGCCCCTCCCTCATGGGTGCCACATATGTACACCTGCTTTGGAACTCAGCTTCAGATACCATATATGTCACAGCCTAAAACCATGATTCAAATTGTCTGCTTTGACCCAATATAACACACTGATTTGTTTGTTGAGCTATAATTTATATTATCGAGCCCAAAAACGCGTGTACCTTGTGAAATTAATTATGTTACACCTTACATATTTAACTTCACTCTTCTCTCTCTTTTACAATGTGAGATTCACCTAAGATATCATGTGCACATCATTTTTCAAAATCTTGTCCGCCTAAAAACCTGATAGTCTTTCTCTTTGACCAGCCTTCATCAGCCCGCTCGTTATCACGGGCGTCATATAAAGTAGGTAATGGCTCACGATGATTCACTTCTCAATTTACAACAAACTTAAAACTAAAAAAAAATATATATGTCCTGGTAATTGTTATGACAAAAAAACTGGGAACTATTTTTATAACATTTTTTTTGAATAGTAAGTAATACTGGTCCGTATTAATATTGTATTTTGTTATGAGCACAATAAATATTAACACAAAAAAATTGTGAAATAGGTGTTAGTGGGGTGGGGTGGGTTGGGGGATGGGTTGGAGTAGGACCTAAACAGCAAAGAGTTTTTTAAAACTTTTGAAGTTTCCTAAGGTCCCGTGTTCTATACTTTTTTTCAATTTATTCTCCTTCACTATGATGGCTATAACTTAGTACACACATATAAAGGTGGCCCTCTAATACATTTGTCCAATACAAGCCATTCTTTTAAGTCTTTCTTCAAAACATATCTTTGAAAATCTCTTTCCTTTTTTCCTTTTATCAATATGGCAAGAAGTTTAGAGCCACTAATTGTTGGGAGAGTAGTAGGTGATGTTCTTGATTCATTCACTGCTAATGTTAAAATGGCAATCACTTTTAACAACAAATTAGTGTGCAATGGCCATGAACTCTTTCCTTCTGCTGTCACTGCTAGACCTAAAGTTGAAGTTCAAGGAGGAGATTTGAGAAATTTCTTCACACTGGTATCATCGTTACTTTTTAACACGAGTTTAAGTTATATGAACTGTCGTAAACTAATTTTACACTATCAAGTTATGTTGCTCGAAATTTCTAGAAATGTTGTTGTACCCGTGTTGGATCCTCTAAAAACACACTATTTTTGGAGAATTCAGACACGCACCGGTCAACATATTTGAAAAGTCCGAGCAACGTGGTGAAGCTGGTATATAGCTTCATTTTCAAGATTACGGATTCATTTATTGTGGAGTCTTACCTATAGATATTCTTTGGGTGATCTAATAATGTAAAACTTTATTTACACGGCCCGTCAATATAACTTAATGAACTCTTTTAATATGCGAAACAATTATCATGTGGATCTTTTTATATATATGTAGGTCATGACAGATCCTGATGTTCCTGGCCCTAGTGATCCTTATCTAAGAGAGCATCTCCACTGGTATGCGCTGAACTCAATGAAACAAACTAGAAATGAGTTTAACATATATATGGTGAGGGTGTGAATTCCTTTTTGTACAATTATATTTGGTTATCTAGAAGATATTTATAGGTAATTTTCTACAAAACGTGAGATTTATAATCTTGAAAATAATGAGCTTACCTACTACAATAGGCAAAGGTGACTTGATAGTGTATTTTTTTTTCACCTCGATGAATATTCTCAATAAGAAAAAATTTAACTTATATACACTAACAATATCCTGTATAGTCAAACCTTTCTATAATGGAAGTGTTTGTCCGAAAACTTCATGGCTACTATAGTGAGGTGTGTTATGTATGCATACTGGCATTTGATGTTTAGATCTCATTTAGCTGTTATAAATAAAAGTACGCAAACAATCATTTTTCTGTACTTTTTATGTTATAAACAAAAACAATATACTTGTTTATTTTAAAATCTCAATTGATTTTCATATCTCATTAATTAAAAATTGAAAAGAATAATAAATCCATAACTAGTTACCATACCGATAAAAAATTAAAATCTAAGGAACATATGCATTTAAAATTAATTGGGAATTTAAATATTTCAAGTTTGACGTAAGAATTCTACAATTGTAGGTTGTTTAATAAATTTCAGTCTCTTAGTGATAATATAACACTTGAATTGATGAAGAATGCTGTCCAAAATTTCAGCTAAAGGAAAGTCAATAGTTTTCCCTTAAAGGTTGTCCAAGAGCTTAACAGTTGACTGTTCTATCTCGAAGTAGTAGTAAGTTGAGGCTTTTCATCAACACTTTTATTGTCACATAATATATTTTTATAACGAATGACAGTTATAGAGAGGTTTGACTGTACATGTGCACAGCAGTCTGCTCAAAAAGTTACATGACAATTCTCTCATGGCATAATACATAAACAAACCCTTAAAGTTGGCCTCAGTTGGCAAGTATGCCCTCCAACTTTGGGTGTGCACAAGTAGGCACCTCAACTTGTATAAAATTGAACACTTAAATACAAATGCTTACGTGGTACTGACGTGGAAATGACGCGGCCCTCCACAATTTATGTGTCGCGTCAGCATTTGTGTTCACATGTTCAACTCTAGACAAGTTAAGGTGCCTATTTGTGCATACTTGCCCGCTGAGACCAAGTTTAAGGGTCTGTTTATGTATTATGCCTTCTCTCATCTATTACTGCCAATGGCCATGCATACATACTGCTAGATATTGGGCCATGTATATAAGGAGAAACAGTAGGAGTCTAATACTACAACAACAACAACAATATACCTAGTGTAATCTTACAAGTGGGGTCTGGAGAGGGAGACCTTACCCCTACCTTCGGAGGTAGAGAGATTGTTTCCGAAAGCATGACAAAAAAAAAGTTAGACAAGGATTGAAGAAAGTAAAGAAGTCATGACAAAATAGTATTCATAAGCACCGAAGAAAAGTAACAGTCAATGCATCAAACTAATACGATAATCGAAGTACAAGAGATAACAGATAATAACAGGAAATCGAAGGACAAGAAACTACAAAAGTAATACTACACCTACTAGTATGGAAGGATACAAGAGTATGGAAGGTAATAAAAGATCTCTAATATAATGAGTATGAAAAAAATCAGTATAAATCTACATATTATATGAGATGATCATGTTTATTTGGATTGTATTCTTATAATATATGTGCTAGTTTATAAAATTGACAGTATTTTTACTGATTGTTTTGACAGGATAGTAACTGACATTCCAGGTACCACTGATGCTACTTTTGGTAAGTTCAGTATCTTCGTCAAGATTACAACCATATGGAAAGAAGATAAAAGATGCTTTTCGATTTACTAGTACTTTATATTTTATGTTAATTCCATGGAGCGGTATTATGCAGTCAAACAAAATTATACAAAATTTAAGAATGACCACATTTAGCAAAAGGCAAAAGTTGCACATATAGATGATAAAATAAGAGGTTGCTTGAGATGGTTTGTTAATCATGTCATACGTTGATCTCCAAATGCACCGTTGCGTACATATATAGGTTTGAAATCATGGTGAATGAAGGTATTAAAAGAAGACATGATTGACCTAAATCACATGAAAGGATATAATCTTGAAAGGACTAATATAATCTCTTGGAATCCATGCAAATCTAATGAAAAGTAGGACACAATGAAAGATAAAGATCTATACCGGCAATACCAATTAGCTAGTTGGGATTACGTTTTTGGCTACGGTAATACGTCTTTTTTAGTTTTAATGGTAGTCTTCTAATTTATTATGGATTTATTTTCCAGTAAAAATATAAATAAATATTCTAGTGCCAGATAGATTAATAACTTTCGGACTATGACAGCTTAAATGGAGCAACATATGAACAATCAGAATTCATATAGCTGACTTCAAATGGATTAAGATTAGAGCACATGATGTTGTGTTGTCTATTAATATCTCCTCAATCCTCCTAGAGTTAAACCCCTTCCTTATTAGTCATATTCTTAGAGTAATTGACTGACTAACTAATCATGTGCTTAATATTGTTTATGTACTGACAACAGGAAGGGAATTGGTGAGCTATGAGAGCCCAAGGCCAAATATTGGGATCCATAGGTTTGTGTTTGTTCTCTTCAAGCAGAAATGTAGAAATTCAGTTGGCCAACCAACTTCGAGGGATCATTTCAACACTCGAAATTTTGCCCAAGAAAACGATCTTGGCCAACCTGTCGCTGCCGTCTTCTTCAATGCTCAGCGAGAAACCGCCGCGAGAAGACGTTAATTAAAGATTATTGATGTTATATCAGTCATTTTTCTTCACAATTATCTGATCAGACCTCACCTTCATATGAAGTCACTTTAAATCTCTTAGTAGTGTTAAAAAAAAAGTATCAAGTTTGTTTTTTCTAGTAATGGTCATGAACCTTTGAATTTGATATTCCTCAAGTGCTGTCGTGTAATTTGATATCTATGATCAGAAAGTTTCTTCATTATGTTGGTCTCTGAAATATTCAATCTGCCTCCTGATACATTTTCCTTTTTAGATTATATTCCAAAAAGATTTTTTATTTTTTGAAAAAGACATTCTTGTAAATTACTACTCCCTCCGTTTTAATTTATGTGAACCTTTTCAGAGTACGAGGGTCAAACTTTACAACTTTGACCGCATATATTGAGATAGATTTTTCAAGTTTATAAAAATAATATATATATTTAGAAATTACATAAAAAGTACTATAAGCCATGATAATTTATATTTCAAATAATTTTTAAAAAGTGCAAGAAAGACACGGTCAAAGAACTACCTCGTAGACTCTTCAAATAGTAATAGGTTCACATAAAATGAAGCAGAGGGAGTATTAATTAAATCAAAGTTGAGTACATCATGAATCAAAGATTGGGGATCTAGTATCCACTTCATAGCATCAGACATAGAAGCCTGAGCTAACAGATGGGAACACTGGTTGGCTTATCTTTTGACAAAAAACAAAGAAATAGAAGTAAAGTAATAATAACACCAAAATAAGCATTGTTACCGCAAGATTTCTCTAACACTTGATTAACCAATAGGGTATCTATCTCCATAGTAATTGATGTTGATGTAAAATGCTCCTATTTAGCCAGCTTCGGTCATGAGTGAGTCATGCGGTCTAGCTAACCAACTTGCGACCTCTGATGAAGTTTTCATGAAAATCACGGACTAGCATGCCGAATCCGAAAATTTTTATAACCACACAAATGTTAGGACATGTTTAAGGTCACAAGTTTTAAAAGTCTTCATTCACTACTAGAAACGAAAAATTTCCCATCTACATTCAGTTGGAAATTTGTATTATAAAACATGATTTTCCCACCTCATTCCCACTGAACAAGTTCACTAGGAAAACGCATGGTGGGAAACAAGCTCCCATTGTAACGCGAAACTTCCTAATTTTTCCGTTTGAAAACACTACTCTTTAGATTTTTCCTACCGACATTCAGTGAGAATAGCCACTAAACATTGGGAAATAGCGATTTTTTAGTAGTGATTATTTTTTAACTTATAATTTGTACCAATTCAAACTATATCACATCAACACCATATTTGGTCAAGCTTCTAAACTTTTTCCAAGTACGGTTTGTGCATGCCTGGTGTTTGTTTTCTTTTTGGGCTTTATATTTTAAGAAAAAAAAATCAAATATTTGGATATGCAGCAGCAAAGCTAATTGGTGCCTGCAACTATATCACATTAAAAAAGCTAGAAATTGGTGAAAAACCTAAATTCTTGTTCATGTTTTCTACCATTCACGTGGTTGACAGAAGAGATTTAACCATTTATAGACAATTTAACGTACAAGATATGTTTATTTCTGGAAAAAAACTGAATCTGAATGTCGGAGAACCCTAAAAGACATCAAAACAGTTCATCAAAAGAAGTGCATTTCCTAGTTGTGCGTGGAGAATAATTAATTATTACAGCTTTTGAAATTGATTGGTCTTTGTGTGCGGACCTTTCAACACACTGAGTGGCCGTTTGGTGATTGCGGCTGATAATTGTGGTGGATGATATGGTGATAGTTAATAACGGTGGTGAATACCGAACCAAACTAGTTCGGTTTGATTTTTTCGGTTTCGAATTTTTGAAGTTTGGTTCGGTTCGGTTTCAATTTTTTCAATTCGATTTTTTTGATATGATATTAGAAGTGATTCCATTTATACTAATTCATATTCTCAAAAGTAAAAAACATAAAACTAACAAATTAAAATTAAAATCAAACAAACAGGATACACAAGAACAGAAAACCATAACCATAATATAGGGATTACTAGGTACTATATATATACAGTAAGAATAATTAAGAAAACACATAAAGCACATACATTAATCCTAAAGACACATCCTAGTCACCTTTCTTTGTTAAGGATATTTGCTTTTGTCAACTGAAGTGGAAAATTAGGGATACAAAAGCAAAAGAAAGCTTATTACAATTGGGTTTTTTTTTTTTTTTTTACTTAAACTTAATGGGTCTGGACTATTTTAATTTGTTTGGGTAATGTATAAATTTCGGTTCTTCGGTTCGGTTTCATCAAAGTTCGGTTCGGCTATTTCGGTTTTGGTTTTTTGAAGGTGAACACCAATGTTACACCTCGGAAAATTTTCCGTTCAGGCACAGTGAATTGACTGACGAAGGTCATGATGCATATGATGTTTTGATAAGTAAGAAATAATATTTAATGATTCTAAATGAGATTTCAAAGACATTGGAGGTAGGAGACGAAAGTTGTTAAAGAAAGCAAGGTATATGTTGTGTATCGGGAAAGAATTTAGAGTATCGAATTAATGGTGTCTTAATGGCAATGTGGAGAAGAGTTATAATTTCCCTTATATTAGTAATGAAGTGTTAAGTAAGTTTCAAGAAGGAACCATAAGCCAAATATGGGCATAAGCCATCCAAAAGGGCGAGTTAAGGAAAACATTTTCAGATGATCTGGTTTGTAGGGGCCAGAACGCTATTATAAAGTTGGAATTTGGGAAAATCACCACAGGATGAAAGTTGTAGACAATTAAAAGAGCTTTCTAACCATAGGTCGTGGGCCCCCATAGAACATCGGGATCAAAAGTTATGGCCATTCTACGACAGAATGTTACGGGCACCATCCGCGACACCATCCGCGAATCGCGGATGACCTGCGACTCGCGGACACGACCCGCGACAACGCCGTTTCATCGCAAAATGTACCAGTGAGGGTCGGTCAGCTGGCAAGCTCCGCGACACCACCTGCGACTCGCGGATCATGCTCGCGACTCGCGAAGCGTGCTGCATGTTGTGTCAGTCCAAAATCTTCTGGACAATTATATATACACCCAATTTCGTTTCTAACCCATTTTTTCACCGTTTTTGGTCCTAAAACCCTCTAGAACCCTCTCAACATTTCATCCACAAGAAAAATCAAAGGGAACCAAGATTAACAACATCAAATTCAGGAATCAAAGTGTATGAAACTCAAATAAGATTTATCTTCTTCAAGAAAATCCTAAGGAAGGTGAGGTAGGGTTTTGGTGCTAGAAGGGGAACTCCACTCAAGACTTGTTCAATCACTATCTGAGTTAAGTTTCATGACTTTCTCATGATGATTGAAGTATTTATACATTGAAACACTTGGATTATAGAAGAGTGTAGTAAATGGGTCATAAAACGTGAATAGTGCCATAGTTGAATGATAGTTGGATTAAATTATGACTATTGATGAGTTGGGAGTATGAATATGTTATAAATGACGTATAGACCATGAAATAGGTGTGATGTATGAGAAAATGTGATGATGAGCTAAAACCCATAAATATGGAGAAATTGGAGAAAATGGTGGAATGTGGTAAATGCAAATAGATTGCGATTGTTGATACGATATTGTGAGTGTTGTTGTGAATGTTTGGTTGCTGAAATGAAACATGCGAAAAGTATTAGAAACAAAGGAAACACTGCCCAGTTTTCCCTAGAAATAGTAGCGCGTTTTTCTCGTCGATTGACTAACGATGGTGCGAATTCTCTCTTGAAGGTAGAGACCTGACGTCAAGGGAAATCAAGCGAACGATAGCATAGTTAACGACAAAGGTATGTTAAGGCTTGTCCCTTTCTTTCAAAGGCATGATTCCTAAGTTGTGAATTCATAAATGCTTCCATGACTTCCTTAATTTCAAAAGTTAGAAGTTTATGATTCCAAAGCATGATTCCTTCCTTGATAACCCGTAAATATTTTCCAAATGCCTGCATCGTTCCAAAACGAAGGTTTACGAGTTTTTAAGCTCTTATGAGGACAATAATGGACATATTTTTTTTTATCATGATTACAATGATGCCAAAGATGAGAATATTTTCCTATGATGACTACGATGAGATGATTTCATGTTTAAAGGTTCCAAGTTATGATTTCAATGACGATGTAAGAATATTGAGCTATTTCTTGACTTCTCAATTTTATTCATGGATGACGACTATATTTCCTTTAAGATTTCCAAAAGTATACAGAATTACTTCTTACAAGATTATGACCCTACCCTCTGTTCTCTTTATATTAGCCTTCGTTGATATTCTCGCCTTATGATGATTGTCCCTTCAAGGCGAGACATGACGATCATGATTAATCCATAATATAATCGGAGGTGTTCGACCTTACGTCACTCCGGCAGGAACATAACTTTCCTTGAGCCCTCATGCATGCTACGTATATTATGTATGTATATGTGTATGATATGAAAATATTTTCAGGGGAAGTGGGGAAAGGTGAGGCGCTATAGACGCATAGCCACCTGTACAGCTGGCATATCATGATTTCATCCCGGACGCGGGGTGCCCGGACGCGGGATATATGGGTTATGGATCGGGCCGTACGTTCCTCGGCACTAACATACTATATTATATATGGATCGGGCCATACGTTCCTCGACACTAACATACTATACTATATATGGATCGGGTCGTACGTTCCACGACAATATATTAATGTATGATGACATATGGATCGGGCCGTTCGTTCCGCGGCAATATATTTATATATGATGATATATGGATCGGGCTGCACGTTCCGCAGCAATATATGATATGAAGTAAGTCAGCATGTGCTATTTCTTCTATACGTGACAGTCATATACAGTTGCTCCTTATTGATGTTTCCTTTATCTCATTGACGTCTTTTCATTGTTATGCCTTACATACTCAGTAAAATTTTCGTACTGACGTCCGTTTTCTTTGGACGCTGTGTTCATGCCCACAGGTAGACAGAGAGACGGCGCCGACCTATAGGAGCTATCAGCAGATTTACGGGAGCACTCCACTATTTTGGAGGTGCTAGTCGAGCTATGATTTTGTGTATATATGTATATGTCTAGTACTCCAGTAGAGGCTCGTAGATACGCAGTGTGGGTTGTGTGGTATCCCAAGGTTGCCATTATGTAGAAATTTATATACATATATGTGCATATTATTTTGATAGCCTAAAGGCTTATGTTTACAAAAGTATATATATTTTAAACAGAAGATGATTTCTTTATGATTTGAATATAAATTGATCAAAGAAGTATTAAATTAGCAGGATAAGTCATAGAATGAGCGGTGCTCGGTGGTTAGCCCCGGGTACCCGTCACGGCCCCCTAGTTGGGTCGTGACAACCAAACACCAAACCAAACTAGTTCGGTTTCGATTTCGGTTTCTTGAAGTTCGGTTCGGTTCGGTCCGATTTTTCGGTTTTCGATATTTATGCCCAGCCCTAGTGATGATAACTGATAATTGATAATGGCGTCTAGTAATGTATAAAGGTGGTGCTGCTGGTAGTGATTATTGCGGTAATGATAGTCGGTGGTGGTAATTATAAATGATGGCTAGTGATAGTGACAGTTGATTGTTTTAATTAGTGGTATTGGTGTCTGTGACCGAAGAATATTGTTGTGGGGATGATAAGTTGATAATCTCTCTCTCTCTCTCTCTCTCTCTCTCTCTCTCTCTATATATATATATATATATATATATATATATATATATATATATATATATATATATATATATATCCTAATAAATCTGTTTAGTTATGATCACTGCTCTACTATGACTGACGTGGTCAAAAGATTAAACCAGCACAAAGAGACATTGGTTTAAGAAAAAATGAAACTCTTGGATATATATCTATATATTATTAAAAAGAGGATAGTTTTAGGATAAAAAGTAGTTACATTAGTTATTAGTTATTGTTTTTGAATTTAAATTTAAAGATAATAAAAATTTAAAAACTTAGAAATCACGTTTCAACATATACCTTCTTAACACGTTTGGAGCAGTTGCATAATTGCAATATTGCAACAACACTAGAAACTTAGAAACCACCAACGTTAGTTTTTTTTTTTTTTTTAATGTGGAAAAGAAAAGAGAAATAAAAACCATCAACTAATAATCCCACTTCCCACATTTCCTCCTCATTATCACACACAGTTAAATAAAGGACGGTTAGAGCAATGCATATCAATTTAAGAATAATTAAATATCTGTATATTTAAAATCTAAATTTAAAAATGTGAATTTAAATCTGTAAAATGAAATCCCCAAGATATAGCTATGTAATAAAATTTAATTTGGAAAAAAATTCCTTTTTTTTTTTTTTAATTTTTTGTATTTATCCAAATCAACATCCTAACTGGTTGATCACTAATTCTCTCATGGGTTTACAGTTTTATTAGACAAAATCAGAAAAGAAAAAAAAAATTAACCTAAACTGCCCACATTTGCACCACGTCCCCATTCCCCCTTTTTCCCTTTGCACGATCTCACACACGCACACACACAACACATATCATTCTGTATATACACACGCACGCAACACATATTATTCTGTACACACACACACACATAAAGAGAAAGAAAGCAACACGCATGCACAAGCAAATCGTTATTTTCATTTGTTGTTTTTTCCTCTTCTGATTCTTTTATTTTAACCTATGTTTAAAAGCCAAGCTTTTGCACGTAGAGCTGTTTGCTATTCCAAAATCTCTAATTTTGTTGTTGATTTATGTTGTAGAAACTGAAGACTTCTTAAAGAGGCCGGTTTGCTAATGTAGCTGTATAAATGGAGAAATAAGATTATTATGGAAGAAGGAGATGTGAAAGATTAGAGCAAGAAGTTGAACGGTGTAAATCTACAACACCTACGCATGAAAGCAACAAACTTTTCAAGTTTATAGTTTAAAGGTGCTTTAGGTTTTAACGAACAGTGATCACAATGTTAGTGGGTACCCTAGCTTTATATATCAAGTGTATTTTCTGAAAACATGAGTATATAATTCATACATGATCTGTCGAGTTGCTAATTTTCGTCCTCAATATATAGGATTACTAAGGTAACTTGCCACCATTAGAATTATGAGCTCATTGTCTTTAGTCCTGTCATGTTTAGACATATATGAGGAAGTTAGTGTTGGTACGTTACACAGTGTGGAAAAACTATATATGTGATGCATGGATAAGTAGCATCCAACGTACTAACATATTGTTTTTGTGCGTGTCTTTGTTTATGCAAAGTTTTAACAAATATAAGTTAAAAATAAAAATGTATTTCTGAATTAAGAAATATATCAACAATTAATAAAGTTTAAGTGGCAGTAATCTATATTTATATTAATTATAATCAGGATAAATATGATCTTAGAATCATATCTTTTATTGTTTCTTAAAAAAAAAAAAATCCTATTTCTAACTATGCAGACTTTATTGGTTTGTTTGTATGGTTTGGTTGCAAGTATGAGTTGAAGCTATGGAAAAGAAAAAGAAAAAAGCATTACACATGCATCAGGTACGTACAATCTTATTTTATTTTTACCTTAACTTAAGAATTTTGTAGAAGTTAATTATTCTCCTAAATAAAATATGACGATTTCTATTTATAGCGTTTATGCAATGCAATATATCATCTTATGTACATAATTTAAAGTAATCTTTTTAGCTTCATTATAAATTATTTATATATATAAAAATAAAATATGCAGGATTCTATGAAAAATCTTGACGTGAAATTAGTAATGACTATAAAAGGTAAGGTGGGCCACTAATATTGCCATAAATAGTACTTAGTGTTTGATATTTTATTAAAATAGCAAAACAAAAGTGCATGAAAAAAAAAAGGAAACAAAAACAAAAGAGGAACATCGGAAGCCACTTATATTTTTGTATAGATTATAAATAATTTTAGGGAACACTGTATATCTATTTGGAGAAAATATTTATCTGCAATGGCTCATATTTCTGATATTACCCAAAATTTTATACATTATTATACACTTTTATACAATGTTTATACATTGTCTATAGTAAGTATGTAATATTGTATAATGTTTTATATCGTGTGTATAAAAACTGTTGAAAAAAAAATTGGCTATGCGGAATGACTACGTAAATGTAATATTTTATGTTGGTTTGTATATTATTGAAATTATCCCAAAATTTTATTCTATTTTTCAATTTATACTTAAGAAATCACTATTTACCATCAAATTAATAAGCTTAGTTTTTGTTCAAACCCTTAGATTCACTTTTGGATTATATATTTGATTGTTTGAGACTTTTAGTTTTAATTTTTAATTCCGACTTCTTATTATGATACATAAACCTCTGGCTTGCTTCTCTGTTTATACTTCGGAAGAAACTTAATCATAACTTAGTGTTAAAATGATATTATGTCGAAAGATAAGTATCTTATAATACAGTCATAAAATATATATACATGAATTTTGATATGGATGGTTTACTTTTAAGCATTGAAAAATGCAATAAAGAAAAATGAGAAACAAACAAAATTATTGGATGAGTATGATATATTTATTTCCTTTTAAAAAAAATAAGAATTAAATATTTTGTTAAAAAAATAATAATCTAATGTACTTTAAAAATAGAATTAAATTATGATCCCGAAAAAAAAATTAGTTGTCAAGTAATTTTTACGATGATTGAAGTAATTTCAACATTATGTATAATTGTAGCTGCTAATGTACTCTTTGATAGTAAAAATTTACCCACTCTCAGTATTTTTACTAAATCATGTTAATTTACTATAACTAAAGTTATAAATTAAGGAGAGAACGCATAATTAATTAATATTTGTGATAACAATCTTCTATTTAGCAGTCTAAATGAACTTTTTCTCTGATCCTGGTAAATAATTTAATATATTTATCAATAAATTCTGTATTTTATTACACATAACACAAAAATCTTAAGACAATTTAAGATGGGGGAGATGATTTTTCTCCTTGCTTTGCTTACGTTCTAATAAAAGATCGTGGATCAAATGGTTTAACTTTCACAATTGATAAAATAATAAATTTTTTTAATATGGTCAAGTAAATAAGATAATTTTTTTAATATTGTTTTCTCTAACACTTTCCGCACATCGAGCGGGTGCTTATACTATACTAATACTAATATTATTAAAAAGAGGATAGTTTGCAATAGAATTGTGACAAGTGGTAGCGTAGGAAAATGTCATGTGTTAGTTTTAGGACAAAAGTTATTTAATTAGTTAGTTTTCTCGGTCAGTGTTCCTATTTTTTTTAAGCTTAAATTGTTTATTCTCTTGGTTTTAAATGTAAACAATATATTTTGTAAACTTTAATTTAATAAGGTTTTGTTGTATATAAATCATGAATCCGTTCTAAACTTCTTTACGACGAGCTTATATATTTTTTTGGAAAAGAAAATTCTAAAATTTTAAAGTTAAACAATATACAAAATTATAGCCACTAATTGAGGAGTAGTTTCTAAATTAGAACCACTAAAGATCAGTTATTGACACGGCTAAGATGATGAGCCAAAATATAAGGATAAGTTGGGATTATGATGTTTTCTTCTTGGTAGTTATCTTTTAAACTTTTACATTTGACTTGAGAGATATTACTTCGGTTACTATCTTTACTGATTTATCATACGTTTATTAGCCTTCAAAATGTAATAAAAAAAAGGGATATTATTTGCTGCTAGAACTCCCTTCGAAAGCAAGGCAATGGATAATATCACTTTCCCAGACGTTCCTCCATTTTTGGAATGAAGTAGTAGCAGTTACATATACCATAGGAAATTGTTAGTTTGTAATAAGGCTGACCAGAAAAATAAAATATAAGATCTACAATATGTGTCACACGTGGTTCATACACATATGTTCTATTATTTCTCTTCTCTCTTTTTTTTCTTTGAAACAATCCGCGCATCGCGCGGGTACGTATACTAGTATATATAAAGCAGGGACAAAGACCCGCTGATGTGGCATGCCTTAGAATCCAGCATTCCTATTTTTTTCTTTTTTGTCAATTTTTAGCTTTTTCATCAGTTGAAGGAATACTACTATGCTGATTTTGGAGAATGAAAGGTTTACGAGCTATATGACCCTGGTAAATATTTTATCCACTCTCTTTTATTTGTACACTGACTCCATACTTCAACACCGAACAACATTCGATCAACCAGTAAACTGAAGAGATGCAATGTAAAGGAATGACTTTTGAGGCATTGAAATACTCACGAATGATCTCTTAAGTTCTTCCACTCACTTGATCACAATTTGAATTTGGAAGCCCGTTTGGACTCTTTGGTGAGTTGATAAGGAAACTCATCATGAAGTAAGTAATGTTTATAGGAAGAAACCGATCCTTTTTGCGAATTGCTATTCGCTATTGTGTTGAAGAAATCGTAACTGTTCATTGTTTTGCAGAACTGATCGCTGGGAAGGGGGACAAAATGCATATGGCATTTGCGACGAAACTAAGGTAGTAATTTTTATTGCTGATTTCCCGTTGCTAAATTAGAGGAAATAAATTTTACTATCTGTGTGTTAAAAGGAATAATCTTCAGAAGATCATTGTTTTAATTTGAAATATCCTATTTTAGTTAAGATTTAAAAATAAAATTTAACTTGGCATAGTTATTAGAAAGTTGTTAATGAATTGGCTTTTGTAATCTGAATTGGAACTCAAGTATATCTTTGAATTAAAGAATGACTCACCTTCGAAAAGTTTAGGCAATAAGCAAATGAATTTTCAGAAAACATGAAATATACTAATGCCATTTTTTACTTTCTGCTAAGTAGGGGCGTTAGCCCAAGCAAATCTACAACGTTTGCTTTGGAGGACTAATAAGATAGATAAAGATACCAATTTCCTTTCCTGCCAATCAGTAGATAAAATATCACCAATTATTACTCAAATAAATAAATTAGTGAGACGTACTATGGACACCCTCTCAATTTTTTTTTGTATTTGTATAATTATCTACATAGCCATAATCTTTAATGTACGTAGGATACGGATAAATAGGATCTTGAAATCCTATCTTTTCAAATAAATACTGTGTAAAATATTATGTTAAAAAAAATCATATTGTAATAGCTTAGCGTATTATTTTTGAATTTGAATTTAAATGAAATTTGAGTTGGAATGAAGTATATATTATCTCTTATATATACTTCTCCAGTAACATAGAAATCAATATCAGCTTCTCTTTATAGTTATTACTTTCCCTGCCTTACTGGCTTCTTACAATAGTTATTTCTTCTCCTTCTTTCAAGTTATTTTGGGTTTTCATCGTATTTTATTGTGTGAGAAATGCCACGGCACAGGATAAAGGCATGATTTTTTTTGTGAAGTTGGCTACATATACAGAAGAGCCTTTAAAGGTTGATGTTGAATCATTTTGAGGAAGCTAATGTATTAGCATTAGATAATTTTATTTTTTTACAAAATTCCAGAGAAAAATGACGGAGTTCCAACTAATATATCTTCCAAAGAGATCATTTCAAGTTTTAGTTGATGCATTGTTAATGATGGAGTCTTCTCGATTGAAGTATCTAAGAATTGTAGTATGTTATTTTCGATTAATTATAGTGAAGTTAATCTAATATCACCTTATTTTTTCTATATTTCTATTAGGTTTCATCAAGTCAAATATACTTTGCATTTTCTTTATTTTCGAAATATTTGTCATTTCCTCACGTTTTATTTAATTTCTTTATACGTGCAAGTGAAAAATCAAGCTGTTATGTCATTACTAAATGAATATAATAGAATTAAAAAATCATTTACCATTAGTATCACAAATATTATCTATGCTTTCGCCATGCCTTTTTCTTTTCTAGCTTTGCAAATATGATTTTTATGTAATTCTTTCATTTGGTACTCGGGATAAGGTGGGATATATCAGGATTAAGTTTGAGACAAATATTATACTTTGTTTGGTAGAATATAAATTTATCCTGGGGTATCCCACTTTATCCGATCAAACTTGAGATTATTTGTTCTCACTCCCCCAGATGGGATAAATTAGTCTCAGATGGGTAAAAATTAGTCTTAGAATGGACGTTTGTGCCCACCTTTAAACGACGGGCATAATCGTGTAATATGGCATAGTCGAGGGGCATATTTGACCCTTTGAAACAAATTAAGAATTAAAATTAAAAAAAAAAAGGAGTAAGATGAGAACTGTCTAACAAATTAAAAACATCAAATATAGAATCTCTTGGGAGAAAGTGAGATGACAATGAAAAGCCATGGCAAATGTTTAACATGTTTTGGACGATATTAATGGTTAATATAATAATAAGATGAAAGCTGATATTTTCTTTAAAAAATATAATTTACTGTGTTCAAACAAATCAGATTATAATTTGGTATGATTAATATTTTTTTATATCAACCGCGCATCGCGAGGGTACGAATACTAGTGTATATATATATATATATATATATAAAGCAGGGACAACGGCTTGCTGATGTTGCATGCCTTAGAATCCAGCATTTCTATTTATCTTTTTTGTCAATTTTTAGCCTTTTCCAAATTTTCACAAATAAAAATAAACGTGTCCCTCACTTTAAAATTTACCGAAGCGTCGCTTTTCTTTCCCTGGCTTAACTATCAGTTGTCCTTCCCCTATCAAGCGTTGCTCTCCCTTCCTCCAATTAACGTCTCTCTTTATTTACCCTTCTCTCATTGTTCCTGTTGAGTATGCGTCATCAAAATCAGGACGAGATGAACCGGAAGGCTGTCAAAAAATTCCTCAAGCTGGTACTTCTTTACTCTTTTTCCTTTTTTGCTTCAATATGCTACTTCAGCCATCCTTCTGTACTCCACTTCTTATGTTTGTTTTGGGCTTCAATTTCTCATCAGATCAGCAGCTTCTCTATGGGATATTTGCAAAGGTTAGTGTACAATCTATATATCTATAGAATTTGGGGACATTAGTCATGTACTATTTGAAGTCGGGGTTTTTTAATCAAATCGTATGGGAGTTGTAGTGTAAGTAAACGAAAGAAGCAGTAGGAATTCGTCAAGGAAAAGTTGATTCGTTAGAAGATAAAAGTCGTGATTGAGATTGGATAAATAGCATACCTGCCCGGGTTGAAGGCATTTTGTGAGCCTTGAAGAAGAATTTCAAAGTGAGGAGGGATTATGAAGGTTGTTGGGGAAAAGACAAAGTTTATTTGCAGATTTTGATATAAAGTGTAACAGCAGATTCCAAAATCGATTACCCTGTAAATTGAAAAGGAAGTAGGTGGAAATAGGGCATAACAGTTCTTAGGTACTTCTTTATCATGCTTTGAATATTTCTAATCTTTTTGTCTCGCATCATAAAATTTCTAACTCAATGTGAGAATTGGTTGAATTTAGACGCAAAATTCAAGGCGTGCAAATTATACATGTTATTACAATCAGGAAATTCATTAGCAGGATAACTCGCAACAGGCTTGCCTTTGAACTTGGAGAGGCTCACATCTTTTCTATCTTGATCTTTTACTGTGAATGGTGGAGACTCTGAACCTTTATCACCTTAGGAAATATGGAACTTTTAGTTAAGAAAAAGAAGAAGGAGTTGTCAAACAAGGCGAGTAAAGGAGCACCATAAGTGAGAAATTCATGTGTATGATTTGATTATATGCATGTTTGCAGTGATTTAAACAGTGTTTCGTTCTTCTTTTTCGTACGTTATTTGATTATTTTTGCTTTCTTGGCACTGATAGTGGGAATATGAAACTAGAATTTGGACTTTCCTGGCTATATTTTTTCCACTTATCTGGTTCTTGTCATTTTGTGTGCTTTTGGTGGGTATGGAAGAAAGATTGAAATAGTATATCGTCCGATCTGTTCGACATAAACTTGGTGCTTATGTGTTTGTCACTTTACCAGGGTGTTCAATAGTTTTACTACCATCATATAAAATGAATTTTGATGATTTCAAGACAATGATTAGCTCTCCACAGAGGATTGTTTTAGGGGTTTGAGAATTGATGCCAGAGATCAGGATTGTTGCTTTTCTTACGATACTTATTCTTTAGTCTCTCATTCTCTCTATTGTTTACTTCTTTCCCTGCTCTTTCTCTGCATTGCTCATTTTCTATCTTTTAAATTTTATTGTTTTCTTGCTTAAAGTTTGTTCGATTTCTTGATATTCTCTGCTAATTATTTACGTTCTTCCTTCATTGCCATATTTTATTTTTCCATGCTACCCTAACTTGTGCTTTGGATTTTTATTCAAGTCCGTCTTTGATTCACTCTGTCATTGTTAGAAGTGCATTACTGCAGAGTTGGATCACAAATCATAGCACGAGTGTGTTTACCATAGAATATAGTAAACTTGGGTCATTGTTATTATTCCTTGATTATGCAGTAATTTTATGGCAACCTCCATCTTGGACTTAATAGTGAGGAACAAGCTCTTTTTCTGATGCTCGAGTGAGTTTTTAAGTCTCACTCTCCTTTGATTCTTCAGAAATTTGTATATAGTCAGTCTTTTTAGAAGTGTTGGCCCTAATATAAGTTATCAGTACATGACGCAATCCTTTTCAATTATCAATTAGAGCCGACGACCTGTTTTTCAATTCCAAGTTTGGCTTTAATTTTTGAGTTTCTGGGTCGGGAATACTTATGACAGTTAATTAGCGCGTTCCTTTAAAGAAAATTGTGGAGTTGTGATTGGGTATGAATAAGGAGGAGCCAGCAAGATAACGTCATGAGGAAGAGATGTAGGAGTCCATTGGCTCTCAGTTCTTTCTAATTTGTTGTTTCACCTTTGCTTATGCAATTACTTTTGTTTCTTTTGTGTTACTAATGGCTAAGAAACGGAAGATTTTAGGAACTTTGTTTCTAACACTCAATGTCTTTGTATAGCACATGCCCTTTTTCCTTTTCCACTAATCTATATATCAGACTTATACTTTTCCGGATTGGTTTCTAGGTTCTTGGTTAGAAATAGAATTTTGGGATTTTAGATTTTGTTTCTTTTTTGTTTTGACAAGAGCATGTTGGAATTGATGGTATTGGTTTTTTTCACAAGTTGTTTCCGAAGCTTGAATTTGAATTTTTGAATTTTGATATAGCCTTGAAGTTTTTGTCATAAATCTGCTGAAGTCGCACAATCACAATTTTCTTAGTCATTTTAATTATGCATGTAAATGTCTTGATTAGAAAAAATCTCCCTCTTTACTCTGACTCTTAACCTTTTACAATATCTACCGGGAAGTGCTAAATGGAAGGAAGCAATTGAAGCACAAAGAGAGCCGGGAGAAGAGAACTAAGTGTTATGAGTCTTGCTTTAGTTTTTGCCTAAGATGTCATCATTTATCTCTATTCGTGATACTTAAGTCACTCTGGCTACATTGATTGGTAATTGTTAATACAAGCATACATGTTATCCAGCATAACTTCTGCCAAGTTGCAACATATTGATAAATTCCACCGGTCCAGTGATGGGTGTGTAACCTATTCATATCACATAGGATGTCTCAGGTTATTTCTTCACGCCCATGTTTTTCATTTACTATAATGTTGGAAAACCTCTATTTGTTAAAGCTTTTGATGTTACCAAAATATTGGAATTTGTTATGTGTAACAGTTTAATATTGATGTCGATTCTCTAATATAGGCCATGTCTAATCCTTATTTTTTCTGGGTGATCTACGTATACTGCACAATAATGGCAGATGCAAATGCATGTGTGGTTTGATGTATTTCCTTTCTTTATTAGGAGTAAGAGATAGATTTATTAGTAGTTAATTACTACTTTAGCTCCCTCTCTACATCCTTGCATGTGTTTATTCGATGTTGAATATAATATTCGTCGGTATTGATTATCGCATTTTTTTACAACTTCTTTTATACATTTGGTGAAATAACTTCTAAAAGAGATTGCTTATGATAATTGTTACTTCATTTAACAATTGTGATTTAAAAATTGATTGATCCATCCCACGAAGCGCGGGAATATTTACTAGTGCTATATAATGGTGGGCGTCGGGGTTTTGGTATAGTCCCCCCCATGTACTTTTGTGTTTTACATGAATAAATACATCACCACCAGGGATAAAATCCTGGTAAAACTTAAAAAAAAAAATGGTGGGCGACAGTGGTGGGTCGCGGTAAAAGTAAATGGAAAAGTTATTAAGAGTTTGTTGTAGATCTTAAAAAAAATTACATTTATTAAGACTCATGAAGTAATTGTAAAATGATAATAAATAAACACACTTAATGATTGAGATCTTAATTATTAAGATTCAAACCTTAAAAACAAACATATGTAATAACTGAAAGTTGAATGTTTAAGATTCGAACCTTCATTAAGTGCAATAAAATGAGATCTAAGTCATTTTATAGTATTTGGTTACCAAATGTTCAAAAGGGAAAAAACGACTTCCCTTGCCCCAGCAGGAATTATTTTCCTTATAATTACTTTACTTTTAACTTCATATTGTTCCAACTTAGAAATTTATATTAATCTTTAGGAGTCAAAAATTTCATGAGGGGTTATTAGGTCAAGACCAAGTTACACAAATGTTCCCTTTTTAGGTCATCATTTTGATTGTCTCTATTTTTAAAATTTGTGCAAATATGACCCTTAAAAATATTTTCCCTTCTAGATAACATTAGTCTTGGGTTTAATGTTTGATTGTATGTTTCTCAATCTTGCATACAAAATATTAGAATGACATCTAACGTTTAATTAACTTACAAAAGTTTAGATCATGATCTAACAACATTTTCTCATACGATTTTCAATTTGCTCAAAGGGGATTTTTAAACCGTGATATAAAAGATTCATAAATTATAAAAGAAAAAATAAAAGTCATTCAGGAGTCCGGAACCAAAATGTCCCCAAAAAAAACATTTTGAACCAAAATACCCCAACAAAAAAAAAAGTTACCAAAGTACCCATAGCGCAGTAAAATACTGCGCTATAGCACTAACGGAGATGGAGCCGTTAAGTGCTATAGCGCAGTATTTTACTGCGTTATAGAAAAAAAAATTTGGTACTTCTATAACGCAGTAAAATACTGCGTTATAGAAGTGCCAAAAAAAAAATTCTTTCTATAACGCAGTAAAATACTGCGCTATAGAAGTACCAAATTATTTTTTTTGTATAACGCAGTAACGTTATATAAACAGTACAAAAAAAAAAATTGGCCAACTTTATTTTTTGCAACACTTAGTGTTATTTTCCATACTTTGACCAATAATTAGTCGTGTGTCAAGATTCTGAAACGTCAATATTTTATATGTAACCTGATATTTTTTTTTGCGTACAATAATGTAGACTCGATACATCAAGGATACGTAAACGTTCGGATCGGCATTTTAGGGGTTGAAAAGGTGCCCGAAGTAAGTTTTGTTTGAAAAACTTTGTGTTTTTTCCATACTTTGACCAATGATTAGTCGTGTGTCAAGACTCCGAAACGTCAATATTTTATATAGAACCTGATATTTTTTTCTGCGTACAATAATGTAGGCCCAATACATCAAGGATACGTAGACATTCGGATCGTCATTTTAGGGGTTGAAAAGGTGCCCGAAGTAAGTTTTGTTTGATAAAACTTAGTGTTTGACTGTAAGGTTATTTTAGTCAACTTTATATGTCAAGAAAATTAGTCAGCTTTATTTACAAAAATTGAAACCGTAGAAGTGAAATTGACATTCACAGCTACATTACCCCGGGATATTTACGTTGAAATTTATTGCGTATCATCATCTTATAAGTAAATAAAATTGAAATTTTCACGCCAATTTGGGGGAAAATCGAAATTGAATGGGATAAAAGGCGTTTGTTTAAAAATCGGGTCGGCCAAACCGCCTTGCGGCTGTTTGTCCGCATAGATCTCGAAAAAATACGCAAGTTAAAAAAAAACGCGTAAAACAAACGTCCGAGCGCAAAGTTATGACCATCTAAAGTTTGACGACTTTACAACTAGCTTTTGTCCCAATATTTTTTAGAATTATATTTATATTCAAAATAAAGTTATGTCTTGATTAAAAAATAACACGCTTAAATCAAAGTCTTAAAAAATAAAACACCCTAAAGTTTCCAAACAAAACTTATTTCGGGTACCTTTTCAACCCCTAAAATGACTATCCGAACGTCTACGTATCCTTGATGTATTGGGTCTACATTATTGTACGCAGAAAAAAATATCAGGTTCTATATAAAATATTGACGTTTCGGAGTCTTGACACACGACTAATCATTGGTCAAAGTATGGAAAAAACACTAAGTTTTTTCAAACAAAACTTACTTCGGGCACCTTTTCAACCCCTAAAATGACGATCCGAACGTGTACGTATCCTTGATGTATTGGGCCTACATTATTGTACGCAGAAAAAAATATCAGGTTCTATATAAAATATTGACGTTTCGGAGTCTTGACACACGACTAATCATTGGTCAAAGTATGGAAAAAACACTAAGTTTTTTCAAACAAAACTTACTTCGGGCACCTTTTCAACCCCTAAAATGACGATCCGACCGTCTACGTATCCTTGATGTATTGGGCCTACATTATTGTACGCCGAAAAAAATATCAGGTTCTATATAAAATATTGACGTTTCGGAATCTTGACACACGACTAATTATTGGTCAAAGTATTGAAAATAACACTAAGTGTAGCAAAAAATAAAGTTGGCCAATTTTTTTTTTGTACTGTTTATATAACGCAGTATTTTACTGCGTTATAGAAAAAAAATTGATACTTCTATAACGCAGTATTTTACTGCGTTACAGAAAGAAAAACAAAATTTTGGTACTTTTATAACGCAGTATTTTACTGCATTATAGAAGTATCAAAAAAAAAATTCTATAACGCAGTAAAATACTGTGCTATAGCACTTAACGGCTCCGTCTCCGTTAGTGCTATAGCGCAGTATTTTACTGCGCTATGGGTACTTTGATAAAAAAAAAATTATTGGGGTATTTTGGTTAAAAATATTTTTTTTGGGGCATTTTGGTTCCGGACTCTTTATTAAATAGCTGTCCAGAAAGGGATAACCGGTGAAATTTCTTGGATACCATTGATCATGGAGTTTATCGGATAGCTAGTGATCCTGACTTTGATCGGGTCCAAATGTTGTAACCTAATTATGGGTCATTTGCACGATTTCCCTTCACAGGGGCACTGGTCTTTAATTTTTGCCCCTCAAATTGGTGGTCTTTAATTTTTTTTCCTTCGTCTAATATCCCGAGGTCCCGGGTTCAAACCCCGGCTCAATAAAAAAAAAAATGCGCAAGGCAAAGTTTCGTAGCAAAATTAAGCCTATTCAGGCAAAAGTTAGGTCTTAAGGCAGAGTTTTGCAAAATTTCAATTGAATTGAAAAAAAAAAAAAAAAAAAAAAAAAACTCTACCTTGAAGCAAAATTGTACCTTAACTTGAAGGCAAAACTCTACCATAAGGCCGGCAAACTCTGCATGATCAGGTAGAGTTTGCCTCTAACTCTGCTTCAAGGTAGCAAAACTCTGCCTTGCGAATCCAAATTCTTCCTTGCGAATTTTTTTAAAATTTTTGACTAACCGGGGGTTCGAATCCGGAATCAAAGAGTTTTTAGCGAAAGACAAAAATTAAAGACCACCAATTTGAAGGGTATAAATTAAAGACCAGTGCGTTTGAAGGACATTTCGCACACGAACATGACTCCAAAGATAGCTTTTAGCCGATCGGACAATTTACATATAAACAGGGCTTGTGGCCCACTTAGCTACCTAAGAAAGCAGGCCCAAATGCATGGATATCTGACTTTGGGATCACCCATGCCAAGAATAAGTGGTATACATATTTGCTCTTAATTGTTGGGGTAGAATTTGTTCATGAATTATGTGAAATAGTACATATTTTTTCTTTGTTAATAACTGGGGTCAAAGACGCCTCGATGTTATGAAAGTGGGTTAGATTTGTTTTTTATTTTTAAATGGCAAAAGTGTAGCACCCGATGATACCACGTGTCTCACAATTAAGTTATAGTTTTCCCTAGCCGGAAGGGAACATAAAAGCCTTTTGCATAGAACTTATTTCCGGAGAAGTACTTTTTTCTGTTTCTGCTTAAAAGTAAAAAATAGCTTCTGTACTATTCAAATATTGCTAAAAAGATATGTTTTGTTTGGTATGCTGGTAAAAAGTGGGCTAAATAATCGATCATAGCACAACCCGCCCAGTTGTGCTATGACCGATTATTTAGCCTACTTTTGTCCAACCATTAGCCCAAGTAACCTTTGGACAGGTTAATGACTTTCGCATTGATTAACTCAGTCTATTTTGACTCACTCTTGTTTAGTCCAACCTGCCAATTTGACACCCTAGTCTAGACTAATTCAGATTCGTGTCGTCAGGAAGTTCCACTTTGGGAGGTAAAGCGCCTCACCGACGAAGTAATTTTATTTCAGGGGCTCGAACTCGGAACCTCTTGATTAAAGAGGGTTACTTATCACCCCATAACAACCTTTGATGGTTCTTAGTTTTCCATCGGTGATTGTTAGCCATTTTGAAATTCGATTAATTTGAATTCGCATCGGGAAGTCCGTTACATTTACCCTACCATATAAGACTAAGTGGTCGTTTTGCTATGAATATTTTTTACTTTTTTCCAGAGTTGAGTTTCGGAAATCATGTTTGGCCATAAAGTTCCGGAATTCAACTTCATCCGAAATTCAACTAGAAGTTGAATTCCGAAATTTAGAAACATCAAAAAGTTGTTTTCACTTTTTTCACTCCATATTACTCACGAAGGTTCAAAAACAACTCCAATTTATATTCATGGCCAAACACAACTTCAATTTTCAAGTATCATTTTTCACAAATTTCATGATCAAACGGGCCATTATCTAACTCTCCTTTCTTCCTTGAGTAATCTCTTAGAACTTAAAGATATAAGTGGTTTGTCTATAACAGGAATTAAAAGAATATTGTAAGGTGAAGTTCAACACCACCTCATCACTGGCAGAGTCACGGACTAAGATATGATAAGATTTGCATTTTCCTTGTTTAGACTAGGAGGCCCATCAAAGGTTTGTGAGGATGACTGACTATACATTGCATTCATGCATAAAAGTCTACACAAATTACAAGCAGAAGCAAATTCAGAGATGTTATTGCTAAAATAAATTTGTTTTCTTTTTGGTCGAGTTTGAGAGAACTAAAGTGTCGCTTGCGGAAATAGGGTCCTGGAACGAAAGTAAGAATTTAGGAAATAGAGTTTGGATTAAAAAGCCAAAGTCACTAATATAATTAGAGGTATAAGGTAATTTTAATATAATCTTATTGGGTTATCGGTTTAACCTTTAACTAAAACCTCAAAACCGGAAACCAGCCCGATAGTCCAATAAAAATATTTACAAAACCATTTAAAAATCGTTAACCCAATAATCCGATACTGATAAATTAATAACATTTTTCTCGGTTCGGTTCATCGGTTAAACCGAATTTTGCACACTCTTAGTATGTTCGGTATGGAGGAAAACATTTCAGATTTTTTTTTCAATTTTTTCATGTTTGGTTTTGTAGAAAAATAAAGTTCCTTAAAAATGAGAGATAACTTTCGACAATAGAAAAATTTGCAAGCTAGCATCAACAGGTTTAAAACCCCATGATAGCAATATTGTTTCCGTTTAGAAGGACAAAAACCAGGGATGAAGAGATAGAGATCAAATTATTCAATTGGATATTCTTTTTCTTTTACCCCTCCCCCTCCCCCCCAACCCACAAGGCTAGGAGCTCCCCCCTTATGCTCCGTTGATGACTCGAACCCACAACCTTCGGGTTGGAGGTGGAGAGTTCTCACCATCTGAGCAGCCCCTCATATCTTCATTTGGATATTCAATGTTGCAGTTAAAACTTTTTACGTGTTGTACATGTGTAGGCTAGGTGTTGTGCTTATTAGAGCGTCTGGCTTTAGTAAAGATTGGACAAATTTGTAATGAAACGGAGAACCACCAAAAGATGTGGTGTAGCAGAAGGAGATAATCCTCTCTTAATCAGAGGTTTGAGGTTCGAGCCTTCGGTATGGAAAAATCATTGTTAGGGAGAGCTTCCCCTGAATGGGCCTTACGCGGCGCGAATCTGAATTTAGTAGGGCTTCGATACGAATATCAAACACCGAGTGAAAAACAAAACAAAAAAATAGATAAGGGGACAACTGTTGTTTTTTATGAAAAGGGCAGAGGAAGAAATACACAATAGTGATTTTCTTAGTAAACACACATGTTTATTTAGAAGCTAATGGTGATGGTATGAGATAAGATCAAGTACAAGGTACCATTTACATAGCTCATTGTACAAATCTTCACAACCTAAGTTATTTTTTTAAGATAACATCACAACCTAAGCTTTGGGATATATTAGGAATTTCTTCTAGGAGGCCCCACCAAAAAATTGTAAGGACGACAAAAAGTAAGAATGCACCCTTATATTAAGTGGTAATGTCGCATCACACCTATTTTGGAGAAAAAAATAGTGTCACATGTAACTATGTAAGTATCAAAATGAGGGGTTTGAAATTGACTATATATATATATATACAAAGATATAAATGATTACATAAAGAAATAACTTGTTGATATTCATAAATAAGGGGTGTCACGATCCAAATCTGACACTTAGGTCGCGACAGGGCACCTGACGAGCTTCTACCCATGAGGCGAACCCTCTAAACTAAGCATCCGAATAACGGCAAGAAAAGGAAGAATTATACCTAAAGTCTCATAACATAAAAATAAGTGCAGAAGCTAAATACAAATATCGAGTCTGCCTATAAACCCCAAAATATGTCTAAGTCACGAAACTCCTAGTCTGAATACAAAATACGAGACGAAGCTCGGAACAATACTAAGTCAACTAAAGAAGAAGAGACTGTCATTATCTAATGGTGGTTCACCTCGACTGAACTGGACTGTGAAGCTGGAATAATCAGATATCGGTTACCTGGTTACTATTATCAACACATGCACATATACAAACATCAACAAGCGTGAGCCTAAAAGACCCAGCAAGATAATTGACACACTCTCAGCTTACCCCTGTGGCAAGTCTTAGAAATCCCTGATAATGCATAAAAGCAATTAAACATTACAAGTATATTAACTATATACAAACACTGAAGCTGAAATCTTGAAGCATAAACAAGCAAAGCATAAAATACACTGAATCTGAATCTATGCTCACAGGACACAGTAAGTATCTGTCCATGTCTTACCTCGTCTTCCGGAGTGGGCATTAGTTACCCACATCTTACCTGGGTCACTTATAATTCTGGCATCTACCTCCAACCACACCCAATGGGGCCTATCGGAGTATGCCCCTCTGAAGAAATGATAAAGTGGAACAACCATCCAATCAATATCAATTCAAAACTTTACATATATAGCAAATATCTATTTAAGCGAAATTACGCTAAAGGACTCATACGGTCATTACTCTAGACACTTCAAAATTATTCAATTTAGATCATGCTTGCCCACTCGCACGAACTAAATTGTTTAAATGCATATATACAACACAAACCATATGCTTTTTATGAAAAGCAAGTAAACTAAGAGTTTAAGCCTCACTTGCCTTATAATCGGAATGCAACCTTTCTTGAAATGCCAAGTTCTCTTCAAACAATCTCCAATGGCCTCAATCTATTCTATAACATAAATAAATGGTCCAGATTAGTCTAGGAAAACTAATCCTATAATTTTAGGTTTAGAACTAAATCTCAACATTTTATACCTTAATTCCATAATTCTTTTAAAAAGTAGAAATTATATCTCCATATATACCATTACTAAACAATTCTATAATATATTTATATAATCCCAGCATCCCAAAATGAATACTAATATTTATAGTGTGTACAGGAAAAGAAACACTACCATCTAAGAAATGTGAATAAGCACATAGCTGGGCGTCAACACGCCTGCTTGTGCTGCGTGCTTATTCAAAAGAGGATCACAATAGCAAAATGTCGAAATCACATATGCACACAAAAAGAGACCTGCTGATGTGACCGAGCCTTATATGGTTTTGGCACTGCTAATTTGAATGACTGATATGCCTAGTCTGTTATTGCGGCGAAGTGCCGACTAGTGGTACACTCCAAAAGAATATATACACCAAAAAGAAAAAAATATCTTTTAAGAAAATACTAATTTTTAGATAAAAATAGATAATTTAATTAAATTATTTTTAATTAAATAGATATTGAGATTTGATCATATAACAGTTAATAGGGACAAATTTAAAAAAATAAGATTAATTCTTTCTTGATTTGATGAGTGAACACTTTTTTTTATCCGGAAGGAGTATTAACTTAAAATCGGTGAAGAAATTCATACACTTTAAATTATGAATCCGCCTACGTACTAATAAGCATCTGATTTCAGTATTGGTCAAATTAATCTCAAGAAGCGGAAACATATTTTGTAGACAAAAATTGCAGAATCTGTCTCCCATAGAGAATAATGCCAAGAGTAGCACTGCGAAGAAAAAGAAAAAAGAAAGTATAAAATTGGTCTCCTGTAAATTGCCAAGGAGAATTAAAGATTAGTGTCACTCGTGATGGTGAAGCCAATATCAATGTGCAGTACTATCCACTCTTTCAGGAAGATAAACCTGAACAATATCCAAGTTTCAATGACTTTTTGTCACTTTGTGAGATTTCAAGGCGGTCTGTATTTGGACTTTTCTGTTTCCATTAGATGCCATGGCCCGTGCTTAGATAGATTGTTTGGAATTCTTTATAAGTTAAGTTCAAATAAAAAAAAAAGACACCGCCTGTTTAGTGATCCAAAGTAATATTATATTTGACAAATATTTGAGTCTAATACCCTTAGGTGTCTCGGCCCAAAATAATATTAAAAAATAGCCGATGTGCCTAAAATAATGCCAAGCGCTGGCCGGCCCAGCAGCCCAAGCTCTTTTGAAAAAGAAAAAGGTCAAACTTTTTGTGGCGACTAAAAGTTGCCACTAAAAGCCTGCTACAAAAAACTTAGACTTTTTAGTGGCAATTAAAAAAGTCACCACTAAAGGTTAAATATTCCAAAATATGTACAATGTGTGTATATTTAGTAAGAGATATCCCAAAACATATATAATATGTGTATATTTAGTAGTATATACAAGAATGATATAGTTTATATACATATGCTCGAATTATATATACACTTTATATACAAGAATGATACACTTTATATACATATGCTAGAATTAATCATACATTTATTATACATAAACTATACATTAATTATACAATAATGATATGATATTTTTTTTTTTTACATATACAATAGTGATACATATTACCACAATGATACAGTTTCTATGATACATTTTTATACGTATGATACACGTTTTATACAAGACTGATACAGTTTATATACACATGCTGAAATTATATATATACATTTTTTATACAAAAATGATACAATTTTCCATTCTATAATACACACTATATGCAGAAATGATACATATTATATATAAAAATGATACATACCTTAGTGATTCAAATTTTAAACAGTTTCTATACATTATGGATAGGTACTGATACATATTTTTATACACAAATGATACATATTATATACAAAAATCGCCTCAGAGTTTTTAGAAATATTTCTTACAAAATATACGCATATTATACATGTTTTGGGATATTTAACCTTTAGTGGCTACTTTTTTAGTTGCCACTAAAAAATCTGATTTTTCTGTAGCAAGCCTTTAGTGACGACGTTTAGTCGCCACAAAAAGTCTGACCTTTTAAAAAAAAAGCGTTTGAGCCGTTGGGCAGGCCAGCCTTTAGTGGCGACTTTTTAAATCTAGTCGCCACAAAAGACCTGCTACAGATTTTAGCTACCGGATGGGAATTGTTTAGGGGCTACTTTTTGGGTTTGAGAAAATTTGGGGCAGGGCGTGGGTTTATTTTTGGCCCAGCGGCCATTTGTGTCCTTTTTCCTTCATTTAAACCCTAGCCAAAATTTAAATATCTTATTTTCTTTTTGATAATTTAAAAAAGTGCATCTTTTCATATTTAGTAACTTAACAATTTAAACATTCAAGTCTCATTTTAATCCTTAAACTTTGTGCGTATACATTAATTTCTAAAGAAGCTTATCATTTTTCTCTATTTATGACAGTCACAATAACTGTGTATTACCTTAAGCATTAATATGCATATTATTAAAGTTGGGGGAATATTTTAGTACTCCATCCTTCCTTATACAATGATAATACAAATGGCAATATTGGTAGAAAATTATATGAGGTAATTTGTCTTCTTTTCTTACCTTTTTTTTTACAACTAACGTATTATTTTCCTTTCCTGTAAATTGTTGGGAAAGAAAATAATATTTCAGTTGCCAAAAAATTACAAAGAAAAAGTACACTTTTGAATGGATAAGCAACTCCACATTTAGTCAGCAAGATTAGCATGTAAACATTTTTAAGGAAGTAAATAGATAATTAAAGTAAGAGATTCGCATTTAGATATTATTAAATTTATCACATATTAACTGCTCCAAACAATACTCCCTCCGGATAAAAAAAAAAAAGTATTCATTTAGCCTTTTTTCTTGGGTAAAAAAAAGTGTTCATTTATTAAATCAAGAAACAATTAACCTGATCTTTTCATATTTGCCCCTATTAAGTGTTATGTAATCAAATCTCTATGTCTATTTAATTAGGGATAGTTTAGTCAATTTACATATTTTTTTCTTAGAGTGAATAATTTTTTACGGGGTGTGTAAATGATTAAGTGAACTCTTTTTTTATCCGAATGGAGTATTAAAGTAACAAATGCAGAGAGGTGAGAAAATGTATTAGTGCACGAAAGTTGCATCTTTTAGCTGAAATGGGAAAGAAAACTGGGGCCCGAAAATACTATAATTTTTCGGCTGGCATAGATAAAAGTAATTAAATTAAGTGGACTGGTTTTCTTGTTCATCAGCCAAAAAGTACATTCATGTAGCAGTGTGGTACAAAACTTTTAAACACTGAAACTATGGAATACCAAAAAAAGCCATGTTTCAGCTAAGTAGTTGATTATTCTCTTCTTTTTCATATTTATTCTATGCTCGTCGACGAACACCTCAAGAAGCATTTAATTTGCTAGCTTAAGCGATAATATACAATTATATATTCGACGATAGTTTTCAGATAATATAAAACAAATGGTCTTTTTTGGATGCGACAGAACTTTAGTTATGCCTTAAGACAACCTATGCCGCATAAGGCAGACTTTTCCAAAAGTTTTGCCTTGCGAATTTTTTATTTTATTTTTAAGCCTGAGTCGTGGTTCGAACCCAGAACCTCAAGATATTCTAGACGAAAGGCAAAAATTAAAGATCAGCAATTTGAGGGGCACATTTTAAAGACCGCCACGAATAAAGGTCATTCCTGCAAATTGCCCATATAGTATTACTAGTGGGCTATTACCCGTGCTGTGCACAGGCCCAAAAGTTGTTAATCAAATTAAATTTATTATTATTGAAACAAGAAATTAAATTTACTATCATTGAATAGCCTCTTATTAATACATAGAATTATTGGTGGTTATGAAACTAATGAAGTTTATATCCAAAAATAATCCTTCTATTTACCCCCAAAACGCGCAGAAAGAAATTTCTCTATATCAATTTATGTGATAAGGCTATTGGTATATTTGAATTCCAGAAAAAAAAAAAAAAAAAAAAAAAAAAACATCCTTTATACTTTTTGTAGCGTCAAATTGTTAAATTAATTGGGAGTTGATATTACTGTTCCTATGAGAAGGCATCCGATTGGAAAAATAAGAAAATTAGAAAGAGGCATTTAATTCTGAAAAGGTATATGAAAGTGACACGTGTAAAGAAGATTCACGTGGAGTCCGTATGAATAAAGGAAAAGTAGCAGAATTATTTTGCTCGAAAGGGAAAAGATACAAACACTATAGCATCATGTACAATGATCCTAAAGCTCGATATCCTTGAAATACCGAAAATACCCTCCAAAGCTAAGCAGGGATGTCAATGAAGACATGCCAGCTTGAGCTGTGCCACTGGCACTTCGAACCCGCCTAACATATATTTATAATTTTATTAATGCAATTATAAGAATGGAAAAGGGCCAAAATTACCCTTGAACTTTGAAAAATAGTTCATTCATACCCTTCGTTATACTTTAGGGCCAATTATACCCTTACAGTTATACTATGAGGTCAATTATACCCTTATGTCTAACGGCTGCCACGTGGCATCATCTCAGCCCTTCAAAATTATTTTACCCTTAAATAATTTTTTACCCACTAAAATAACTCAAAACGATCCGAATTTTTTTTCCAGCAAAAATAATACGGAATTATTTTTATATTTTTTCTGGAAAAATAATTCCGTATTATTTTTGGTGGAAAAAACAATTCGGGTCCTTTTGAGTTATTTTAGTGGGTAAAAAATTATTTGAGGGTAAAATAATTTTGAAGGGCTGAGATGATGCCACGTGGCAGCCGTTAGACATACGGGTATAATTGATCCCATAGTATAACTGTAAGGGTATAATTGGCCCTAAAGTATAACGAAGGGTATGGATAAACTATTTTTCAAAGTTCAGGGGTAATTTTGGCCCTTTTCCGTTATAAGAATCTTTCAACATATTCTACGACGTTTCTTTGTTATAATTATTTAACATTTCAAGATTAATTCAATTTTATCTCTATGCAATTTTAAGAAATTTTCAACATATTTTATGACATTTTTTTAAAATCACGTGTGAAAAGCTAGAAGATTTTGAAGCATGAGTTCTATAATTTGTGTTATAGTATATTTTCTTTGTTTTAGATTATTTTAAATGCTTTGAGACGTTATATATTTGTGTGGTAATAAATCATTTCATTAAGCGTAAAATTAATATCGGATAAATATTTTTAACATTAGTAAAAATATTATTAAGAACAACAACAATATTATAGTCTTTGAGTTCCTTATTTCATCTTTAATATGTTCTGTAAATAAAATACTAGTAATGGAGTAATTAACATTTGAATTATATGAAAAATTGAATGACTTAAGCAGCAAAAAATTGATTTGCCACTAAAATGAACAAGTTATGGAAAAGTTGTCAGGCACACACCGTAAATCCAAATGCCTTGGTGGGGTCTACTAGTGTTAAAGGAAATCCAAAATCAAAAGGCATGAAAATAGAAACAGAAGATGAGCCCCGCAGCATTGGAGGTTGAAGTGCAGCTTTTTTTGGAGAACACAAATGTCAAAAGTAAAATATAGGCTGTTTTTAATGTCCAAGAATGAAAAAGTACACACAATACATGAAAATAATGGATCCTCTGCAACTATGCATCTGCTGTATCCTTTATTCAAGAGTTTCGCAGTAAGAATTATTCATTTTATTTTTTTATTTTTTTTTCACTTTTTAGTGTTTGGCTATAAAAATTCCAAATATAACATGAAGTTGTATTTCGGAATTCTAAAAACAAACAAAAAAAAAACTTGTTTTATGTGACTATCCCATATTCACCCACTAACCCTTGCCCTTCCCACATCTTCATGAATAATATATGAAATACAACGCCAAAACAAGTTGAATAGAAGAACACCCCAACAAAAACTACAAGATAACAGAAACAAATCAAGAAAGGAACCAAATGATGGTAAAAATAGGTAGATAAAGAACGGCGGATAACAAATTCAGAAAATTACCTCACGGAAGAAGAAGAAAAATATCCCAAAAATTTCAAATAAGTATTATAGTAATGAAAATTATATAGCTTTTGTATGAGAAATAAAAAGATCACGATGACCTAGAAATGGAAATGCCAAAAATTACACACTACATGTTTAAAGATAAATAACTAAAAATACGGAGGAAAAATTTACACTATCTTTATTTTTTAAAATATTTGATTCAATTAGATCTTTTAAAAGTTAAACCGATACGAATGTAATCTGTGTTATCTGCGTAATTCTATTTTAATGTGGAACGAATAGATAGCTTAACGTGGAAAAAAGGCTATTTAAAAAAAATATGAATTTGAATAGAAAGACTAAATTACTTGAATTTTAATTTAAATTAAAAGATAATATATTTAAATTGAGATTTTAAAAAAAAATCTTATAATTGAACAGTGGCTTAATAAAATGTATGGTTTGATTCCTTTCCCGCTTTTAACTAGGTCATATTTGTTTAGGCATAAAATATGAATTTGGTTAAATAAGTTTGACGAGTTAAATATGTCTATTACTAAAAAAGATGGGGCTTTAATAATATGGCATGCCAACTAGAAGAGAAGAAGACTTTTTAGGTGTTTAGGTACTTTTTGAGGAAAATTAGTGATACTTGAGTGACTTTATTGTCCTAAATGAAACAAAAGTGATTTTTGTGAAAATTTCCTAAACTTGAATGACCATCCAAAAAATTAATTCTATATATATTAATGCCATGAAGTTTGGACCCTTTGGGATTATAACACTTTTGGTCCCTAAGTCATTGGTAAATTTTGCTTTTGGTCTTTGTGATAATTGACTTAAAATATTTAACTTTCAATAATTAAAATGTATGTTTTTTAAAAGTTTTAGGTTTGAGCTTTAGAGGTTGAAAAAATTCTACTAGAAAACCATTTTCCGTAAATGAATCATTCACAATGCCAATGTGGATTGATCGTTTAGTGAACATGGGAAATAATTAAATAAATAAAAAATAATATTGAAGGTATTAGCTAAATATGAATGACTCCCTCCGTGGTTTTCTTCTACTATTCAAGGCTCTTTATTTTGGGGGTGTATATGATATCTAGGCTCGGGAGGGAGAGATGTAAGAAAAATTATCAACTTAACCCTTAGCCAGAGTATTACATTTGGTTATTTACTAAAATCCCACCCCCCCCCCAACCAACACCCCCGCCCCCCACAACACCCACCTCCTTTTAAAGAAAGAAATCGATCCTTTTAGGAATTATTGAAGACTACTCCAATATGGAGCTCAATTGTCTCATTTTCTTACTTTCAGTACTGTATAAAATATCTTTCACACCAACACATTTTTGCAAACAATTAAGTTTCAAATTTAGATCTAACTTGATCAAATACATCATGTTTATATATTTGACTTGTATAGTTTCTCTAAGAAAAAAATCGCACGATTTCTCAAGATCAAAAAGAGAGTACATAATTGTAAAGTGTACCCAAGTTGACAAATTTGTCAAAACGGTAGATGAATGAAAGGGAATTCCCTTACAAATTTTAAATGGTACGCCAGCAACGTGCGATATTATTTTAAGATATAGTTGATAATTTTGCTATGAAGTAGGAAGCTATACTCATGCATTCACAAGTTGTACGTTATGTATATAATAATAATGGGATATTTATGTGGTTGGATGAAAAGACTGCAACCCCTATTTGCCAGCCGCTTTTCTTAATTTACTAGTGCATCTATGTGTATGTAGTTGTCTTTGAATATTGATTGTATTTATTATGTTCAAAATACGATTAATATAACATTATAATTTATACTTCGTATCTAAAATTTTATTATATTAATGTTTGTTACGAATACAAAATCGGTAAATTTATTAATATTTTTTAAAAGAGAAGACTTGTTTAAAAGGAAACTATTTTCCTCTCTTTGAGATAAAATGATAGCAATATTTAAGCATCAGTTGATACTTTCAATTTTAATTCGATTAATTTAAAGGTGTAAAATACTTATTATTTTTTATCAAATTTTGATTTGGATAATTCTAATTCAAATTATTAAATTAATTTTACATGTTTAAAACGAAACAAAATAGAAATTGATTTTCTATTTAAACGATGAAATACTATTTTTTATTTTTTGATAAATATTCTCGGTTTAGCTCATTTTACTTGTCATGTTGTCTTTTGCATGATTTTTTAAGAAAACGTCGATTAGAATTATAATATGACTAATTTACCTTATAGAAAAATAGTGCAAACTAATAATGTCTAAAGGGTGGGCCCCATACTAAACAACACCAAGTAATATAAAAAATAAAAATATATATACTATGTTCAATACACTATTGATATATAACATTGTAATTTGTGCTCCATATCTAAAACTTTATTATATTAGTGTTTGCTACGAATACAAAATCTGCACTTTTATTAACATTGTTTATTTTACTTTTTTTTTCACAACACGATTGATATAACATTGTAATTTGTGCTCCGTATCTAAAACTTTATTATATTAGTGTTTGCTACGAATACAAAATCTGCTTTTTTTTTTTTACATTGTTTATTTTATCTTTTTTTTTTATATTGCTTAATTTTGTCAATATGGGATACTGATTAATATAATATTGTAGTTTGTGCTCCGTATTTAAAACTTCATTATATTAGTGTTTGCTACGAATTCGCACGTGGCAATGAATCCATCATTATTGACTTAATGAGATACTTTGAAAATTACATGAACGTTGTTTGATTTTTAATACGGGGTGCACTTTTTTTTGACATTATTAATTTGCACTATTTTTTTAATATTAGTTGTTGTTTAATATATATAGTGCCCATAATTTTTTTTAATATTAGTTGTTGTTTAATATATTTGGGGCCCACAATTTTTTTTATATATTGCTTGATTTTGTCAATATGAGATATTATGTTCAAAAAACGATTAATATAATATTGTAGTTTGTGCTCCGTATTTAAAACTTTATTATATTAGTGTTTGCTACGAATACGCACGTGACAATGAATCCATCATTATTGACTTAATGAGATACTTTGAAAATTACATGAACGTTGTTTGATTTTTTAATACGGGGTGTACTTTTTTTTTTTGACATTATTGATTTGCACTATTTTTTTAATATTAGTTGTTGTTTAATATATATGATGCCCATAATATTTTTTTAATATTAGTTGTTGTTTAATATATTTGAAGCCCACAATTTATTTTATTTTATTTTAATTATTATTTAATATATATGAGGCCCACATTTTTTTTTTTAATGAGGCACACAACGGACGATGAGAAAGTGAGATCAACTCACTCTTCTTAATAGTAAGTAAAGTAATGATACCGGGATATTTTGGTCACTCACGACAAATTTGCTTTTCTGATTGATCAGTATTGCTTGCTACTGTAGTTGCTTCTTTATTTTTGGGTTTGTGAAGACTTTACTAGCTTTACAATAGTAGGCCCGTATGAATTTATCATTTCAGCTTTTTACACGTGCTACTATATATCTTTGAGTCTTTGATATTCAGTTGCTAATGCTATCCTACTGATCAAATGAATGTCATCTTTCTTTCCTAATAGTCCCTCTCTTTCAATTTATCTAAACTTGTTTTATTTTAATTTGTATCAAAATAAATGACTTCTTTACTAATATGAAAATAAATTTACTTTATGAAATGATTTACAGCCACACAAATATTAAAGACTTATTTTAAATCACAAGTTTAATTTTTTTTTACTCTTATCAAATGAGTTTGCACAAATTGAAACGAAGGGAGTATATAGAAGAGCCCTAAAGCTCCTCAAGGTTGCCATGCCAGCTTACCGACCAAGGGGTATATTGGTCATTTCAATGGTTACACCGATTCAGTGACATTGTACCTGGCTGCACAATGGGCATACGTTTTTTCGGCTGGACAAAAAAGCCAGTCTACTTTGATATCTGGGCCAACGATGGCTTTCCTTTTTAAGCTTGCGTTCTTTCTATTTTCTTTAACAGATGTGGGTCCCAGATGCAGCATTTTGAAATTCACGAGTTACGTTTCAATCTTCGAGTGTTTGAGTTCTTAAAATAAAAACCGTGTCAAATATTTTTACAAAGTAAGGGAACATAATCAAGGTTATTAGTTAAAGACAGAGGGTTTGGCCGAACTTAGTAGTTTTTGTCCAAATCATATATTTGCATAAATATTTTGTCAAATATGTACAAATTATTAATTAAAAATCAAATAATTTTAAAGAATTAGAATCTCACACTAGAATGTGCACATTGGGGCTGTACGTCTAAAAAGAAAAAAAGAAAAGAAAAGAGAACCGCGTAGGGCAGTTCGTGCTGCTGCGCTCAAGAACCATTACAGAGAAAGGTTATCTTGTTATTATTTTAGTATTAAAAAAAAAAAGCATGTTAGAGAGTGATTTGGGATATTAATAAGAATGGTAGGACATATAGAGAGAGTTGGTTTCAAATCGCAAAAGTTGCCATTCTTTTTTTTAGCAATTCATGTGCAATGTACAGTACTCATTTTTGTTGCTTTTGCTGCAATTCATGTGCAACTGTATAGTACTCATTTTTGTTTCTTTTCTCTATAATAAAATATAACTAGTTATGTGAGGCCCGTGCTAAGTTCGGGCCCAAATTCAAGATATAAAAGTAGATATTTTAATTAAAAAAATATAATTTGTGTTAGTACAAGTGTACAACAACAACAACAATCATATACCCATTGTAGTCCCACAAGTGGGTAGTTATATGAAAGCAAAATTTTCATTCCATTCCTTTAATATTTTAACTTCCATTTTGATGAAATTATTTACTTCAAATCAAATGTGGAGCCAGAATTTGACATTTATAGCTTATGTATCCTAATTTTATGAAGTTATTTAGTTCTAAATAAATAATCTATACATAGTTAATGAACTTTTAAGATAAATATATAATTTAACTTGTGCATTGAATGGAGCCACTCTTCTCTTAATTAGGGATTAGGGGTTCGAACATGGATATGGAAAAAATCTTTGGAGGAAGCGCTCCCCCCGAATAGTCGCGATACAGTGCGAATTATCTGGATTAATTGGGATCAAATGCGGATATCGAGCATCAACCAGAAAACCAAAGAACATGAAAAATGAAGTAGGAGATTCGATAGCTTTTGAAAAGTAGACCTTAAAAACAAAAACAAAAAATTGACTTAAATAAATAAGATTAGGACCTAAAAGTAATTAATTAAAAAAAATTTAAAAAATTTGGAAATTATTGTGAGGACTACAAAAGCCCCCAGGTTCGATAGCTTTTGAAAAGTAGACCTTAAAAACAAAAAACCAAAAAATTGACTTAAATAAATAAAATTAGGATCTAAAAGTAATTAATTAAAAAGTTTTTAAAAAATTGGGAAATTATTGTGAGGACTACAAAAGTCCTCACATTTGCTCTTATATTATATAGTAATATTAGTATTTATTTTGGGACTAGTTATATAATTCTGTGCTGTGCATGGGCCCAAGCACAGGTAGGGCTGGGTATAAATACCGAAAATCGAAAAACCGAACCGAACCGAAACTTCAACAAACTGAACCGAACCGAACTAGTTTGGTGTCTACCGTAAAAAAATCGAAACCGAAATAGCCGAACCGAAGTTTGATAAAACCGAACCGAAAAACCGAATGCGCGCCGAAATATAATACATTACCAAAAAAAATTAAAATAGTCCAGGCCCATTAAATTTAAAGTCAGAAAAAACCCAATTGTAACAAGTCCTCTTTTGCATTTGTATCCCTAATTTTCCACTTCAGTTAAGAAAATCAAATATCCTTAACAAAGGAAGGTAACTAAGACGAGTCTTTAGGATTAATGTATGTCCTTTATGTGTTTTCTTAATTATTCTTACGATATGTATATAACACCTAGTAATCCTATATCATTATTATAGTTTTATGTTCTTGTGTATCCTGTTTGTTTGATTTTGATTTCAATTTATTAGTTATATGTTTTATTGCTTTTAAGAATACGAATTAGTGTCAATCGAATCGCTTCTAATATCATATCAAAAAAACCGAATTGAAAAAACCGAAACCGAACCAAACCGAACTTTAAAAAACCGAAACCGAAAGAACCGAACTGAACTAGTTTGGTTCAGTATTCGGTGCCCACCTTCAAAAAACCGAACCCGAAATAGCCAAACCGAAGTTTGATAAAACCGAACCGAAAAATCGAACGCCCACCCCTAAGCGCAGGTGACAATGTTTGTCACCTGCACTTGGGCTCGTGCACAGCACGGGGAAAAAATTTGTTACAAGGGTTATCTTGTTGATCAAGATGTAGTTTCATTTTGAGTTTAATTTGTATAAGAGTAATAAAATTAGTCCATGAAAATATGATATGTTCAATCCGATTAAGCTTGGCGGGTTATTACGACTAATAAATTAAGGGAGAGTTTATCAATATATAATTTCATTTTGAGTTTGACTTTTATTAAGGGTGTCAAATTAGCCCATGAAAATATGACCCGCTCAACCTGATCAAGTTTGGGCGACTCCATTCCACGACTCAAACCTGAGACCTCCAATTAAAGGTTACTACAAAGAAGAACTATGATAGATTCTAATGTTGTTCCACGATGATTTACACTTCCTATCAAAGGCGACTCCATTTCACGGCTCGAACCCGGGACCTCCAATTAAGAAAGAAGGCATACTTATCACCGCACCCTCTTAAGCCACCCTTCTATAAATACGAGGACATTAGCTCCTATAATCTTATCCTTTTATGCCAAATATCCAATGCTTCTCTTCAAAAATCTTTTCTCCCTTAATACATGGGAACCAACCAAGTTATTTTCTAAAAATCATCTTTCCCCTGTCTTTGATTTTAAAATTTCATCCTTGGAGAATGAAAAAAGAGCAAGAAGAACCAAATCTCTCAAGTGTGAAAATGTAGTAAATTCATATTCTTCTCCTCATGATCAACATTTTTCACTTAGAGCAGTCACTGATGATGCAGCCATAACTATGGAGGATGAACGAGAAATTATAGCACAAAAAGCCAATAATGGTATAGGGATTAATGAGTTTTTTGAAGGGAAGAACATTCTTGTCACAGGTGCTACAGGGTTCCTTGCTAAAGGTTTGTCTCAATTAACTTCCCTTTTGAAAATCTACTCGCATTTTATTTCAAGTAGAGTGTACTAACATATACGGATAGTGCAAATAAATTTCATGCTATTAGATCACTTGAAAATTAGTTATATATAGGTGACGTTCCATAACAAATGTGGAGCAACAACCTAAGTAATATGGTAAACGGAATCATTACAATAGAGAAAAGTGACGTGATATTCAAGTTAAACTCAATTTCTGACGTGTGTTTTCGTTTTACTGAGAAAGTAAGTTCTGAATCTATTAAACAAAAGCAGTGTCAATACTATTGAAAAATAAGGAATTTATGTAGGCATGTCGTCGACGATCCTTAAGGATAATAGGTTCTGTTAGTATAAATTAGGAGCAGAAACAAAAAAAGATAATTACAATTATAGTAGAAAACCCAACGACGGCCAAATGTATATATATCTAGCGTTTTACCTCCAGGTTTATTTCTGACGTACGTGAACCTACTCTTTTTTTCTAGCTCTTTACCAACCTACTAAAGAATAAATCCTTATAAAACTGGGGAAAAAAATAGAGCTCTTCTTAATTCATATGAATACCTCCTTCTAAGATACCCTTTAATTTTCTGACAAGTACAACATTGGCATTTGCTTACTAAAGAAAAAGATGTACATGAAACTATATTGAGAAAATGATTAAGAGCAAACATTATAATCTACCTTTTTAAAAATTTGTATCCTTAGCCTTATTGGTTGTCACATTTTAATAAAATATTTTTTTCTAGCTCTGGTTGAAAAGATGCTGAGAACAACATCAAAGGTAAACAAGATCTACATACTCGTCAGGGCAATGGATAAGGAAGCTGCATTTCACAGATTAAAAAGTGAAGTATGTTTATTTATTTGAGTTAATTAGCTCCTATATATATAAAATATGAAATGAATATTATTTATACCTCTATTTTCTTATCAGATTATAGAGTCAAAATTGTTCAAATGCCTAGAAGAAATGCATGGTGAATCCTACAAGTTGTTCATACAAAGTAAATTGGTTCCTGTCGTTGGAAATATATATGAGCCAAATCTTGGTATGGATATTATTACTGCTCACAAGATTGCGGAAGAAATTGATTTGATTGTGGACTCTGCAGCCATCACTACATTTGACGAGAGGTTAATTTTTTTTCTTTTATAAATAACACTTTAAAAAATCATGAATTATCGACGAACAAATTCTGTTGCTAAATAGAAAAAGTTCGTCGGTAATCTTATTTAACGATGATTAGTGACGGATTATAAAAAAGGAAAATTCCAGCACATACCATTTCGCCATTTAGTTTATAAAATATGTGCACAGTGTATAGGTAGTATATAAAGTACACTAAACATACATATACTATACACATAAATATAATATATATACCTATACATATAATATACACACATATACACTATATATACAGCCGAAGTGTATAGGCAGTGTATACTTCAGCCATGTGTAGTGAACTACATGGCCGAAATGCACATCTAGGTAAGTTTCCTTATTAAAAAAAAAATCATGTTAGTTACAAGCTATTAATTAGCGATAGATCAGCGATGAACTTCGTAGTTAATTCCTGTTTCTTTTTGTAGTAGTAAATTATTCTACTAGTTAGATAACAAAAATAATTTGTTTTCCGTTTTATATTTTCTAGGTATGACTTAGCTCTTGATGCTAACGTGAATGGTCCATGTCAACTCATGATGTTTGCAAAGAAATGCAAGAAACTTAAACTTTTTATGCATTATTCAACTGGTATGTATATTGAATATTCTTCAATAAAGATCTTTTTTTTTTACTAATTAGATATGCTTTTTAAAATAAAGGATTCATTAGTGTGCTTATTTTTTTTCCCCTTTGAAGCGTATGCAAATGGTGGAAGAAAAGGATTAATTTTGGAGAGGCCTTTTACTATGGGAGAAAGCATAACAAAGGAAATGATCACTTCAAATAATGTTCCATCACTACATGCTGCCATTGAATTGGACCTAGTTTCAAAGTTGAAGAACAATATTAATGACAATGGCTTGGAGCAAAATATGAAAGATTTAGGATTAGAGAGGTACCTTTAAAAAGTTCTATTCTTTATGCTCTAATCTTTTCCTTAATTTAGTTGAGGATGTGCAGGTTTGTCCCAGTAAATTTCTTTTTCTATCATTAATTACTCTTCAATTCTGATTTCAACCTTTATGTTGAGTGTGCGAATAAAGTCTCACATTGATAGTTAAAAAAAGAAGAAGAAAATTACATACTATATAAAATGTTGATATTCTTAATGATGTAAGACATTTTGAGAACCATGCGGGCTTGGCCCGAAAAGAATAATGTCATATCAAAATAAGAGTATCCTTAGTATCCTTGAGCTTTTTAGCCCAACACTTTATATTACGTAGATTCGCTTAATTTTCTTATTTTTGACGATTTAAATTTAAATTTAATTTTTTAAAATTAGTTATTTCTTTGTTTCATTTGATTGATCCATAGATCAGGAACAAGTTCTTTTTGTGCATTGTTAGCATATGAATTTTACGAAATAAGCTTTAACACCTTTTAAATATCATTTAGTTAGCTTTAAGACACAAATTTCATTAACCGCGCTTATATCATACTATAGTGATTAGGGGTGTACATGGACCGGGCTGGTTCGGATTTTTCAAATACCAAACCAAAATCAATTGTGTCGGGTTTTTAAATCTATAAATCAAATCAAACCAAACCAATAAAAGTCTGGTTTTTTGACCTCGGGTTTTTTTTTTGGGTTTTTGGGTTTTCTCGGATTTTTCAGGATTTTTTTTTTCAAAAAATTTTCAAACAAAATATAACCTTTACTTCAAATATTTCTTTAGTCCTAGTAAGACACAACTATATAATTAATGTGTTTCTTACGAAAAGAATAAAAATGTGAAATGAGTGATGACATTGTAATAAAATATTCAACAAAAAAGATAATGAAATAGCATAAAATAAAATTTAGTTAATCAATAAGGCATAATGAAAATGATCATCACCTAAAAATACTAAATTATGCTAAAATTGGTACGGGTAATAAGTATTAATTACAGGATAAAAAGAAATATTAAGTTATGTATTTTCATTGTTTGAATTAACAATGCAAAACTAAAAAATAGATATCAATATTTATTATCATTCCTAGTATTAGGCTTGAATTACTTTTGTTAGCATTAATATTGATTTGGTTTTGACTTTGTTTGAGTTACTAACATCTATAAGCTATAAATCTTATTGGAACATCCAAAATTTTAAGTCCAAACTTGAAATAATATGTTAAAAGACAAAAAATATGAAAAAACTTAAGAAATATTAATAAATTACATTATAAGTAAATCTTTTATGTATAAAATGTTTTAAAAAAATTTAACATGTAATGTCGGGTTGGTTTGGTTCGGTTTGACTTTTTTAGTTAAAACCAAATCAAACCAATTATGATCGGGTTTTTTTTTCCAACACCAAACCACTAATCGAGTTTTTTCTTCGATTTGATTCAGATTATCGATTTTGTGCGGTATGTCGATTTACTTTGCACAAGCCTAATAGTGATTAAAGACTCTTCCTTTTTTACAATGTCGTTATACAAACAGGGCAAAGTTGTATGGATGGCAAGATACATATTCATTCACAAAGGCCATTGGTGAGATGATGATAGATAGCATGAGGGATGAAATACCAATTCTCATTCTTCGTCCCTCCATAATAACAAGTAGCTATAAAGAACCTTTTCCAGGCTGGATACAAGGATTCAGGTGTTATTATTTATTCAACTTCCTTCTTATTTAATTTGTCCTTAATATGTATAAATTACTAAGAAGAATGTTTCTAATTTTTCAAATTCTCTGTCTCTTAATTAGGGCAATCGACCCATTAATCTTTTTCTATGGAAAGGGTGACCTCCCTGGCCTTCTTTGTGATCCAGACTGTTTTGTTGATGTTGTAAGTATATACATTCAACACATATTATTATTGCCTTTGTTTCAATTTATGTATATAATTTGACAGATTGAGAAACTTAAGAAAGAAAGACTTTTAAAATTTAAGTCGATTTTGAACTGTCTGATATTTTTATATGTCTATAAAAGCATATCATTAAGGGCGTGTTTGGTATGGAGGAAACCATTTATAATTTTTTCAATTTTCTCATGTTTGGTTCGTCAAAAATTTTGAAAAGCATTTTCTCTAGAAAACAGGTTATCTAAAAATTAAATGAGGAAACTGACTTTTCTTGTGTAGAAGCAGGGGAAACAAGTACATGACATTCCACTCTGATAATCCTCCCCCACCCTTATCCCTAACCCCATGGTGTTTGCCCAGAATATATACCAATGATTTTGAGACAATATTTTCTACTTACTTATTAAACATCAGAAAATAAGGAAACTACTTATTTTCCTGGAAACTATTTTCAAGGAAAACATTTTCAATGGAGAACATTTTCCTTCTTACCAAACACAGTGTAAGTGTAAAATTTTGAAGTTCAATAATTTTCAATTAATATAACCATTTTTTGCATTATCTAACCAATTCTTCACTTGATTTAGGTTCCAATTGATATGGTTGTAAATGCAACAATGGCTGCTATTGCAAAGCATGGATGTTTGCAAACTCCACAACTAAATGTCTATCACGTGGCATCAACTTCTGTGAATCCTATATCATTTTCTCAGCTTTTCGACCATAGCTATGAATATTTCACTTCATTTCCTTTTGTTAACTCAAAAGGAGATAAAGTTAAGGTTAAGGAGATGAAATATTTTGACAAATTATCAGACTTCTCAAATTATATTTTGGAGGTATTATCCAAGCAACATAGAGTACAAGATTTAAACGAAATAGAGCTATCGAAGATTCAAAAGCGATTTAAAAGGAAAGTGGAATATTTGAAGCATTTCAGCAAGCTCTATGAACCATATACAACCTACAAAGGACGGTATGATATTTTTTTCCCACTTAAATACATGAATAGTTTTACTAGACATTTTTAGTCATCAATCTCATGACTAGAAATGTATTTATTATAGTTGGACTAACATCAGTGTTTAACAATGAGTTTAACTTATATATCGATGGTGTAAATAAACTCTCACATTATCAGGTCACTTAAAATATTACAAGTATTTGTTCATAAAATGTCAAATTTATAAGCTTGAAAATAAAATAAATTACCAGCTACAACAGATAAAATGAACCTGATAGGGCAAAAGTTATATTTTCTGTCAATGGAAATAGAGACAGAGTATCACTCTCTATTGGTCATTTGATAATACTCAAGTACAAAACAAAATAAAAAAGTGAACAAAAGATTAATCATTATGAGTGTGTTCTATTTTTCTCATATTGGTTGGTCAAAATATTTTTTTGGCAAAAGTAATTACGTTTCTTAAAAATTAGGAAAATAGTGGGAGTAGGGAGCAGAGACAATGAGCGTGGAATGCCACTTATGAAGCTTGTTTTTCCTAAACCCTCCCCCTGCCATCAACACCCACCCCTACCTCCATTCTCCACCCTCATAGTGTTTGCCTAGATTATACATACACGGATAAGAAAATATGTCAGGAAACCACTTATTTTCCAAATCACACCCTATTTGGGTTTCACACCTCAAAATTATTTTAGTTAGGATAAGAGGTGCAGCTAAGACTAGAAATTACACTTGAGATTGAGTATTTAGCAAGAAGATGAATTAGACTAAAATTTTGTCTATGCTAAATTTTCTTTCCTTTCTTTTTCACTTTGTAATTCTTTTGGATTGTTTTTGCAAGGTTTAATGTTGGCAACATGCGAAATTTAATGGAAGAAATGTCTGAAGAAGAGAAAAGAAGCTTTGAGATTGATGCATCAAAGATAAATTGGAGAGATTACTTATTAGGAATTCATCTTCCTGGTGTGAAAGAACATGTATTGGAAGGCAGAAAAATATCTTCCTAATTTGCATACATTGGGAGAAAACATTAGGTCGTCCTGGTGTCACAAACATTGCTTCCTCTATATTATTGTGATAGGAAAGCAATGAAACTAGTTTTGGATTTTCTTCTCAACGGTTTCTATTGTGTTTAACTTTTACCGGTATGAAATGCTTTGTTATAAATTTATAATTGTGGAAGGGCATGGTTATTTACCATCCTGTTGCTCCTAATTTTATCTCTTCATCACATAACATTATGGGAAAATCACATAATAATACCACTTGAGGTTAAATATTATAAATTATATTAATACTTTTTCTTATTTACAAAATATACAAGTTTAATTACTACATATACCAGATTTTAGTTTAATGTGTAGTGCCTTGATTTTAGGCTTTTAATAAGGAAAGAATTTGTATTTAAAATTTTTAATTTTATTGTAGGATACGATCAGTTTTTACATTTATCAAAAAGATACTCTCTCTCTCATACAATCAGTTTTTCACATTTATCAAAAAGGTCTATTTTCTCTCTCTCTCTCTCTCTCTCTCTCTCTCTCTCAAACTCCCTCTCTTCCATTTTATACTGAGTTTTAATTTTTTTTTACTAAAAATCAAAATTTAATCTTTGTTTCCTAGTAACTATCGATTTCAACTTCCAGATGAAAAATTATACACCAGTTTCGTTGTTTCTTTGCTGATATCAAATCTTCTACAACTCACATTATTTTTTTGTTTATTCATCTTTCTTGTTTGAAGCACATAGTAAAAAGCTTCAAATGGGGACTCCAACTCTTAAAATCAACAGGCTTTTTGCTTCTTCAAGCCCGAAGATTGGTCCGGATCCATCTTTCGACTTGCATGCATTCACTCAATCTCCTGTTAAGGAAGATGGAAAACAACTTATTGTTACCCCCAAGGTAGTTCAACAAAAAATGGTTACACGAAGCAAAGGCAAAAGGAAGGGGAAAGAAATTTCACTTGGAATGTCAAACGAAATCGCTTCTGATTCTGATTTTGAAGATGATATCGCTTCTCCTTCTTCTAAGAAAAATAAGGTTGATAGTGGTAAAACATCAAATCCGAAGAAAGAAAATGAGGTTCATATTGTTTTACAAAAAGAGGTTAAAAACGGTCAAACATCAAAGAGGACCCGTGCAAAACCGAAATTGAAGGTAAAAAGCAAGTATTTATTACTTTAATTGTTGTTTATGGTCAAATTAACTGGTATGAAATTTGGATAGAAAATGGTATGTCTCATGTTTATATTTGGGTTTTATTATTGGTGTATGAATGTTGTATAGTTTAGGTATTTTTATTGTATATAAACCTGAGCCATCTATGATAGATATAATTTTGTTATATATTTTGAGTATATTGTTCATCTGTGGTTAATACATACACTTTTTATACACCAATAATATATTCACTGTTATAAGCTTAAAATACATATACTGTACTAAGCTTAAAATACATATACTTTAATTGTTGTTTGTGGGCAAAATAATTGGTATGAATTGTGTATAGTAAATGGTATGTTTCATTTTTAAACTTGGGTTTTATTATTTGTGTATTTTTTTGTATATATACTTGAGCCATATATAACAAACATAATTTTTATATATTTTCAGTATTTGTTCCTTTGTGGCAATACATATTCTTTTCATACACATTTAGAATGCATTCACTGTTGTAATCTTTAAATAAATATAAAATTCTAAGCTTAATTGTGTATTATTTAATCGTTTCTTGGAAAGTTATGCATCGATATTCTTAATTCTGAGTCGAATAACATGCTTATGAAAAGGAATAAAATGCTACTATTCTAAGACCTCTTCAGTGTATCAGATTTTCTCATAGTTTCGAGTTTGTTTAGTAATTTGTTATTAATTATATATTTAGGTAAAGAAGGTGCAAACGAGATTTTGTACTTACACCAACATCAAAGCTATTGAGCATATAAAGTCGCGACTAAAGTCTAAGAAGCAATTGCAGATGTTTAGGGAGTCCCCATTTGGATATTTTCTTGATTTACCGAATATCAAGGTTCGTCAACAACTCATTCGCAGCTTGATGCATGCGGAGACTGATAATGATAGAGATGATATGTTTATCATCAAGTTGAATGGAGAAGAGCTCTATTTTAGGATAATAGAGTTTGCCATTATCAGTGGTTTGAAATGCGGCATGCCGAGTGAATTTGTTCCGGACCATAATTCACCAAATTGGTTAATGAATAGTTACTTTCCCAATCAACAAAGAGTACTAAAGAGTGAGTTGATAAGTTTTTATGAAGGAAGCATTTGCGTGGGTGATGAAAATCTTGTAAAAATCTCCATTCTGTATTTTATTAGCACATTCTTATTCTCAACTGAGCCTTCCAAATCTTATGTATCTAGGCTGCACTTTGACTTAGTTGAGAGTGGTGAATATAGAAACTATCATTGGGGAAACGATTGTTTTAACGAAACACTTGGTTCTGTTAGTCACCAATTGAGTGGTGATCCATCGTATTATAGGGTTGGGGGCTTTCCACTTGCTTTGCAGGTTTGGTTTTATGAATGTTGCTCGAAGGTTAATCCTTTTGTTGCTACTCGTATTGGAAACCACATCCCTCGTATTCTTAATTGGCAAACATCCCAGGATATATTGTACTTTGACTATCTGAAGAGGGGGATGTTCAAAACTTATGGGAATTAGGTAAACAAGAACACTTTCAATATCATACATACATTTTCATTCACTTTTAATACACGTTTTAAATCTAAATGTTTTAATAGACTTGCTAACCTGTATGAATACACGTGTAATTTCTATTTTTGTTAGGTGTTTTTTTCCAACATCACACCAGCAAACGATGAATTGCCACTTCTCACTGAGTTACCAGATGTGCCACGACCACATACTACCACAAGTGATACACCATCTGTACATGGTTCTGAGTTTGAGGCATTGAAGAATGAGGTTGTAAATGTACGTATCGAATTCATTTTTTTTTAAAAAGGTATGGAATGATTATGATTCGGTTAACACAGTCACTAATTGTATTCTACTTCTGTATAGGTTCGTGAAGATTTGAAACTATTTCAGAAGAAGGTATTTGTCGGATATTATAAATTATAAAGTTCATTATTTTTTTTCTATTGAAATAAACAAATGATCATAAATTTATTGTTTACCGCTTATTTCAGGTAGAGGATGATTTTAAACAGTTGAAGCAACACTTGGATAAATCAATATTGAACATACTTACAGAGATCAAGTCCTCACATGGCAGGCAGACGGAAAATAATGAATATGAGGGGTTTTTTTTTTTTTTTTTAAACTTAGATGGTGTTTCCTCTATATTATCAATCCAATTTTAAATTAATAAGCATACATTAATATACAGGGTACCAGAGGAGTTAAGGTTGTAGATGGAAAAAGAACCTATAGTGGTGACCAGAATGACAAGTATCATGACATACAAGCTGAGGTTGATGAACAAGCGGCTAAGGGTGCAGTTGGTGGGCATGATGGAAGTGTGCCAATATTTGGTCAAGCTGCAGCATATTTGAAGACCCAAAGCAATCCTTTAATTTCAAGTAAATTACATTAACGTCCATATTTCACATCCTTAAATAGATATATCATAGATGTATAAAATGTGTATGATTTTTTTTTTCCAGTTAATATTTTTTATACTTAATTATCATACATATTGTTGTATGAAACGTGTAGCTGGTATGCATGCTGGAATTGGTGAAGCATGTGATAATGATCGAGATGGTCTAGAAGCATTGAAGAGTCTACATGATCAAGAAGAATTGAAGATTTAAGGTCATTGTTTTGCTTTATATAAATTTCTTAGAATCTGCCATACTTACATCCTAAAAAACATATATGAAAACTATATATAAAGTGTATCAATATACCTTCTAATTAGTAGAGAATATATTGGCATCATTTCTCTAGGCTTTTTCATTTTAATTACATGACAATTGAAATTACTTTGTATGAATGTATGATCTAAATAGAGTTTCAGCTCAATCTTTTGAGTGTAGTCCATTCAGTGTTAATTATCTTAGTATGTATCATATTTCTCACCCATAAATCCATCTATGAAAACTGTATAAAAAGTGTAGCAAAAAAAAGTATTTAATTATCAAATCAGTATTTAACTTCTGGACATATCTATTGATGCACAATGTAGTTGGTGTGCATGAAGGGTTCGATGGAGCCGGTGATAATTGTCTATTTCATCAAGAAGCCTCAATGATTCATACTGAACATGTTCCTAATTTAGGTAAGGACTTCACTGTTCATTGAAATGTATTTGTTTGACAGAAGGTTTCATGCAATAGCTTTCCATTTACTTTTATGTATATATCTGATAGTATATGTGTTAATACTACATGATAGCTTTCATGTACATTCATGTTTGACTTGTGATTTGTCTGAATCATGAACTTATTGTGCATGATGGAGATGATAAATTGTATAGATGCTAACACTGTTAGTTTCATATAGTTTCTAAAGATTTATTAAATATATTGTATTAAATTTTTTGAAATTTTGAATTTTGCAGATACTTGTTTAGATGACGTGGTTGTTGGAATTGATAAAATGGGTAGTTTATGCAATTCTGTCTCCAAAACCCCTACTCTAGACGACATTGAATTGCCTGCATATGGCGAGACCCAGATTGTTGCGATTGAAAACAGTTACTATTCTAACAATGTCACTCCTGAACAACAACCAAGACTTAGAAAGACTGGAAAATACAAATCATCTCCGTATGTTGGTTTTAGTTCAGCTGGCAGCAGCTCGGGTAAATCACCTATATATTTCAACATAAAACATCCTTTTGCAAATTACAATGGATTCGAAGTTGATGATGCACTGCTCAATGAATTTACATCTTGGGTATATGCTAAAGTCTCTAAACAGAAGAACAGGTATGTGTAAAATATATTATTTATTTAACTATTTCTCTGGCAAACATTTATGGTTTTTGCGTTCCAGAGTTTCAGCATACACTTTAAAGGACAACAAGATTGTCAATCCTTATGATTTGGGAGTTAAGAAAGTTGACAAAATGGAGTGGTTATACAATGTTATTCAAACTGGGAAAGCGTGGGAAGACTCGGTATGTTGTCTCCAGACTTCTGATTTGTTTATTTTCATTTCTTATATGTTGTATGAAAAATACTTTCAAGTTGAATTTTTGGGTGTTGCAAGAATGGTAGTTTAAGTTGAGATGGCATTAGGATATGTGTGTGGCCATTGTTGGCACAAGTGCTATGCGGATTATATGATTTTGACGTTTATATGTATGAAATTTGTGTGGAATGTTGTTTTGAGATATCCATATGTGTATGAAATGTATATATCAGTATGTATATTATAACAACTGATAAATGACTGTTAAACTGAATACTTAATAACAGAAATGCTTTACCATGTCTCACTTATATTTTAATTGACATCCTTTTTCCAGCATGTTGATGTCATTATGTATTACTTGAGGAAAAAGGCAAAGTATGGTCCAAATAACCCAGTGAGATACACAACAACAGATTGTTTTTTCATAAAGTGTGTTGAGGCTATCCACAATCAGTACAAGGAATACAAAAATGATAAGCGTTTTATTACTACTGATCATAATGTGGCAAAAATTATTCGTGGGTTTAAACTGATTGCAAATATTGCTTGGGATAGAGTTGATAATGTGCTCATCCCAGTCAATCTAAGCGAAGAATACCATTGGGTGTTGGTTGTTTTATGTATGAAAAGAAGGTGTCTCTACGTATATGATTCATTCCCGGGTGGGGCTATGCATACTAATTCAATTCGAGAAGTTGTTGAAAGGCTGGCCACCATGATACCTCTCTTTTTCAATTGCACTGGATTTTATGGGAAAAGGAATGACATAAACTAGATGACTGAACCAGCTTATGTTGGGAAGAGCTTTGATGACCTTTGGAATGTCTTTGTGGATCATTTGCCAAAACAACATCCAGAGTCTAAGTATGTATCTCTACTTTATATAATGTTTTTAACATATTTGAATAATGTTCATACATATTAAATATTTAACTCATACATTATGTTTGTGGGTATTTACAGTGATTGTGGGTTATACACATGTGCATTTGCTGAATATATCAGCCAAGGTGTATTTGAAATTTCTGAAGACGATTTTGATGCCACTCTTCATCGTCGGAGGTATGGTGCCCTGCTGTGGGATTATGCAAGAAAAAAGCAGGCAGATGGAGCTATTAGTGAGAGTGAAGTAACAGGAAATGTTACCAGCAGATTGGGTGGTCCAAAAATTTGCAAGGAACCAGTACCTGAAAGGGAGAAATTACCGAGACTGAAACGAAAAGTTTAGAATTTTTAGAATTAGTGACTAGTCTTTAGTTTGTTGGTGTAAGAAAGATGATTTTTGTTGGTGTTGGCCTAAGTAGTTGACTGTTTTTGTTGGTGAATTAAGTTTGCTTAATATGATACTTTATTATTCTTACACCTTATATCATTAGTTTTTAATTTGTTTACCAATGTAGTTATGTTAATACAGTTCTTAATTTTAAATATATTAATATACACATGTTTTCACATAAAGTATATAACCAACATTAAATCAATGATCCACCATATTTGTTCTCTAATACACAAAATATACAGTATCCATAATATACACATGTTTTCACATGAATTATATAAACGACATTAAACCAATGATCCACCAAATTTGATCTTCTAATACACAAAATGTACAATATCCATACATATTTCATACATTATTTATACAATAAAGATACAGTAAACAAATAAAATTCTACCAACTTAAGTTTTATACATAATTGATACACTAAACAATATAAGATTTTATACATCATGAAACGTGTTATATAGATATATATATATGTTGCATACATTATTTATACTATATTGATACAGTAAAAAGATATGAAACTTGTTGTGTTTTATATATATATATATATATATATATATATATATATGAAACTTGCTGTGTTTCATACGTTATTTATACAATAATGATACACTAAATGATACAATATCCATACATAATGTTGCATACATTATATATACATATGTTTCATACATTATTTATACAATAATGTATACAGTAATGATACAATTTCCATACATATTTCATACATTATTTATAGAATAATGATACATTAAACAAATAAAATTCTACCAACTGCATTTTCATACATTATTGAAACACTAAACAATATAAGATTTATACATAATGAAACGTGTTATATATATATATATATATATATATATATATATATGGTGCATACATTATTTATACAATATTGATACACTAACAAGAATTTTGATCATTCAATAACATAACACGTTCCTTTTATATGAAACATGTTATGTGATACATTATTTATACAATATTGATACACTAAACAACTAAAGTTCTACCAACTAAAGCTCTTGATACATTATCTATACAATATTGATACACTAAACAACTAAAGTTCTACCAATTGAAGATTTATACAATATTGAGTTGTTAAATAGAATGCCATGATATTTCATTGGTTTTGATATAAATTTTACAGTCAAGCTATTTCATACAGTTAACTCATTGAATAATATCTGATACATTAAATATGCAAAAAAAAAAAAAACCTCCAACATATTACATTGAAAAACAAGTTTATTACTACAACAACATGGAACAAAAATAAAATAAATTCCAGCCATGAACAAATAGTGCAAGTTGCCATATTCATGTGTATGTCAGATAAAATAAAAATAATTTCTTGCTAGCCATATTCATATAGACAATGCAGCGTCAAAATAAATTTAGAATTTATATAGTAATGAGTGTCTACTAACAATAAATGTAAAAAAATAAGAAAATTGGCTATATGGAATTTAATTTCATTTGGGCAAATTGCTACATGTCTTCTTGTTGTGCCCCTCTATGCCACACTTGCTACATGTCATCTTTGCCCTCTTAAATTTCACCTCATAAAATGGTTTCATTCTCTTCAACGATGGCCTCCCTGGAGGTCTTTTAGAATCTGGTAGTAAAACAATTTGTTCCAACACATCAAATGGTATCTCCCATGTACTCTCGCATGGAAGAGGTTCCACTGGTATGGCATATTTATCTTTGAAATTTTTATTGCTGTAATAGGCAGAGCAGTAGTCCTCTCCATGTTGGTGCCTGTACATTATAGCAGCCAAAGCATGTCCACATGGTATCTCATCAAGTTGAAACCTTCCACAACTACAAATCTTACTTCGAAGACACACACTAAATCTCTTCATACCATCTGTCACTGTATGTAGGAATTCAGTGGAAGCCCTTACCTACCATAAAAAAGTTGGTTCACAATTTAAATTCTGAAATTTAACAAAAAACATACAACATAAATACATAAATCATACCCTATACATACAGTTTAAATACTTACAGTCATGCGGTGTGATAATTCCTTGTTATCCTCATAAGCTTCATTGTACTCATTAGTAAGATCAGTGAATGCATTTCTCCCTTCTTCACTGTGTTTTTCATTCCAAGTTTCAATCAATTGTCTCATGTAATCCATTAACTTACAGACTGGAAATTCTCTAGCTTTGGCAATACTGTTGTTTATAGATTCAGCAATGTTAGAAGTCAACGTCCATGTCCTCTTCACTGTTGCATGTACCCGAGACCATTTATGATACCCACTATCAAATAAGTATACACCCAACTTCTTATCTATTATGTCCAGCCTTCCCATGAGTTCACTAAATTCTTGAAGAGTGTATGCTTTAGCTAATGCAAAGTATAGTTTCCTGACCTGTTCTTTATTTCCCCTGCATTTCTTAAGTAAATTATTCCACAAATGCCAAATACATGCATAACGAGTCAGCCCGGGATATACTAATGCATAAGCTTTCCATATACTATCATGTCTATCTGATACAATGCACATATTCTCCCTTTCACCAAAAGCTATCCTAAATCTCTCAAAGAACCATGTCCAAGATGCATCATTCTCCGAATCAACTATTGCATATGCCAATGGCAGTATACTACCTGTTTTTGTATAAAAATTATACGCAATCAATACGGTCATATATAATTGAAATTTAAGCATAAAATAATAATAAAAAAAATTACAAACCTCCTGGATCTAGTGTGCTTGCTATTAGCATAGTTCCTTCGTAAGTTGATTTTAGATGGGTGCCATCAACAACTACTATAGGCCTACAATACTCCCATCCCCTAATACAAAGTTCCAATGCTACAAATGCATACAAGAAACGGTCTTCCGCTGTTTTTTCCAAACTAACAACTGACCCCGAATATGTCTTTTCCAGGATGTAAAAGTAGCTGGGTAACTTATTGTATGATTCAGTTGGATCCCCTCGCAACTTGTTTAATGCCTTTTCCTTGGCTCTATAAGCTTGCATGTAAGTCATTGTTAAACCATGTTGTTTCCTCATATCTGATGCTATATCCTTTGGTGTGTATACTCTTTTTGGATCTTCATACTTATCCATTATCATAATTCCAACAACCGCCGTATTTGCTTGATGTCTTGAATAAATCCTATCCTTTAATGAGCATGAATGTTGTTCACAAAATGATCTAATTTTGAAAAGCCTGAATCATTCAAACTTGACGATTTAAAACTCCAAGAGCAATTGTCCGCAGGGCACTCAAGACAATAGCTATTGTTGGAAGAAAGAAAAAAATCAGAAACAGATTTTATATACAGTTTTCATACATATATCATACAACAATCCTAAACTTAAATAATTGAAAGGATTGTTTAAAAGTTATATCTTACATATTATTCAACATATTGAAATAACATTAATTTTCATACCTTTTAGAATTAGATCTTCTAACCCGAAATTGGAATTGTTTCGAAAAGGGGTAGTTCTTCATAACCGCAACAATTGTTTCCTTGTCCTTATAAATCTGTTTTTCTAGCAACAAATTCATATGTCGCTTTGAATTCCATTTCCTTCACATTCCACAACCTCAAAATCAACACTGGGAACCATGGCATTCAACTGAAGAGTTTTTCCATTGTGTGAAGGTACGGATTGTATAGAATTCGAACCGCTGCCTCCATCATCATGGATTTCAATTAAATCCAAAGCTACATCCCTCAATGTAATACATAAAGGATACTTACTGAAGAAGTTTTTGTTTTCCTTTTTTTGGTCTAAATATACATGGACACCCATATCGTTGTGTATGGTCATTGGCGGGCATCTGTCACTAACAATGTATTTAATCTCCAATCCTTGAATTGTTGTATCTATTCCTAGTTGAGCAGCAATCATTGTGACCAAACCACTGAACTTTGATTTGGAATCGTATAATATTCCTTCACTTTCAAATTTTACGTATCTACCTGTCAAAAAATTAAAAGAAAATACACATTATATGAACGACGATTATGATACAAATATAATACAAAGTGCATACATAGTAACGACACATTACATAATCAAATATATACATACTAGATTCATCATTCATACATATTTTATACACAACTATACATATCATATGGTTTTAAACTGCAAAAAAAAAAAAAAAAAACATGAAAAAAAAAATTAATAAGAAACTCAGCATTAACATATGAACACCTGATGCGTCCCATCTTCCATTGTGTTGTACCATTATTGAATGAATTGTGTCATCTGCCATTGAAACATACAAAATTTTTGATCCGGAACTTTGATATTGAATGTTTTATGAATTCTGAAATTTTCAACTACAGTTAAATGAATTTTCAAGACTCTTCAACCGTGATGGGGAAAATATGGTTTCTATTTAAAATTGTCGTGGATTGCTGAAATCGGGGAGAAAAAATAGGGGAGAGAAATTATGGGGAGCAGGATACTAATCGATTACACCGTGATCTTTGGGTTTTGTTGTACTGTATATTAACTTCTTTTACTGTATGTGTTATTTTGTATAGGGTTTGTAAGCTTTCTAATCTTATTTTTTGCAAACTTGAAAGTATTGGTATTTTTTGTAAATATACCCTCTATTTATGTATATATATATGAATTTGCCCCTAACATTATAACAATTTTTTAGTTGGGCCTGGCCCATGGCTTTGGTAATGAGAAATTGACATAAATAGGCGACTATCGAAATAATAGCAAGCAAATGTACGTTTTTTGTATAATATACAAAAATATACATTTTTGATACATAATAGTGGATGTTTGTTTTGTATATTTGGCTAGAAAGTATAGTTATTCTTATCGACCGGCCAAACGTGTAATTTGCACTTGGATAATATAACTAACATTGGTTGGTTGGGCGACACATGGGCCGAGAGCATAAGTGCTCAAATAACCCCTTTTTGAGCCACCATTTATATTTTGACCATATTTTGGAAATCTTGCAAAATATTAGTCCTGCACAGCACAGAGTTGAAAAATTGAGCTTCCGCTTTCAAATAACTTTAGACCGGGTAATTTTATATTTTAGTTCCTGTTATAAAACTACATAATTGAAATAAACAAGAGAAGCAAACTAATAACTTTGTAGAAAGGAGGGAGAGATTGTATTTCACTTCTTGTTGATATCTCTTCACAAATTGAGAACTTAACCATCTATTTATAGAGATGGTAAATCTCTTGATGAAGTCATCAATGACAACACCAAGAGTTAAAATCAAACTTGTGTTGCTTCATTTTCTTCATTTCATACATGCCACCAAATGTACATGTACCTTGCTTCATTTTCTTCATTTCATACATGCCACCAAATGTACATGTACCTACTCTTATTTAGGACATGTGAAAAATCTAGATTATATGGACATTCATATATATATATATATATATATATATATATATATATATATATATATATATATAACACTCCCCTTTGGATGTCCATTGATAGATAATATGCCTCGTTAAAACCTTACTAGAAAAAACCCAGTGGGAAAAATGCTAGTGAAGGAAAAAGAGTACATATTTCTAATAATATACATTTTGGTTGCCTCATTAAAAACCTTACAAGAAAAACCCAGTGGGACAAAACCTTGTATGGAAAAAAGAGTGCAACATGTATTAACTCCCCCTGATGAGAACTTTAGTCCAAGTATTTGAGTCTTCGCATTCCACCCCCTGATGAGAACTTCAGTCCAAGTATTTGAGTCTTCGCATTCCAATCTTGTGCACCATCTTCTTGAAAGTTGCGGTTGGTAGAGACTTGGTGAACAAATCATCCATATTATCACTTGAACAAATCTGTTGTATGTTGATATCACTATTCTTTTGGAGCTCGTGTGTGAAGAACAACTTTGATGAAATGTGCTTTGTCCTATCTCCTTTTATGAATCCTCCTTTCAATTGGGCAATACATGCTGCATTATCTTCATATAAGATTGTGGGTATTTTATCACATTTCAAACCACACTTTTCTCGAATGAGATGTATCATTGACCTCAGCCACACAACTTCACGGCTCGCTTCATGAATAGCTATTATCTCAGCATGATTTGATGAGGTAGCCACAATAGACTGCTTTGTAGATCGTCAAGATATGGCAGCGCCCCACAAATGAATACATAGCCTGTTTGAGATCTAGCTTTGTGTGGATCAGATAAATACCCTGCATCGGCATAACCAACAAGATCGGGACTGCAGTTGCTAGAATAAAATAAGCCCAAATTGATAGTCCCTTTTAGATACCTCAATATGTGTTTAATTCCTTTCCAGTGTATCCTTGTAGGAGCACAACTATGTCTCGCTAACACATTAACTGAAAATGCTATGTCAGGCCTTGTGGTATTGGCAAGATACATTAGTGCACCAATTGCACTAAGATATGGTACTTCTGGACCAAGAATTTCCTCATTCTTTTCTTGAGGTTGGAACGGATCTTTATTCGCATCAAGTGATCGAACAACCATTGGAGTACTTAATGGATGTGCTTCATCCATATAAAATCGTTTCAACACTTTCTCTGTATAGGCAGACTGATGGACAAAAATTCCATTTTTCAAATGTTCAATTTGCAAACCAAGGCATAATTTTGTCTTTCCAAGATCTTTCATCTCAAATTCCTTCTTTAAATAATCAATTGCCTTTTTGGGCTCTGCAGGAGTTTCAATAAGGTTTATGTCGCCAACATATACAGCAAGTACAACAAACTCCGATATTACTTTATTTATAAAAACACATGGGCAAATTGCATCATTTGTATAGCCTTCCTTTAACAAATATTCACTAAGGCGGTTATACCACATGCGCCTAGATTGCTTTAAACCATTAATAGATGACGTGCCTCGTTAAAACCTTATTAGGAAAAAACCCCGTGGGAAAAAGTCCTAATGAAGGAAAAAGAGTACACATATCTAGTAATACGCTTTGAGAGCTGCCTCATTAAAAACCTTGCCAGGAAAACCCAAATGGGACAAAACCTTGGTCAAGGGAAAAAGAGTACAGTGCGTATTTGCTCCCCCCTGATTAAAGCATCACATAATTCTTGACGATGATGTAACAAATCTTGTATACCAACTTATCATATCTTGAGATTGACAGAGCTTTTATCAGATTTGTCAAATGACCATTTGACGAACTGGTTGATGATCTGCACCTTCCTTTCTCAGATAGAGTTGCATCATCGCCGTATAATATTGTTGCAATCAGGACAAGTACATCATGACTTGCTTCATAATCTGTTGTTGTCTTTCTATGATTTGACTGTCATGACAATAATCCTTCATGGAAATAGATAACACATCTGGATTGAATTCTTATGTCGATCAGATGAATGCCCTGTATGTCCAAAACACTTGACAGTATTGGTTAGGACAAATATATTCATGTCAGGGCTTTCATTTGCAATATGCAGTTGATCTATTTCAATAACTCCATGTTGGAGTAAATTATATCATGCCTGTAGTTATAGCAAGATATATAAATGCATCAACTGCACAAATATATGGTACTTCAGGACCATTTCAATTTTCTCATTTCAGCAGATTTAATCAAGTGCTTTTGGAAACTCTTCAAGAGCTCCAATAATATTCAAGTCATCAACTTGCATAATAATATGAAAGGTTCTGATTATCATATAGAGACAAGGGTAAACATGATCTTATTGGTACCTTTCGTCAATAAATATTCATTAAGGCGATTTCAGTACATCAGCCTTGATTCATTTAATCCATTTAAGGATTTATAAACAAGTTTCCCAAGAATTTGTATATGCTTCAGGCATTTTGAATCCTTCAGAAATTTTCATATAAATTTTGTCAAGTAATTCATATAGGATGTGAAAACATCTATTTCTATTTAAATGATATGACATCTTCTGGTGTCTGGACAGCAGGTCAAATAAGCTTCATGCTTACCAAGATGCGTCATTTCACTTGATAATAATTTCTAAGTCAGCATGCTTTAATAGACGTAGAATTTAGATCCTCACAATCTTTTACAATATTGCGCTATATTGTATCAAAATATTGTGGACAAGATATCATGTAGTATCGGTTCGCAATTCGACATAACTTACTGAGATCTCATCACTTCATTATTTTCAGGTACCTGAACCTCGCATAAGGTTTCATGAAGTGTTATGTCGTCGGCTCTTCAAGAGCACTTTGCCTCCTTATTATGATCATTTGCTCCTCCCTTTTTTTCAAGGATTATTATATTTGAAACCGATTGGTCTACCATGCTCCATGCATGTTGTAGACTCTGTCCTTCAGGGACATAGGAGCATTTTGCAGATGAAATATGAAATAGTTGGGTCAGCAAATGCTTCCAGCATTTGACTTGAATTATCTGAGGATCATACTGATGATAATTCACAACATATTTCTTAGCTGCTTATTCTCTACCCTTTATTTTAGTGACATATGTCCCCATTTTCTTTGGGAAAATCCATCTGTGTGCATCATGGTATATCCATTAATCATGTACCGCACATCAAATGCTAAAAGATGGAAATATCTAGTTCCTGACCCTGAACCAAATATGAGGGGAGAATTTTTCAAAATTTATTGATCTGAAGCACACAAGTGCTGTTGTATGCAATATATCATATCTCAGACCAACATCTGAAACTCTGTTCCCATAAGCAATGGTTTAGCTGTATTATGGAGGCATCTAATGCCAAACCAACTTAGATATAAACCAACATTATCAAGATGATTGTCTTGATTACATATTCTGAAAATTGTGCTTCCAACTCAATCATTTTGAGCAAGCAACTTCGTAAATATCAAACTGCCAGTTGACAATAAACATACATATGACCGTCTCATAGATGCATCTATTTAAGACATCACATTACAGGTGAAGGGGCCCACATTCACCTTTTATATTTTTCAGAATTTTGGGGATTCAGTCCCAATATTAGCTGGTGTAATCAACTTATCATGAGAACAAGCAACACAAACAAATTCTTGAAGAATCTTCTAGTTCTTCAATATGTTTTTAATACTCAATTAGCACATCAGATTTAAATCAGGACGATCAAAATGGTCTTGTCAACTGATAAAATTATTTGTACCCGTAAACTTCAAGTTTACCATGACAAGTGCTATTTCTTTTGATAAACTTCTGGTTTACTATTGCATGAAATTGTATATCAATAAACTTCTGGTTTATTGTGGTATGTGATCTCATCATGCTCGGGTAACATTTCACTTGTGTATTTCTTAACCATAGTAACTTGAAGATATTTAATATTCCGATCATTTGTAGTCTCAATATGATAACCATTTTTATTGTTAGTAAACTTCAGGTTTACTACAGTGTTCCGATCGTACCAATTATGATCTACGATGAATGGTATTATCATATATAACATCTTCAAGAGACTTCAATTTATTTATCATAATCAGATATTATTTGGACATTGCTAGTGTCATGATACTTGTAAATAAATAATTATCTCTTCTGGAGATGGATCATGATATTTTCACAATCAAATGCACGTTTATATTTATAGGCTTTACTACATATTATCACATTCACTTCAGAAAATGGATCTATATTTATAGCTTATATCAAAAGTTCTCATTCTTCAAAAATGGAACACAATCATCTGAACGTGCAGGCCTTAAGTATATCAAATTGTGATAGCTTAAAATTTCTTTTAAGATATTGCTACTTCAGGAACAAATCGAGATATGCATATAATGTAGAGATTTTTCTCTAACATATTTTCAATATAAATCACAATATGGATGCCTATATATGAATCATCACTTCCAGTGATCATGATCCATAAATATAAATAAATTTAGTGATACCTTAGACTTGTGAAGTATGAATGACACTTTTGGGATCATTCTAAAAACAAGTACCAAATTAACCACGACATACGCATATATAAACATAGCATGTAACATTAGAAGTGAATTAAAGATATTAAACCAACAATAATAAGAAAAAGGCTCAAATCACTTTACCTGTGATGGAAACTGTTTTCATTATAAGATACTAGTATAACTTACTAGATACCCAAACCTCATGAAGAATTGCAAACAATACTTGATTACATACACCGTCGTGAACCGTTTCCGGATGATTTATAATTGCAACCCCTTAAATAACAAAATTTTTTGCATAAGTATATTATTTTAGATGGGTATGACAATACCTTAATTTTCAGTAAGGCATGGATGACACAAAGACGGTAGTACCGATATGGGCTAAACTCAAATAAAAGATTAGAGCTTCGTGCTGATAACGTGTTATAAAACTACATAATTGAAATAAACAAGAGAAGCAAACTAATAACTTTGTAGAAAGGAGAGAGAGATTGTATTTCACTTCTTGTTGATATCTCTTCACAAATTGAGAACTTAACCATCTATTTATAGAGATGGTAAATCTCTTGATGAAGTCATCAATGACAACACCAAGAGTTAAAATCAAACTTGTGTTGCTTCATTTTCTTCATTTCATACATGCCACCAAATGTACATGTACCTTGCTTCATTTTCTTCATTTCATACATGCCACCAAATGTACATGTACCTACTCTTATTTAGGACATGTGAAAAATCTAGATTATATATATATATATATATATATATATATATATATATATATATATATATATATATATATATTTTATAACAGTTCCCAAATATTACATATTGTGGTTATCAAAGGGAAGGTGGGGATTGATTTTTTGTAGAGGAAAATATATAACTAAAATAATACTTATAATGAATTATAAAAATCAAATATCTCGTGAGATTTTATGGTCCACCATTTCGAAGTCTCCTAGGAATGGAATTTTCTTAATCATTTGAATTTTTCTTTTTAACTAGTTCTGCTTCTTATTATTATTACACTTTAAAAGTGCTAACATTCAATCTCTTTCCGATTTTCTTCTTTGTTCTTTCTAGATATAGGATTAAAAAAATAGAATTAGCAATATTTTAAGAAGTTTTGTAAAGTTCGTAAAATAAATTTTGTTTTTTAATCGAATGTTGGCATCAAAAGTGGCAGACAGGCTGCTATGCTGTCGCTTGTTGCGTCTTCACTAGCCAAAACCACTTATAATTAGCACATCTAATCCATTGCAATAATTAATTAAACTAACTTTAAACAATTTTATATACTTTTTGAAAGAATAGACTAAACTAAGAATGAAGAATTGGTCGTGTCAACTTCTTGCCCTTCTCCTTAAGTATAATTATGCTGCCAATAATTGCTCTTAATCATTTCTTAGCCTTACTTTTCCTTTCACCAAATGATGCTATTTTATTTTGATCGCCTTTTCAATATATCCTTCCACATGGATTCCATTCAATCCCGATGGTTTAACAGATTTCACCGGAAGTTTCAAGTTAGCTACGTCACATTTATGCTTACAATTTTTTCAGTTTGAGAATTTTGGGTAATCAAGTTTCATCTTCTTATGAAATAGTTATTTACCTTGCTTTTCTGGGACTAGCCTTGAATACTCACCTTTTTATCATCATATTTAATACTTAGACAAAGTTGATACATTCTGATAACAAAAATAAAAATAAAAATTAGTGACTTCGTTTAATACTTCGACAAAGTTGAATAACTTCTTCAATACAAAAAATAACAATATAGTAACTCTAATGTGACAAACTTAAAGTTAAATATTTTATCTAAATTCGGCTTTTAATCATCGAACTAAAATATCACCCTCAATTATTATGTTGGCATTCTCCATTTTCTCATAATATAATAATCCTAAGTGGTGACAATTATGCATATTTTAGCATAACCTCATACAATGTACCTAGAACAAGTGTTATCATATGTCAAAGTATCCGTACTTTATTCTAACAAATATAAACATTTTCATGGTTTTATTCTTTTAATAATAACAGTCTCTATCCAATTAAAAACGTTCATAAATAATTTCGCTTTCTTTATGTGGTAACTATTAATCAAAGTTCAATGTGAAAGGGTCCAGCCTTCGTAAGTATAAGAAACCACAATGCATTGTCTATTGTGTGTCTTTTTCTTTAGTCTTTCTAAGGTAATTAATTTAGAGAGCTTCAAAATTGACCCAAAACTATGAATACAACTAAGCAAACATGAAAAGTAAGCACACAGAAAAGGATAATAAAATCACATCCATTCAAATAACTTAAACAACAAATCAACCTACTACCTACGCAACACTCAAACCCATTGCCAACTTGTCAACTCCGTCCTCAAACCACACACCCTTATCCATTTGTCCTCCCCGAACTCCCACTATAATAACCTTCTAAATTACACCTATCACATTTCGACAAGTTTGATGGATTCCACTATAAATGTTATTGAAATATTTAAATATGATTCTGTTCGCAAAATATCACTAGAAAAATAACAGGAAAATTTGTAAATAGAACATAAACTTTTCTTTGATAATTGTAACGTCGAACCAGCTTACATCTATCTTGTTCATAGAATATCTGCTAGCTTATGCCAGTATAAATATTGGATAACTTTATCCATTAAGATTTGGACAGATGAATGCTGCAATTTGAACATGATACTTCATGATTTTCATTCACTACATTGATCACTGAGTCACTTCTTTTATAAGATTATGTTCTTCTTCTATGAAAGTTGTACGCAAGCATTCTGATTCGAGCCCTTGAAATGAAATCACGTTTGTAAGAGAGCACTTTACCCCCAACATGAAACTTTTCGGCTAGTGGCGGATCTAGGTTGCTAGGTGGGGTTCCATTGAATCCCCAACTTTCAACGCGAAGTATAAATTTATGTGTAAAAATTAATTGAAACTGCAATATATAGTAGACATGAACCCATAACTTTTAAAATACGACGGGTTTACACTAAGAATCTTAAGATCGAACCCATGGAGTTTAAATTCTGGATCCGTCTCTGTTTCCGACGCAAATTCGAATTTAGTTGGGTCCAAATACAAATAATGTTGCAACAAAAAAAAAAAATATATCCGGTGTATTTCCACAAATGAGATCTAAAGAGAGTAGAGTATACACATACCTTATCTCTACCATCGTAGGTAGCGAAACTATTTTTGATAAGCCCTCGACACAATGCACTACAACATCAGGGTAGAAAGAAGAAGAAAAATGGCAGCAAGATGGCAAGACGGACACAACTTATGCAAATAATACTCATAATAATTTTTTTTTTAAGAAAAAATAAATTTAAAAGCTCCCTTCCAAACTGCCTTTTTGGCCCTTCCAACCTGTCCCTCCTGATATTTCTTTAGTATTTTATGTACTATATATTATCATCAATCCTTCTCATCATTATTTAATTCCCCCTTTGCTTCTCCTCTCTTTTCTAATCATCTTTCTCCCTATTTTCAAGATTCTTCATTCACCTCCAACCCCCAAAATACCACCCGATTCTCCATTTTCCAACACCCTTTTGTCTTAATCACAAAACCCATAATTCATTTCCACCAAAAAAAAAAAAACATAAAAACAATGAAAGAAGAGCAAAAATCAAGTCCAAAATCCATCGATTCACTTTTTCCGTCACCGGCGCCGCCGTTATCTCCGCCGTCAACTTCGCCGGCGCCTCCACTTTCACCAAAAAGGGTGAAACCCGACCCGGATTTTTCCCCGGCGCCGCCGTGCACGGCGGCGAAAGTGGCGGCGCCGACGGTGGTTGAGGCGGAGCAAGTGGTGGCGCAACCATTTAATAGGTGTTTGGTATGTAGGAAAAAAATGGGGTTAATGGGATTTAAGTGTAGGTGTGGGACCACTTTTTGTGGGACCCATAGGTACCCTGAGGTACATGGATGTACGTTTGATTTTAAATCAAGGGGTAGAGAAGAAATAGCTAAGGCTAATCCGTTGATCAAAGGTGAAAAATTGGTCAAGATTTAATCTCAGCCGTTCAATTAGATGACTTTTTGAAGGCGAATTCGGTGAGTCAAAGGTGAGAAATTGGTGAAGATTTAATTTGAGCCGTTGGATTGGATGACTTTCTGCACAGTAGTTTGATCACCGGGGACCAATTTGATGATGGAAGGAAAATATTGGGGTTGTTTTGTTCCCATGGGATAAATACTGTGAATGATCATATGTATATCTTTCCCCTTTTTCGTTTTCCTTTTTTAAATTAGTTTATCCTTTTCTGAAAAATAATTTATATTACTTGGCTTGCTTTGTAGAGGAAGACTTTTTACTCTGAAATTTCGAAGGTATTGCTAGTTTGCTACGGAAATTTTGGTCTAATATTATCTTTTATTTCGGTGCATTATTAGTTAACATAATTCACGAGGAGGGGAAGGGAAAAAAGGTTTAAATTGATCAACAGATGAACATTTGATGTGTGGTATTTCACATTTTGAGTGCATTTTAATTTGAGTAATTCTACAGAGTACTTGTTATCTTTCATCGGGTAACGTATTGAGAAATTTTGTCCATTAAGACTTGAAGAAATAAGGAGAAATTATATAAAAAAAGTATTTGAAAAAGTGAAAAACAACTCGGTTGTTAGCCGGTGTCGCCGTCTACTGCGGTGGTGAATCGGTGGTCAAAGCTGAGAAATTGGTGAAGATTTAATCTGAGTCGTTGGATTAGATGACTTTTCTTCACCGGAAGTAGTTTTGATCACGGGGACCAAATTGAAAATGAAAGGAAAATATTGGGGTTGTTTTGTTCCCGTGGTATAAATACTGTGAATTTGATGTATATTTTTCCCTTCTTCGTTTTTAATATTTTATCTTTTTTTTTTCTGGAAAATAATTTATATTACTTGGCTTGTTTTGTAGAATAAGACTTGTTACTCTGAAATTTCTTAAGTGTTGCTAGTTTGCTATCGAATTTTTTCTTTATTATTATCTTTTATTTCGATGCATTTTTGGTTAACATAGTTCATGAGAAAGGGAAGGGGAAAAAGGTTTAAATTGATCAACAAATGATGACATATTAATAACATTGTCCTTCCAAATGTATGTCGTTAAGATCAACACTGGGAGAGAAATGATCAGTGGGGAAATAGTAATTTTCTAACAGTGCCTCCAAGTGCCAATTCCCTGATCTATATCAAATCTCTTTGTTATGAATTTAGTTTATAACTTTAGTCATTCTGTCTCGAATTATCTATCATTTTTTTCTTTTACACTTTCTTTAAAAGAATATTAAATTGGGGTGCTTTTTGATTGTTTTATTCTCGTTTATGTTTTTATTCTCGTTTATGTCTTAAGATATAATCTTTTTTCATTAAATATTTACTCAATTGAGGTGTTTGTAGTCTTTAAAAATAATTACTATTAAGTATACAATGAAAAGAATTCATTTTGAACTTTTAAATGACAAATAATTTGTGAGAACTTCTCTTTAAAATCACGACAGATAATTTGAGGTGGAAGGAGTATATGCAAAAATTGTCTTTACATTAATGAGAGATTATATAAACCTTATAGTCAGAGCACAGAGGAATGACAAGGACTCTTGTTGGTTTTTTTTGTCGTGGAGGGAGGATACGCAAAAAATCTCTTTACGTTAATGAGATATTATCTAAACCTTATAGTCAGAGCACAGGAGAATGACAAGGACTCTTGTTGGTCTTTTTTGTTTATGGTTTTCTTGGCTTCCATTTGGTGACTTTTGATTCATCTCCTCTTGCTATCATCAAAAAGATAATTAAATAAGTTAAGCAACACAATATATAGCCGCTTACAAATTAACCGATTAGTGCAATAATAATAATATTTCAACAAATATTGATGTACAACCACTTCACCATTCAATTAAATGACACGAGTTTTTATTTCTTTCAGAACACTTTCCGATTGTGATGGTGTTGCACCAAGGATTAGCCTTTAGCCCATTTTTATTTGCCTTAGTGATGGACGAATTGACGCGACATATTCAAGAGGAGGTGTCTGGTGTATGTTGTTTGCAGACGATATAGTTTTGGTTGATGAGACGTGTAGTGGAGTTAACGATAGGTTGGAATTTTGGGGAACGACCTTAGAATCTAAAGGTGTCAGGTTAAGCAGGACTAACATAGAGTATATGAAGTGCAAGTTCAGTGACGTGGCGCCAGAGACAGATGTGAAAGTGAAGATCGAGGCACAAGCTATACCTAAAAAAGGAAGTTTCAAGTGGGTCCATAATACAAGGAGACAAGGAGATTGATGATGATCTCGCACACCGTATTGGAGAAGGGTGAATGAAATGGAGGCTTGCCTTCGAGGTGCTTTGCGATAAGAAGGTGTCGCCTCGGCTAAAAGGTAAGTTCTACAAAGTGGTGGTTAGACTAGCATTGTTGTATGGGGCAGAATGCTGGCCAGTCAAGAACATTCGCGTTCAGAAGATGAAGGTAGCGGAGATGCGGATGCTCAGAGGGATGTGTAGTCATACTAGGAGATATGATTAGGAATGAAGATATACGAGACAATGTCGGAGTGGGCTCCGTGTGGGACAAGATGAGGGAGGCGAGACTGAAATGGTTCGGGCATATGAAAAGGAGGTGTGGGGATGTGCCAGTTAGGAGGTGTGAGAGATCGGCAGTCACATGAGTTATGAGAGGTAGAGGTAGGCCGCAGAAGAATTGGGGGAGGTGATTAGACAGGATATGGCACAACTTCAGCTGACTGAGAACATCACCTTAGATAGAAAGATTTGGAGGTCGAGGATTAGAGTAGAAGGTCAGTAGGTAGTTGAGTTTTGTCATGTTGTGTGTGAAAGAGGTGGAAGGCTAGTCGTTCCATCCCCTCTTCTCCTTTCATTAGTAAGTATTATTTTGATATCGCATAGATCTTTATTTTGAGGACATGATCTTGTATCTTGATATTTTGTTGTCTTATTTTTTTTGCAATCCTTCATTGAGTACGCTTCTTGTGAGCCGCGGGTCTATCAAAAACAACCTCTCTATCCTGCAAAGATAGAGGTAAGGTCTGCGTGCATTCTATCCTCCCTAGACCCCAATTGTGAATTTACACCGATATGTTGTTGTTGCTGTTGTAGTTCTTATTTCTTTCATTTCTTTTTGTTCTTACATAATAGTTCTTTCATGGTTAGAATATTACTATGTTCTCACTGAAAGTAAGAACGTGTAATGGCTATTCCTGTAGAGATGAATAGCCATAAACGAGAAAAGAAAAAATAGTAGTGTTTTCATATGGAAAAATTAAAAAATTTCTCAATGTTTTAACGAAAATCCATTTCCCATCATACATTTTATTAATAGGGAAAAGGGCCTGATTTACCCCTCTACTTTGGAAAAAGGTTCATATTTACCCCCCCCCCCCCCCCAATTATACTATCAGCCCACTTATACCCCTACCGTTACAATAGTTGAAATATTTGCCCCTATTTTTAACCCCTGTCCACCGTGGCCAATGGCTTGGGCTAGGCTTGTCCACTGTGTCCATTAAAATGCTAGATAAGAGGCCATGTCAGCAATTTAATTAAATGACTCCTAAAATTAAAAGACCAAAAACGTTAAATTGTGGTGCCAAATTCGTAATTCAATTCAATACCAATCCCTCTTCCACAATTTTTTTTTCCCGGTTTTGGATTAGTACATAAACAGAGTAGAATCAATCATACTCAAAAACAAAAAAACACAATTTTTTTTTTTAATTTTTGTGTAATTTTTAATTGTGTTAATTTTTCTTTAAAAATGATTATTTATGATAAAAAAAAACACAATATTTTTACAAATTTTATTTTATTTATTCGCTTTTGGAAATTGGCTCATCGTAATACTCTGTCAAAAATAAGAATCAAATAGTTAACAGTCGAAAAGTGGAACAAGTGAATTGTAATTCTTTTTTGTTCCTTCTTAGTTTTCAAGCATTGGAACAAGCATATTAAAGTGGTGATATAATAACAATAAAACTCTATGGTGATTTAATAAATTTCGTTTTCAAGTTCTCTTGAAGATAAAGTAATACAAACAATAATAAAAAATTAAGAAAAAGAAAAATGTATAATTTAATTCGATCAAAGAAAGTAGACAAAAAGGAATTTTTTATCAATATAAGAAATTTCTATAGAAAATATGAGGATCAAGGCAACTTGAAATCCAATATGGTTGCATTTGTTTGTTTTTATTCAACCCGGTGGAAGGAACTCGGGCTTGGGCCAATGTCCATCTATTTTAAGGATCCATAAATTATGCTACAACAAAACATATTTAGAATTACACTTTTGTAGAAACTAATCTAATGGGATAAATACAATATAAATGTATGTAGTCTTATCCAAGAATTAATTATAACCAGGTATAAGTCGATAAAAGCGACCTTGCTAAAATCACGGGATTCGGGTAATGCTTATGTCACACCCTAATTTCCCTAGGGTGTGATGGGCACCCGACCCTTATCTAGGGCTGAGCGAACCCTCTGGCTTTTAATACACACTCAGCTTCTTTGGGCTTTTAGATCAAATAAGCATGAAATAAGGCTTTCAGAAATTTTCTACATTTGTTTATCAAAAATCCAACAAAATCTGTAATTATATAGAATTCATATCATAATACAAACTGACACATCGGCTGATGGAGCCGTGTACAAAACTGACATACTATATCCACGACTCTGTCTGCAAAATCTCTACCATTAATCCAGAAACCGGAACATACATATACTCTGACTCGGCAACGCTCCAGAAGCAAATGGAGCTCGCCAATCCTGCTAACACATCTTCTGACAAATCTTCTACTCATCTGTAGGTACCTGCGCGGCATGAAACGCAGCCCCCGAAGGAAAGGGGTCAGTACGGAATATGTACTGAGTATGTAAGGCATAAGATACAAAAAAAAAAAAAAAAACGGAACCATAATCAAAACAAACAGTACTGAAGGTACGTACATTACCCAGAATACCAAATACTTACTTTCCAGACGCGAATCATGTATCAGAAGAAGTACAGACCCAGAATACCAAAACACCAGAATATCAAGATGCTTGTTTTTCCAGACACAAATCATGAATGCCAATGTCATACGTAGTATAATAATGCCGCGGAACGTACGACCCGATCCACACACATATATATATACATATATCGCTGCGGAACGTGCAGCCCGATCCATATAACATATCACATGTACAAATAACGTGTCCCGGCCCTCGAGTGAGGGACTCGGTGAATAGAATCATGTATGTCAACTGTCTATATCACATATGCATAACGTGTCCCGGCCCTCGAACGAGGGACTCGGTAGATAAAATCATGCATGTCACATCAAATATCATGTATACATGTAACGTGTCCCGGCCCGCCAGTGAGGGACTCGGTGGATAACGTGTCCCGGCCCTTCAATAAGGGACTCGGTAGAGGGGATCCGGTCCGGATCTGGCGCCATCATCATATAACGTGTCCCGACCCTCTACTGGTGGGTCTCGGTGAACAATGCAGTGGAATACGCACGAGAACATGTCCTGGCCCGGGACTCAGTGAACAGACATACAGAGACTTGCACAAACAGAGTAGTGCGAAACCACATACACATATATCAAGACTCGATATATACATACACATACCGACCTTTGAAGGATCATAAACATATTTCAAGTTAATCGGAGTTAGTATGTAAAAGTTACAGACATTTTTACCATAGAGCTTTTACGAACGTTTCAAGCAAATCCAATATCCTTTACAAACGTTGGGGACATTAAAAACTTACAGAACTCTTTCAGAACAAACTCTTTACTCTCATCTCATTATTCGATCATATAATAAGCTTGATCATATCAGACATACTTATATCAGAAGTGAATTAGAATCATAGGCAACCTCGGGAACATATCGAACAGAGTCTCGGAATCACGGATACATACCAATACATATGAAGTAACTTATTCATTTAGTGATCATACAATAGACTCAACCATACGAAACATACTCATGACAAAAGAGAATAGGCATCATAACCAAACTCGGAATCAAAGAGTAGAATTACCCCGAGGTGCGTGTCATATCATACCTTACTTAGCTCTAGGACATGCCAAAAGAAAGAAAGGGTAAACCTTACATACCTGTGCCACGCCTTATTAGCTACGCTTATTTATCCAAACTTGTTAGTCTACATTCAAGAAAGTTGACATAATCATTAGATTCATCAGCATATACTAGTCTTATTCTTTCAAATGAATTCATTTATATTCTGCCGAAATTTCGGCAGCATTTCCCCTGTAAATACACCATCCCCGAGATTCCAACTCGGACAATTTCATCAACAACAATCCGGGAATTTAACTCGGCCAAAATATCAACAACAATACCAACAATTTCTCTAACAATATTCATAACAACAATTCCAATAATCATGCTAACAACATCAATAATCAATTCAAGACACATTCTAACATTAACAACCTTTGTCATATGATTCAACGACATTCCATTTACATTCAATTCAATTCTCATAACATGCAAGACAACCCAATTAACATTCTACTTCCCCCAAAGCCTTCCAAATTCAGTAAGGACAATAACAACACATTTCCTTATTTCAAATTCAAACACAATAACCCAACTTACAATCTTCTAACCACATGTCTCACCTTCCAAATTCATGAATTATATTTGCAACTTACACATTAGCAACTCTATTCTTATAATTATAAGGAACCATACTAATGTCGCATTAGCTTCTTCCACAATCCACAAACGGTTTCAACCTCACTTCCAATCATTAAATCTTCATTTAACATCATAAAATCCACAACACAACAACAATCAAAATGCTAAATAAAATCATTTCATTTATTCTACATGACACCACTATATTCGGCCATACTACACACACATATATTTCATGAATTTCACCCTTTTCCACATATTTCAACATACTACGAGGATATAAATACATATATTTTCATCCAAAAATCCCCTTCAAATCTCATTCCATAATCCAACAACATCAACACAACAATTATAACTTTAGTTTTGTAAATATTCCTTAATCTAAGTCGATAAAGAGAGAGAGATTTGAAGATTCATACCTTGTTTTTATGAAAGTAGAAAAAACTTCAACACTTTCTTGTTCGCAAACCAACTCCAACACCAAACGAAATTATAATCACGTCTATGCGTTGCCCGGACTTCGATTGGTATTTCGTAATTTGAATTTTTGCTCAAAATCTCAGTTTTAGAGGGTATAAGAGCCCCTTTTTCTTGGCTGATTTCTCTGGAATTTTCAGAGCATTTTTGGTGATGAAAAATGGAATTTTTAGCCCTTTTTATAATAGTTAAGTCGGCATCACTGTAGCTACAGTACTGTAGATACAATACTGTCGCTACAGTACTTTTCAGAGCAGTTCTGTTTCAGCTTATCAGCTCAGCTTGTAACGTCTATAATTCTCTACTCCGATGTCCTATCGACGAGCGGTTTGTTGCATTATAAAATAGACTCGACGAACTACATTTTAGGATTTTGAAACACCTTAAAACTCCATATATACTAGGAGATATGCGCCTCCAAAGTTGACTAAAAATCCTTCCAGCATTTCTCAAATTTTCGTCGAACTTATTTTCTTCAATTTGCTCGATCTCGAAATATTCCGAAACTCTCCATATATGATATTTATCACTTATTATACTAACAATGGACATGTTCTCGTGTTTCAAAATACTCTTTCCCGATTACGACTTACGAGATCGTAATTCACCCTTTTTCTTCGTTGTTACGTACTTTCCATGGCTTGTGCCTTTCAAAACATCATGGGACGTCTCCGACACTCCATTACTACGGTGAGGTACATGTCATACTCATGCTCTGAAAACGCGGGGTATAACAGCTTAACACCTTCTCTCCGGTCAACAGAATTCTTTACCCGGTCTTTTGTTTTCGTAGACCAAAAAAAAAAAGAGTCATTTTCTTTTGATTAGGGATTCAATAAGGTGACTTGGAACACAGAAACTCAATTCCAAGTGGCGACTCTGTAAATAAATAATCCCTATTCAAAATCATCACTTCAAATGGAAAAACCCTTAAACCAATAAAAATCTCGTGTGCGTTATCGCGCGGGGTCCAAAAAGGGTGTGTGTAAGGAATCGTCCTAAATGGGCGGAGCGATCCTTGTCCTACGGTAGCTACATAGTTTCAGGCTATCTGAGCCTTCTCGGTAACTTGTACAGCTCCCAAAAACATGAACATGATATAGTTGGCTAAAAAGCTCACGATTTTCATGACATAACTTGTAAATAACTTGTAATCATGATTTCACGAAATACCTTGTAAGCATGTTCTGAAGTGATATAACATAAACATGGTTTCATATCAAATAGCTTGTAAAACATGGGTTTGAACAATATAGTTACATAGTATAATTGCATGAAAGCATGTAATGTAGAGTGTTTTCTTGAAAATAACATAATGATTTATAACTTGCATGTAGGAACACATGGAATGCAAAGTATGGGTTTTCATGGATTATGGACTGATTCTCAATAATCAAAATGATGTATCAAGAACACAATGAAGAATTTATAACAATTAAATACATAATATAATATGGGACATATACCTAGGATTATCATGAACATGGTTAAAAACCCTAGTTTTTGTATAACTTCATACTTTATGGAAAAAGAAGCGTGGGAAAAACCAATGACGTTTCCACATATAGATATCAACCCTACATACCTGGTACTGCTGCAACTTGTAATAAAAATCTGGTCTTGGAAGAAGAATCCTAAACCTTGGCCTTGAATTCCTTTTCAATTGAATTTTCTTGAAAACCCTATGTTAAGAGCATGAAATTTCTACTTAGGATTCATAGGAAATTAATGAAATTCACTTAGGATAGTGTTAAAGGGCTTACCTTGATGCTTGGAGGAGTTGAGAAGAGAGGATTTTCGTTTTAGGGCTTGAGAGGAATGAGACTTATGAAATAAAATTGAAATTTCCGTCTTTATTTGTCTCGGTCGCGGCACTGTTACGGACCATGAGTGAGTTACTAAATTTTTAGGCTGGGTTATGGTCCATTACGGTCCAAAAGTTACAAGACGGTGATTTTCAAGCATGCCCATTACGTTCTGAATGACAGTCCGTAACACATGTTACGGTCCGTCCCTTGCGGCATAACACTGGGTTTTTCTTAACTGAAATATATTTTTGATTCCAACACTCTTCTTCTTAGGTTTCTAACCTTCCGAGTCATGAATATGATTTAGTACGAATTTTACAAGGTGTTACAGTCTTCTTGCTAAATAGAGGCTACTTTATCAGAGGCGGACTTTCCTTTTTTCTGTTTACTTCATTTTTCTAGACTGTCCGATTAATACATGAAGCATATGGAGTTCAGATCTGAAGAACTAGAACCTTAAGGGTTTTTCGAGTTCGGAGATGGAGATGGTAGTAATAGTAGTGGTGGTGGCGGTGTTGATGCTGGTGGAAATGGAGAAAGGAGGGAGGGGTAAGTGAGGTGAAGGAGAAGAGAGGCCGGAGATAGAGAAAGGGAGGGAGAGAGGCGTTGGAAAGAAGAGAAGAGAGAGAATTTTTTTTAGGGTTTGGAGAAGATGAAAAATCTTAAATGTGTAGTGAGGAAGAATAGAGAGAGGTACATGTATTTTAAAAGTTACTGAACCAGTTATGAAATGTAATTTTGGAAAAATAAAGCTACGAAAATTAAATAAAAAGTAAGGTAGTTATTATTCATAAATATGTCTTACAGGTAGCTATGACAAGTAAGTTTCCCTTAAGATAGCCAGAATTAGATTTAAAAAACTGGAGCCTTTTCATTTCAATTATAACCAAAGCATTAAAGCTTTCGAAATAAAATTCAGATGGATTTAATGACTCAATTAACCAATTAAGTTTCTTCACTCTCACAAGGTAAAACTACTTACTTTTTCAATAATGGACAGATTATAGTAATTACTTTAATTAAAAATAAACCAAAGCATTAAAGCTTTCGAAATAAAATTCAGATGGATTTAATGATTCAATTAACCAATTAAGTTTCTTGACTCTCACAAGGTAAAACTACTTACTTTTTCAATAATGGACATATTATAGTAATTACTTTAATTAAAAATAAGTACTTGATGAGAATACTTGTTCCTCATATAAATGGATTCTTAATATATATTAGGGTATTTTGTCAATAAAAAATGACGAAATATCACCAAAACCAGTTTAACAAGTATTCTTTTGATTTTTGGGGTAATATTTTACTCTGTTTGTGATTCAAGAAGTTCGACTAGTTAATTTGAATTTTTTTAGGTAAATAATTGGGTGTCAACAACCATTATCTTGGTCTCCTGCAAATTTTGCAGTCTACACAACTCTTCCTAGTCCACATGACCGGATTATGGGTAGTTGTACGGGTGATTGAGTTGAATCTGGACAAATCAAAATGGACCGAACTAATAAATGGGCCAGTTATTAATTAACCCGATCAAACTTAATCGGGTTGGGTGGGTCATAAGCCCTGCAAACTAGATCTGGTTTGGCATGTCATGTTTTTATGGACTAATTTTGCCATCTTTAGCCCGAGCTACAATTAACAGCAACAACAAGAAGCCCAGTATAATCCCACCATGTGGGGTCTGGGGATGGTAGAGTATACGCAGACCTAACCCCCACCTTGCAAGATAGGGCAGTTGTTTCCGAAAGACTCTTGGCTCAAGAGAGGAGAACAAGAGAGGAAAACAAGACAAAGGTCAGATAGGACCAAGTATATCGAAAATATGAAAACAAGGAATAACAAAAGCGAGAAACTCATGGTAGAACAGTCCGGAAAGAAAGGAGCATTAACCACTATAGATAAATAAGATAACCAAAGTACAATGACCTAACAAATATAAGCAACAATCAAATGCATACTTTCTCGCTTTAGCCCGAGCTACAATTAACAGGAAAAAAAAATTCTTCATCATCTATTATATTGACATAGACGAATTCAAGGTTTAAATATTATAAGTTCGTGTTCGAAATTCTACCATTGCTGATTCAATTTACTCAATATGAAATTCATAATTTAAACTTACTTACAATGTCTGAGCCAAAATTACTGAATACAAATGAGTATGTTATGCACTATGCATACCGATACTTTATATAATTCTTTGTGCTATTATTGTAGTTGTAGTCTATAAATTGAGCTACCCAAAAAAGTAATTGAAGATTTTGAATAGTTCGATCTATTAAATCAGCGCTAGAGTTCATCCTTTTGATGAGTCTTCATTTCTTGAAATTTAGTCTCTGGCAAACATGATTTAGAGGAAGAAAAACTTTGAAGCCATAATTCATCAGCCATAGATGTGTTAGTTTCATTGTTCCTGTGCCATGACCAATGTGCACGTGTCTCATTGTGTATCTTCAATCTACCATGTCCAAAGCTTGCCTCTCTAAACATTGAGATTGATGGGCTAGGTTTTTCAAAGCTTCAAAAACAAAATATAAATTATGGTAGTTATTGAAGTGTATGACCATTTCATCTAAAAAAGTTAGTCATTTCCTACTTGCTAAAAAGGCTATGTTTTTCTTTGATTATACTATATTTCAACATGCTTCCTCACCACCACGTGCATGAACCAAATACATGATTTTTTTTTTAAAACACTTTTGGTAGCAATGAGGATTGAATTAATCCTCGTGAGAACATGACATCTTGCTTTCTCTAATACTGCTTTGGTTGAAGTGCATGATTGTCTTACAATAAAAGTTAAACAGTTAGAGAGAGCATACTTTTCATTATTTAATGAGAGAGCATATTTTTCATTATTTAATTACGTTATCTCTCAACATTAGCCAACTTGAAATTCTTGGTGAAACTACTTTCGTAACATATAAGTATAACAAGCCAGAAAAATGTTGACCAGAGAGATCAATGTTTTGGTCTCGGCCTTAATGTTTATTTAAAAGCAAAGTACGATATATGAAGTGTTATATGTTCTTAAGTGAGACTCGATTTTAACAAGTTAGTTTTAAGTAATAAAATTGATTAGGAAAACTATTAGGGCCTGTTTGGAAAGCCACCTGGTAATTGGAATTGGTGTAATTACTAGGGTAGTAATTACACAGTAGTGTAATTACAACGACCTGTTTGTTTGTCATAACGTAATTACAGTGTAATTACAAGCGTGTTGTTTGGTTGCACAAGTGTAATTACACAGTCAGTTTAATTAAAAAATAAAATTTAATTATAAAAAATTTAAAATTAATATTTAAAAAATATTGCGTTTATAAATGATATTAAATTAGTTATTTAATAACACATTGTTTCTTGAAAATATATTAATTAATAATCATATATTTGTAACTAATATTGTAACAAAAATAATTGATATATATTTTTCAAATTAATATTTAGTTTTAATTAATTATAAAACTTAAAAGAAGACTTTTTTTGTGAGAACGTCATGGATTGGATGTTTGACAAAAAAATAATGTTAATAAATATAATGACATAACATTATTCAAATGTTTGACACAAAAAATCTATCAAAAGTAAGTGAAAAATAAACAACATGCAATGTGAAAGCAAATAACTTAAAATTGAAAATATAACCTAAATTCAAAATCCAAAAGAAAAAGTTCAACATCAAATTCCAACGTTACATAAGTAAGTTCCAACGTAACTTAAGTAAGTAATTCAAAAGAACGAAAAAATATAAGTCTATAACCCCGTTCACAATGGAATTCTACTTTAATAACGTCACCCGTTATATGTCAAGTTTGTTAATAACTCATTCTTTCCAATATTAAGAGGTGTAGTTTCAAATATTAGAATAATAACACGATTATGCTAAATGAATAAAATAATAACATAAAAAAATACGAGCAATTATATGGAATCACAAGAAGTAAAGGTTGGGAATGAAAAGAAAGAAAATGAAAAATAAATAATATAAAAAGAAAAATACATTTTAAAAAATAAAAATAATAAAAAATTAAAAATAAAAAAGAACTTAAAATAATAGAAATAAAAATATATTAAAAATCAAAAAAATTAAAATAATAGAAATAAAATAAATTAAAAATAAAAAAAAATTAAAGTAAAAAAAAAATAACTAAAAAGTAACCCTGTAATTACAAGGTGTAATTATACCCAATTCTCAGCCCCCCTTGAGAATTGGAGAGTGTAATTACACCCTGTCAATTACACTCATTTCCCACCTAACTGTGTAATTACTTGGTCAAACAAACAGGCCAAACTGTGTAATTACACCCAATTTCAATTACCTGGGTGACTTTCCAAACAGACCCTTAATCATTTTAAATATAGTACTTTTCAGCAATGTAAATCTATTAGAATTGTGTAAATTATTAGAGCTCCCTCCTAGGAGTAGTATATTTGTATAAATTAACATATCAAGAACCAAAGAACTTACAGCGTAGCAAGCCCTTCCCTGTTTCCTCCATCTCCAATTGTCACGTAAATTGGACCACATGGATCTGCCTTGTTATCGTAAACTCTTGTCTGCAATATACCAAAGCAAAAAGAACTAGAGTTTAATTTTTATACACTACCTAATAAGATAAAATGAATTTTACATTATCAAGTTGACTAACAGATAAACATGTAGCTGCTCAATTCTAACCACGTCTAAAGAAAACCCTTACGACAAACACGAAGTTTAGTACTCTATCTGTCCCACTTTATGTCGAGACTTCAGAGTATGAAGGTCAAACTATCTAACTTTTGGCGTGAATTTGAACACAGAATCTTCAAGTTTTGTTTTTGGCATTTGAGCCGAGGGTCTTTCGAAAACAACCTCTCTACCTTCTCGAGATAGGGGTAAGGTATGCATACGCCCTATACTCTCCAGGCCCAGCCACTTGTGGGATAACTGAATATGTTATTATTGTTGTAATCATCGAGTTTTTTGAAATGAAACTTACATATTTAGAGACTACATAAAAAGTATATCATAACTATACAACAATAATTACAATTTAAAATATTTTAAAGGTATAAAAAAAATGAAGAAAAAATTTCTTTGTAACTCTTCAAATAGTAATTGAGTCAGAAAAATAGGACAGAAGGAGTACTTACAAATCGTTCATAAGCATGAACGTGTCCTGCAATGACAACATCTACTCGAGCTTTGTACAACAATTCTTCCATTGATTTCCTCATACTTTCACCTTCCCCTTTATGAGCTAAATTAGAGTTGTACCATGGGGCGTGGATGAGCGTGAAAATCCACGGTGTCACTACCCTATCGACTTTCACCAGGTCAGCTTTTAGCCACGCGTATTGATCCGATTGGACATCAAAATCCGCGTACGAGCCCAACATGACAACGTGGCACCCCGCCACGTCGAAAGAATAGTATAGGTTTGACGTGGAACCACTTTGTTGGTAAGGCATTAACCATCTAGCGTTGTAAGCTTTGAAACCAAACCGATGAATTATAGGGAAAATTTCGATTTCGTGATTGCCATGTGTCACCATCCAAGGCCTCTTGCTTGCATAAGGTTCAACTAATCTACCAAATGAGTCCCAAAGTGGCTGTTGAGTATCAGCATAGGATAAATCTCCAGGCAACAAAAGTACATCATAGTCTTTTGCACCTACATGTTCTAAAGTTGAGGCTGTCCATTCTGTTTGACCCAAGTCCCCTATTTAAAGCATCACAATTAGAGGATGTATGTATATTAGACTATGTATATTAAACAGAGTGATGAATTCAAGATTTGAACACTATGAGTTCAAGTACGGAATTTTATCACAACTCGTTTGATTTAGTGGAACCGACATGTATTAATTATACTTATTTATAGATCTTTTTAACACATATAGGCAGGGACGGGAATAGAAGCATAAATACGGGTTTGTCGAACTCAATAGCTTTTGCTCAAATATTAATGTATATATTTGTACTAAGAAGTTCATTAAATTTTATACATATCATATTTAGAACCCAGTAATTAGTACTTGAAGTCATCTTTCTAAAATTCAGAACTCATAAAGTTGAAATCCTAGCTCCATCGTTCTAATATTAGATGAGTTTAAATTCTATGCAGTGTAAAAATATATGTACAATTAGGTCACTTATAAGGATAGTAATAGCGTGGGTTAGCAATGTAAAGATATGCATACAATTTGGTCAGTTGCGAGTTACGACGGCAGTAATAGCATGAGCTAGCAGAGCGAAGATATATATACTATACACACAATTAGGTTACAACGGGTAGTAATAGCATTGCCTAGCAACTTTTCAATCATGTAATTGAAACATAATTACTCCTTCCGGATTAAAACGAGTGTCCACTTAACTTCTTTTTTTTTTGGATTAAAAGAGTGTCCACTTATATATCAAATCAAGAAAGAATTAACCTTATTTTTTTAGATTTGCCCTATTAAGTGTTATGTGATCAAATCTCAATATCTACTTAATTAGGGGCAGTTTAGTTAAACTGGCCCTAATTTTTGTTTTAAAATTAGTATTTTCTTAAGGGGTGTGCAAATGATTAAGTAAACACTTTTTTTTATCGGAAGAGAGTATTACTTATCTTATAGTTTTAACGTCTGTAATTGGACATCCATGATAATCAATGGCACTTTTTGAATTAACTAAGGTTTTATTGTTTTTGCTTGATTGTAAATGATTTGATTTTCGGAGTTGACTTTCATCTAATAGATCTGCTTATGACCTAGCTAGATGTAGTACTTTTTCTAAGCAAAAGATTAGTTTAATTTCAACGAAATCTGAAGCTAACTACATTTTTAATTTCGTCAGCGGAAATTCAGATCTTAAATTAATTTGTAACTTGGACCAAATTTTCTACTAAAATAATTTCAGATTCAGCCATTTGAAAGGAAAAAAAAAAACTACTATCTTAACGTCGAAGTGATTCAAACCACAGGACAGAGGAAATGAATCAAAATGTTTGGTTGAATAGAAAGGAAAAGAGATGCATGATGATGATATAGCAAGTGGCAACCCGTGGTGCAACGGATTCAAGTGAAAGCATCGTAGACAATATAGAAATATGTGTAAAAGAAAACAAAATTTTAACAAATATTATATTCTGAAGTATGAATTAAAAAAATTCAAAATATACTGAGTTAAGTGTTAAGAAGTATAAATATTGAACCATCATACTTAAAAATCTTAGATCACTCTCCGGCACACAAACAATTTTTCTTTTTATCCTCCTTAAGTTCTACTTTTTTTTAATTTCACACCCAATGTTTGGTACCTATTTTCGGACCTGACTAATCAGGAATTTCATTTTGGGGGTAAGGTGTCCCGACTACATATCAAGATTCGAACTCGATATCTTTGATTAAGAATAAATTAGTGTTTTTTATTCCATCCGACCTATAATAGTATATTTCTAAAGTTAACTAACTTTATTTGTTTATTTTCTTCAACAAACAAAAACTAAAGTGCAAAAAGTGCATGAAACACAAAGCATATAAGCAAAACGTAAAGATTAGTGCAACAAAATGAAACTCACCTACAACCGCAAACTCAATGGGAAAAGTTGAAGGTGGCGTTTTAAAGCTAAACTCTGGTCCACTTCCACCACATCTGTAGTAATACGTTAAATTTGGGCTCAATGGGCCAATTGTAACATGATGAATCTCGCCGGATTTGTAGAAAAAGTAACGGTACGACGTACGTTCTCCGGTCACCGACGACTTATCATAATTTCCCGGCGATGTGCCGTATTCCACCATGGATTTTGCATGTTTATTAGATGTTATCCATGTTACTCTCATGTGATCTTTCTCTACCAAAGAAATATGTACCTGCCAAAAACAAAAACAAAAAAGAGAGAGAGATTCAACCACAACAATAACATATCCATTGTAATCTCACATGTGGGGTTTGGAGGAGAAAAGAGATTCAACATGGTGTAAGCTTTCTATAACCATCGTTATGGGTTTAGTGTGATGACTAGGATCCTGCTACCTTTAATTAGAGATTTCTAGTTCGAGGCATGAGAATGGAGAATAAGTAAAATCTGCAAATAACCACCTTTTAACATCTGTAGTAGTAAATTAGACATTGTCATTGGGTTTCAAAGTACACAGATGAAACTCTATACATTTAAAACTTCGGGACATTGGTTATTTTTTCAAAGACATGGCTAAAAAATGACCAGTGGGTGCTATTGGGCCTCTTAGCAGGTCGGCTCGACACATATACAGATTAGTTAAACTAGTGAATTTCAAATATCAAAAGATGTAAATAAAAATTTGGCGTTACGTGACTAAAATGTTGTTGTTGAGTATACCTGTTCGGGCTCGGATTTGGACCGGGTAAGACCGGTGAAGATGGTGGGACGGGCACGAGGACGGGAATATTCCGGTGATGCATGGAAATATGGGAGAGAGTTAAGGAAAAGGAAGAAGAAGAAGAAGAAGAAGAAGAAGAAGAAGAAGAAGAGGAGAAATGTGGAGAATTTTGCCATCTTGATATGTACGTAACATAAGCTCGTGCTTTTAGAAAGAGGGCAATCATATATATGAGGAAATAAGTATTTATAAACAGTTAGTAAAAGATGGGGGGATCCAAGAATTTTGAAAAATTAATAAAGTATGTTAAGTGAGATGGCATTGACGTGAAGTAAGTCCATTGAAGACAATTTCTTGGATATGCTTACGGCAATGACTATACAATAACTGAAAAAACGGAAAACAAAATTCTTATGAAAGAGTGTATCTTGTTTTTCAAGTTATTAAATTATACAGTAATTATTTTCTATTACATGGAGTTATCTTAATAACTTGATAATGTAACAATTCATTTACACAAAAAAAATAAAAAAATTATGAAGTATGGGACTGCATATTATCGATTAGTTCCGATTTGTGATAACTTTTAATTCTCGCACTTCGAATTAAATGCATCTTCTTTCAGAAATAAAAAACCCTTTTTAAACTTTTTCCTCAAGGAAGAACTTTTGTTCAATTGATAAACAGAAATTATTTTTACTTTGTGCTTATACCAAAATAATTTTAACTATATAATAAGTGAAGCTTTCGTTGAACAACGAATGGTACTTTCGTAATAAAGTAGTTACCCTGAGTCCATTTTTAAATCTTCCCCCTCCATTTCATTCTTACATGCTCTTGTTTTGCTAAGAATTTTGTATTAATCTTGTGGTTTGTTTTATTTTTGCATGATTATTACATGCTTTTGGTATTCTTCGTGGATTTCTTTGGTAGCTTCATGGTTTGTCTATTTTTTTTCTCTTTTATTTTTTATATGTTATTGGGATATTTTCGTAGTGCATGTGTTCCAATCCTACTTCAACATGAAATTTTAAGGTATGATTTCTCTGATTTTCAGCAAGTTTTGTTAGCTTGGTGATGATTCTGGATACTGGATTTATAAATGATTTTTGCTTTTTATTTTCTATGTTTTGGTTTTCTTCATTTTTGACCCTGCCACTTATTTTTGTTGCTAGGTTAGGTTTTAGATAGTATTTTATAGCTGGTTGTTTTTGTTGAATTTGTGGGTATTCAGCAAATTTTCGCACCATTGTATTTGCAATATATGTCTCTCCTATTAGCTTTCCCTTCTTTTCTCAAGCAGTCTTTGAATTGTGAAACTAATAATGCTCTTTCACGGATGACCTGCATATTATTGCATTTCTTTGCTTGCCAATTTTTATACCTTAGTAGATTTTAAATGCAATGGGTTTTAATATTTTAATAAATTACAATATCAAATAATTTTATATTCCATTTAGTTGTAATATAATGGATGCACAATTTTGATTGACTGTACGTGGTAAATTTTACCGTTTGTGTCCATGGGATTAAGTTGCGACTAGTTTTCCACGCTGTGTGTTTGCACCTTTGTGCATGTAGAACAAAATTTGTCCATTTGATTTTTATTTATTTTTTTACCCCTCCCCCTAGGGGTTCTCCCTTGGTGACTCGAACTCGCAACCTTCGGGTTCAAAGTGGAGGCCGCTTACCATCTGAGCAACCTCCTCTTGTCAAATTAGTCCATTTAGATTACTCTCCCCAAGCCTTTTTATTTATTGTTTTTTTCTTAAAACAAGTCACGAAGCCAAAAAGAATTATGTTGCCTACAAGAGAAAGAAGAAATCTTCAACAATGTTTTCATAGTTTCATTTGTGCCTCGACATTCAGGAGATATGAATACAAATTTAAAGTCTCCTCTGGTACCTCACTAACTTGTAATTGCATCAATTTATTTTCTTCGAATATTATTTGTTGGTCAAATATTTTTGGCAAGTTAAATGTGAGCTCAGTTTCTAGAGTAAGACAATGTAGTGGACATTTGAAGGACATAAATACAATATTGAATTTGTATCAAGCCTTAGAAATGATTTTTGATAAAAATCAACCTGTTTCAAACGAATAGAATTTATCATCCTTACATTTTTTGAGCAAGCGACAATCAAGAGATTTTTACCCTCCAAATAGATTCAACAAACAGATTCATGAACATGTATTAGCCATAAGTTGCATTTTGGTCAGCTTAGATTATTTTGATTATCTCTTTAAGCTTGGGCCAACAATTACTGCTGCTTATTTTTAGCTGGATAATGTGTTAAGTTTTCATCTGTGTGAACTTAAGAACGGATAGCCAATACGAGAAATATAGAGCACTATGATGTGGATAATACAAATGTCCTGGACACTTCATATTGGTAACTTCTGTCAATTTTCTTTATGAATGTTGTGCCTCTTTTGGTTATCATGTGCTCTCTTTTATTAAATTACTCTTTGGATTCTTTTTTGGGATAATTCATCAAATTTTGGCAGTAATATTTCATACCTTGGTGGTAGAGGACTTCGACTGTGTTGATATACACACTAAAAAGAGGGCAGCTCGGTGCACATGACATCCTACGTTAGCAATATATACACTGCAATTAATTAAAATAACTAGAGAGGTTTTGTATCTTTTTTAATCTTGTTCTTCTAGCTGGAATCAGTTGCCCCAGAGTTGCTTTGTGATAGTTAAATCAGAGATGGTTTATTTATTAAAGCAAACGGAAAAAGCTTATGCTACATATTACTGTTCCAGTGTTTCTTTTCTTTCTTTAACTTCTTTGCTTCCAACAATTTTTTTACATCACAAAAATGGGAGTTGATTTTAACTCATGCAACCTCTGTCTCATATCTTTTTTGTTCTATTTTGATATTACTTGCCAACAGATTGGTCTTTATCTTGTGAAAAAAAGTATGATAAAAGAAGGCAAAGAGCTTTTTATAGATTTCCTGATGCACCGTAAGTGTTTCTGGGAACAGATTGGACAAAAGAATTTACCAGAGAGAAATCTGTGTACTGCTACTATTTCACTGCAATCACATTTTTAAATCCTGAACAAATGCTAGCATCTTATGGGCCAAGAATGGTGTATTGATTCTATGGAGGATCTATGGAAAAATTGATCAACCTAATTCAGTTGTTCCATTCATATTCTTTTTGTTCTAAGTGTTCAATGGTGATATTCAGTAGTATCTTCTTGTTTAATTTTTCTCTTCTTTCTCTCAGGTGGGATGTAGATGACAGGTAGCATAACTGCTATTCGGAGAAAGTGGCCCTATATTTTTGGCACTTCCCAGCAATATCTGTGAGATTGGAAATGAGGCATTTACACGGCAAACACGTAGGGTGACAAGAAATATAACTGAGATTGTAAACTCTCTACCTTTACTAATAACTGGTAGAATGTTGCACTCTATGACGTTCATATTGTATTTCACCCACACTACATATTCTAAACTTTCAGTTTAGCATACCAATTAAGGTTTTTATTGTTTCTGGAGTAGGAAATGTAGAGAAGAAATTTTATCTCCATTTAGTTTTAAAATATATCCATCACCTCACTCTTATCTCTAGGTAAGTAATAATGTTAATTTACTTTATTATTACAATCTTATACTTCCTCATCCAATAAAGCTTGATTTTTTCCAGTTTATGAAGATTGACTTGTTTAATATTAAGTGACAGCAGATATTGCATTAATTCCTTTCCATAAGTGCGGCATCAAGGTAAAATTCGTTTTTCTCCCATTCATTAAAAAGCTAGTGTTTGTTGCTTGATCAGGACTTCCCTTTGAATTTGGTTCTGTAAAAATTGTTATACAAATATTTCATCATCGAAATTTGTGGTCGACAGCTAGCTATGAATTTAAATTCTTGATGATATTAATCTATGTTCACGTTTTCACAAAATTTACTCTTGCTTTTTACTTACTACCAAGATAATTCTGGTAAACTTCTAGACTTCTCATGTTTTTTGTTGAGAAACAGTGCAAAAATGGTTACAAGTCAGAATCAGCAACTGATTGAAAGCACTTTGTTTCTTGAGCTCATCAAGGTACGATAGTTTGATCATCAATAGTTGATCCCTGATTTAAGACACTATGTTCATACTACACCAATTGTTTTAGTGGGAAATAATCTTGGTAAGTTTACTTTAAGGGATAAGGCATCATTACCCCCCTCACCTAGTAGCATTTTTGCTACGACACACCTTATCTAATTTTTGGTCCTATCACCCCCCTAAACTATTTAAAACCGTAATATTTTACCCCCTTAAGGTTGACGTGGCAAGGAGAGTGTGTTTCACTCTCCTTGAGAGAGTGAGAAACATAAAAAACGGAAAAACTTAATTTTTTTCTTAAAAATTTGTATTTTCTTAAAATATGAATATAAATCTAGTTTTCCACATTTTAAAAAAATAATTAATTTTTTCAAAATTTTATAAAAAATCAGTTTTTTTTTTCAAATTTTGACAAGAAAAACACTTTTTCCGGATTTTATTTGAAAAATAAAAGTGTCCTAAGAAAATGAAATCATGAAAATCAAGATCTTTTAAGACATTTTAAAAAAAATAATCAAGCTTTCCATATTTTTAACAAATCCATTTTTCCATATTTTAAAAAAAATTCATGTTTTCAGTTTTGTTTTTTTTAAAAAAAAAAAACATATGGGTTTTAAAAAAAATCAAATTTTCAATTTTTTTAAAAAAAAGGGTTTTAAATTTATTTTTTTTAAAGAAAATTCAGTTTTTCAATTCGCGTTTTCAGTTTTTTTTTTTTTTAAAACGGGTTTTAAAAATAAATTTTTTAAAAGAAAAATCAGTTTTTTAATTCGCGTTTTCAGTTTTTTTTTATTTTTAAAAACGCTACTAGGTGAGGGGGTAATGATGCCTTATCCGTTTACTTTAATATTAACTATACGATTTACATGATTATCAAAACATGTATAGTCTAATGTGAAACATGATTTATAACCAATGATGTCAGACTTAGGAGAAGATAAGCAATATTATATGTGATCATCCAGGACAACTCCCATAACAACCTCTCAATTGAGTTCAATGGGAAGTTCATTCACTTTTGGAAGATAGAATTATTTCCAAAGTAACGAAGCAATTTGAAACATTAAGTACACTCTATTAAACTAAGTGTATGGAATGAAGGAAAACAAGTTCTGCGAGAACACTTGGATACTTTGTTTATGACAACAGATTATTGGTAGAGGACAAGGTTAGGCAGACATATTGCATTTGAAGAATTTGAGGCATTATGATTATCTCTTGCTACTAATTGTTTGTGGCTAATGCCATGTCAGAATTGTCAATTCAAACTCATTAAGTCTCCTACATAATGACTCTTAATATTACTTTAATGAACTTCCCATGGGTTTTGGTTACCAAATTTTGTTGCTTTACGACTTTGAACTTTCCGTTGTTTCTCCTAGCAAACTGAATCTCTTAACTTATTTGTTGTCTCCTTCTTTCCATGAAAACTTGTCATCTTACTATGTATGTGCAGAGATGGTGGCTTTGAAAAATTTGAGCAGGATGGAAAGTGGAAGCAGTCGAAAGATGCAAGAAATTTTCAGACTCTAAAGAGATCTTTATAGCTAAACTTATGCCGCCTTCAACATCTTTAGTTTGTCTTTCTCTTCAAACCACCAAAACAAGTGAGCTTTATATGCATCTATGTAGGGTCACCTTAAATAGTATAATGCTTGTTCAATGGTGAAGTTTGGTATTTCACATGTTATTTGTGCAGATTTTGATAGATCTACCATTAAAGTCATATCCAAAAAGAAGAAAAAACGATTTTGTGCAACATTAGCTGATGTTGCTAAAAGAATTCTCAAAGCTTGTAACATTCAGTTCTCATTAGCTAATCAATAGATTATTAATACTCTTTAAATAGTTATTGTGAGTTGTGTTGAAATTTATGAAAGTGGCTACTCTCTTTTAAGTGAACTTTTTATTTGTATCAAATTATAATAGGGTGGTTTGTAATACACTAACTTCCATATGAGTGCGACATCTTTTAATTTGTTCTACTCTAAGACCAGACATATGTCGTATTGTGCATGGGCACGGGCCATCTAGTATATACATAGTAGTTTGTGTTTGCGCCGAAAGTGATTATTACTTATTTGGTGGTCAATGCTCATTTTATCGATGGATTGGAAGAATAAGCATATTTCGTGGAATATCATTCAAGTATGGATTGGAAGAATAAGCATATTCGTGGAATATCATTCAAGTATACTTCACTATTATATGAGGTTTACGTAAGGGTGCATCTACAATATTGAGTACGGTAAGAGCCAAGGGGTGGCAAAATCAGCCATAAGATCATGACCCGTTCAATCCATTTAGGTTTAGGCGGACTAACAATCCACTTATTTTATTAATTCAATTCATATCGGGCAATTTGCATGAATACCCCTATATTGGGGTGGTCTTTAATTTTTGTCCCTCAAATCGCAAGTTTAATTTTTGTCCTTCGGCACTTCAAGCAATAAAAAAGTGGCCGAAATACCCCTTGACATCGAAAAAACAAAAAAATAGAAATTCGGATCTATGACCTAATTTCGCAAGGCAAGATTTCATCGAAACTGTGCATATTCAGACAAAGTTACATAAAATTTATGTCTTGTCCGCCATAGTTCTGAAAATTTGTGTATAGATTCAAATGACACCCAACAACTGCGAGTTATGAATTAGTAACAAGCTCAGAAACTCATAAACTTTAAATTCTCATTTCACCCCCGAATTTACGTGATTATAAAACTAAACAACACGAGATGGAGTATGTGATATGTCGTACTTATCAACTCACAACCACGTTACATATTATAATACTCCATTTATAAAGTTCTTTCCAGGAATTAAAATAAATCTCGCATTAAAGGTAATATTTGTTTTGTGATCCTTGTCGATGTCTACAAGAATTACATAATTTGAACCGTTTACTTCATTGTTAATAAGAAAACCTGCCAAATAACAAAGAACGAAAAATACATATGATAATTTTCGAATCATACAAGCATAAATATAAGAAAACTAAATTTAGTTTCGATTATAACTGAATATTTCATAAAATTGGCCAGATTTGTAAAACATTTTACTAAACAGCCAAAAGTTAAAGGCCAAAGTCCAAACAGAAAAGTTATAAATATTGCACAAGAATGGAGAAGACAATAATAAAGAAAAAGTAGCCGCAAAAATCGTTCATTACAACTATTTTTATAATATATTTTTTTCCCAAAATAAGATTAATTGTCGCTCTATTGAAGATCAAAACTCAACTTTATATTTAAATCTGATTTATCTTATCTGTCGTTTAAACAAATTTAAATTATCTTAATATCGGATCATTTTGCCTATTGGTTTATATAGATCATATCTATGAGTATTCATTAGTCATAAACAGTATCTTGATCTGCATTTAAACCTTTCTTTTCGGTAAAACTATATGACTTTCTCCATAAACAAAAATGAATAAGTCAATTCATTGATGTTATTTACAAAAGAGTTATTCCTTCAACATATCCACCAGATGCATTACAATGTTTTATGTGTCAACTTCCTATAACTGTCACGTGTGCGTGATGACCGTCCTACCTAATTAGACAACTTAACATATCATTGAAACATACAGGAACATCCCATGAGAATTGAATTTATTTTCATCTTCAAAAACTGATCTATAAATACGTTACCACTTTGAGAGAGGTTATTCGATGTTTAACTTATTAAAATATAATAAAAATTTAGTCAAATAATAAAAGATGAATAAAGTTATGCAATACAAATATAGTTGGAAGATATATATAATAGATATTCAATGGAATAGTTGTGCGTGTATTTAAAATGAAACACTGAGTGGACACTATGATTATAAAAAAATATTTCATTGTCTAAAACTGCGAATGACGGCTCTAGTTATTTTTTGGTATAACTATTTGTTATTCGACATTCAATAACCACAGGCCTGATTAATTCAAATTCACAACGTTTAAGGTTCGTTAAAAGAGGGAAATACTCTCTTCCTCAAAATCTATTATTCTCAGAGCTCGAACTTATCAAAAATAAAAAGTGGAACTAGAGTTTTAGTTACAAACACGACATATTGTAATCTCAACTAAAACTTTGTATTCGTGTTAAAACGAATCTATTTAATTTGTACAAATAATATATCCAGAATCTAATAAGTTGTTTTTTTAGAATTCAAATTCAACCATGAAACTCGCCTATGATATCTCAAATTAAAGGTAAAGAGATTATATTCATCTCACCACATTTATACCGCCCAAAATAACAGCACAACATGAAACATAGTTAGAGGGAAATTAATTGCATATAAGAATTGAATAAAATTCCTAATATAGTCGTGAAAAAATTCACATCTGATCAAATTTAACACCTCCCCCCTCCCCCCACACCCCAACCCCCAAACCAATACAAAAATACACCATTCGTCTTATTATCATTTGAATTGGCATAGAGACTTCTATATATAGCTCTCCTTCTATACTTCCCCTTTATTCTTATCGCCATGGCTGCTATTAAGGTTCATGTTCTGCTATTTTTATCATGTATAACTTTATCCATTGATTCTTCACTTTCATATGTTAGACCACCAGCAAGAAAGTCCATCTCTTTATCTTTATCTCACGATCTTGATTCCTCTTCTCCTCAACAGGTAACAATTTAATTGATACTGTTAGTGTATATAAGTTAAATTCGATTTCAAAATTCATTCTCATTCCCTTATAAGAATTTTAGGATGTGATTTGATGTTTGTTCGTTGTAATTGACTTTTGTTTTGGTCCTTTCTATATGTCATTTTAAGATTTTGATATCTCATTAGGAGAAGAGTCTGCTAGCATTAATCATAAGAAGTAATTAATTAGATTATATATATATATATATATATCTTCCTTAAATGAGAGATTAATTACTAGAGTATATATTTTCTTGGAGTAGTAAGGATGAAAGTGAATGATATAAATATTTGGAAATAATTTCCTTTACTTAGTAGCCCAAAAAAAAAAAAGGAATGAAATTAGTACTCTTTCTTTTAATGCATGCGATGGTATTTGATTGAGCAAAAAAATTAGTAAGAAACAAAGAAAGCAAGTTTTTTTATATTTATGATTTAAAATAAATCATAGATATTTATGTTGACATAAATTATTTTAGTAAAAATAAAATGAGAAATTTTGAATTAAATTATTTTTAATAAATAAAATTTAAAAATAACGGCAGAGAAATCGAGACAAAAGGGGTATTTCATATTTAAGGTTGTTGTACATGTGCTTCCAACTAGTATGAAAATGAAGACTCTCGTGTGAGCTAGTGAACAAAACAAGATTTAACAAATAGTTGTCAGCCTTTAGGTTTCATCGAAAATTACAAGAATTTGTTGTCACTTGATTTATTACTTCTAAGTTTATTGTGTTTACACCAAGCTTGGGTGGTGCAGGGTCTTGAGGATGTTGAGCTAATTAATTACATTCATATCATATTCACCGTCTAGCCTGACATGTTAGGTAAAATTACTTTTATATTTTAGGTCTCCTACCAGGGTATTCGGATTCTACAGAGGGGTCCAGTAAAATTCAGGTTCGCGCTGAAAAATTCAATATTTAGAGTAAAGCGCTCCGTAATAAAAACGGTTATGTGATAAAAGTACTTCTATGCTACAATGTGTGGATGTGCTTTTTTCCTTCTTTTCACTTGAAGTTCGATATTCATTTTAAGATTCGACTAATTCAAATTTATGCCGAGAAATTTCATTTTAAGAACAAATCGTGTTTTATTTAGACTACTATTTTTAGAATTCAAACCAGATGAATAACTCTGCTCCAGGGGCGGAGCCAAGTAGGCCTAAGGGGGGGTTCGGATGAATCCCCTTCGACGGAAAATTGCATTGTTTATATATGGTTAAAATTATTCTTTATGTATATATAGTAGATGTTGAACCCCGTTTGGCTTTTTCGTGTGTGTACTTAATTCATGTTATAATCACTTGGAGAAGGGCGCGGGGGAGGTTGGCGTGGGGGGTCGGGGGTGGTTGTGGATTGGTACAAGTAATATTTAAGTTTGGTCAACGAGATAGTAGGCTACCACTATTTATGTTTGAAATGAACAAAATCAAACAAAATAGGTGGCAAAGCAATTTAATGTGGACTTGTGTAGTGGTATTCTGCTAGGGACACATTCAAAATCCTACTTTTCTTTATTATACTCAACAAATTACCTAAAATCACTCATAAGCTACCTAACTTGCATCTGCAAGGAGAAAAGACTTCATTTCCTTGAGCAAAACAGTTTAGATTAGCAAATCTTTTTTCATGTTTTTGATCTTTATTTGCTAGAAAATCTGCATATTTATGTGTCCCCTCCAACGTATAATAACCCTATTATTCTACCAAACTACTCCCTCCATTCACTTTTACTTGTCCACTATTTCCTTTATAGATTTTCATTTTTACTTGTCAATTTTCACATATCAAGGTTAGACAATAAAAAAATTCTTGTTTTACCCTTAGCATTTGTTACTCATTTCAAATTATTTTCCCAACTCCAATACAATTATACACCATTTAATAGGGGTATTTTGGTAAAATATCTATCTTAATCATTGTTTCTTAAACAACGTGAAAAGTCAAAACATGACAAGTAAAAGTGAATGGAGGAGTAGGTAAAATGACACAGAATTATAGCATTTTAGTCCCCTTCCATTGCAAGCAACAACTAGACCGATGCTTAACTCAATAAAAATGGATACTAGGAAAAAAAAAATGATATCAGTGAAACAGAAATTCTGAGTTCTAGTTTCATCATCACTTACAAACAAACAAAAAAAATCACGTGCTTAAACCTGTGGAAAAAATAGTCTAGACTGCACGTGCATAAACCTAATATAAACAATTTAAAGCGTTTCAATTTGTTCTCTAACAGTTTAAGCTTTTATATTGAACATTTCTGTTAGGTGCACGTTTCCATGGTGGGTGCTGACAAGATGAGGATTTCATGGATAACCAAAGATTCCGATACACCGGCGACGGTGCAGTACGGTACATCACCGGGAAGTTACCCATTTTCAGCAAATGGAGACACTACAACATACAAATATATTTTGTATAACTCTGGTGAAATACATAATGTTGTTATTGGGCCATTGAAGCCCAATACAGTCTACTACTACCGTTGTGGCCCAATGTCAAGCCCAGAGTTCAGTTTCAAAACCCCTCCAGCTGGATTTCCTATCAAATTTGCAGTTGTAGGTAAGAGCCCTATCTGGATGACTTAACATTTTATTTTATATGTTGACGGGGTAAGTCCTATTTTTACACCGTTAGTATAATTTAACTTGTTATTCAAATTTCCAATCTGCACTTACTATAAATAGTTGCTTGGAATTTACTTTTCGGAGATCACTTGGTAGTTGATTGTATATAAATTTCGGTGTACATATTTCAAAATGAGACGGAGGGAATAAGCTAAAACAATATGCATAGCTGCCCCCCCCCCCCCCCAGGGCTTTGGTCTAGTGGCAAGAATGCAGCTTGTGACATGTGCATTAGGCACACATCCTACAGCAGACAAAAGCTTGGTATTTAAGTAGAAAATAATAGAGAGCTGGCTCATTGTTTTCCATCTAGTTTGAATCGTGTGCCATTGGAACTTGAGGATTCCTCGGTTATTACAAAAGGGGGAAAGAACGTTGATGCCTCTTGAATACAAAATAATTACCCGTCCATACCCCCCTTAATTTCATGCCCCTAAAACTATTTGCCCGAAACGCCCCCAAAATTATGATACCAGTATGGTATCAACCTGTCTCTTATATACCATGATGGTATCATAGAGGGCTTCTTTCATTTCTTCAAAAACACGCATCAGCCCTCTATGAAACCCATGTGGTAAATATAATATACTGATAGTGTATCATAGAGGGTCGTGTTTATTTACTCATAACACACACTTTCTTAGTCCTCCATGATACCATGATGGTATATAAATATACATAGATGGTATCATGGAGGAAGGGTTTTGTGCAAGGGGTACTCGGGTAAATATTTTTGACCGGCTGGCTAAAAGCGAAATTACTATAGGAAGGGGCATGTGCGAGTAAATATTTTGCATTTTAGGGATATTTTGTGTTGTTTTTCCTTAAAAAGGTACGATATGTGTGGTCGTGTTTTATCCGGACATAGAGTGTATCGACATTTTAAGATTACCCTAACGAGTTAATATGAAAGACAGGTGATTTAGGGCAAACGGATTGGACAACGTCAACCCTCAATCATATTGCAAAATCAAATTATGACATTATGTTGTTGCCCGGGGACCTATCGTACGCGGACACTCTCCAGCCACGATGGGACTCGTTCGGCCGGCTGGTGGAGCTACTAGCAAGCCAACGCCCTTGGATGGTGACTGAGGGCAACCATGAGATTGAGAAAATATCAATAATTCATACACATCCCTTTACAGCATACAATGCAAGATGGCTCATGCCATTTGAGCAAAGTGGTTCAACTTCAAACTTGTACTATTCCTTTGAAGTTGCTGGGGTTCATGTCATCATGTTGGGCTCATACACTGATTTTGGGCCTGGTTCGGCCCAATACAATTGGCTAAAAAATGATTTGAAGAAAGTTGATAGAACAAAAACTCCATGGTTAGTTGTTCTTTTGCATGCACCATGGTACAATTCCAACACTGCTCATCAAGATGAGTATGAATCTTATGGCATGAAGAATTCTATGGAGGATTTACTCTTCAAGGCTCGTGTCGATATCGTTTTCGCGGGACATGTTCATGCCTACGAGAGATTTGTAAGCTTCCTTTTCTGAAAATCCGTTGTTTATTTGCCTTTCCTGATCATCACACCACAACTAAAAATAAGAATTAGCTATGAAAGTCATCGCTAAGTACCCCATAGCTAATAGGCTTTTCCGATAATCTGTCGTTAAATAGAATTAATCGACGGACTTTATTGTGCAATGTTTTCTTGACAATTAATTATGTCTTGTTTTTTAATTCATGATATAGACTCGAGTCTACAAAGACAAAGCTAACAACTGTGGTCCAATATACATCACAATTGGAGATGGTGGTAATCGGGAAGGCCTAGCCAGCAAGTAAGCTTGTTTCAACTTTTGCATTTCCTTTAACGGGGATTTTTATACTATACAGCAGGCCAACAAATCCCACAACAACATAAAAAACACTAATCTTTAATTTAAACAAATTTTAGCAAGTATAATCACTATATATACTTCTTATACACTTGTTACACACTCAATATATACCGATGGCGGCTACAATCTAATCTATTATGACTAGGCGAGTGAATTATTTTTGACCGACTAACTAAAAAAAGTTTAAATCCGTTTTTTGGTTTCCAATTTAATCAATCAGTCGATTGCACCTTAATTTCAAATTGTTGGACCGACTACACGAGTCTCTTTATATATATGCACTATATATTTTAGCCCATTTAATTTTTTGTCAATACTTTGTCTTGGTATCAAGATAGTGACACTTCAAAATTCTTTGTTTTTTGAGTGGTGTGCTTATATAAATTGTTTTAACCTTGATTTTGTCTTCTTTGGACCAAACTCACTTGTTTGAAATTAGTTGAGTAGATTTTTGTACCTTCATGTCTATCATCGTGAGCTGTTTTAGGAAAGATTAATCACATTAGTTTCCCTTTTAATTTACTTATTTACTTTTTTGTGCTTAGAAATATGTATATCGACTTTCTTATCGATCAAATATTACAGGTATTTAGATCCGAAACCGGAAATTTCAATATTCAGAGAGGCAAGTTTTGGGCATGGAGAATTTGATGTTGTAAATGCAACTCATGCACAATGGTCATGGCACAGAAATGATGATGATGAAGCTGTTGTTTCTGATAATATTTGGATAACAAACTTTGCTTCAGATCCCTCCTGTAAACAATAAAGAAAAACAATATTCAAAGTGGGAAAAAAAAAGAAAAAAAAAAGAGAATAATAGAGTATATGTACACCTCTTGTGAGAGTGTAGATTTACAAGAAAAAAAAAAACTAGAAAAAATTCAACTGTAATAATTTCAAGTCCATGGGAAAAGGTGAAGCTAATTCCAGGGAGTTGGCCTTATTGTTATTTTCTTTAAACTTATTATAAGATGGATATATTCTCCTTATATACACTATTAAGAGTTCAAAGTTGTTTCCAATCTCATGTTCAACTAATAATGATGTACCATGTTCAATTTCTATATTTGACAATGCACAAATTTGTTCGTATATGGTCACTCATTTTTCACTTTATTGCATTGAAATACTTATCTAAACTATCTTTTGTAATTTCAAGCATCACAAAGAGTTATTACTTTTCATTTTTCACTTTATTGCATTGAAATACGTAACTAAACTATCTTTTGTAATTTCAAGCATTACAAAGAGTTATATTACTTTTTATAACGAAAAATTCATTCACCTCTATCTAAGGATCCCAACAAATCAATTGTTGATTGAAATCGAGTATTCAAGTTGAGCCAAATTCGACTACAAAGAAATCGAGTAGAGTCGAACTAATAAAAGACAGGTCAAGTAGATCAATTCTATGGGTGTTCACGGTTTGGTTAAAAATTGATCCGAATAGCAAATCGAACCAAACCAATTAAATAAACCGACAGTTATTTGAGTTTGGTTTAGTTTGGTTTTAAATTTTATGAAACCGATAATATTTGGTTTTACTAAAACAAACCGATGAAAAAACCGAACCGAAGTGATTAAATAAATGCACAATTATATATACGTACACACTCACACACATTATACTAATTTTTATACATAATTTTAATATTTTGTTTATTCATTCATCGAAATTTTCTTTATCTCTATAATTAGGTCAATGAAGTTTACACCGTAAGCTCATTTCTTAAAAGAAAATCATGTATACAAACTCATATATTCGAAGAAAAACCTATGAGATCTACCTAAAAGAAAAGGGGTGTATTTCTTACAAATTTTATTCACTTGATTAAAGCTCATATGTCTCAAGACATTTTCTCTGTAAGCCTAGAAAATTATAGTTCCAACAATAAAAGGGTAATAACGGATTATAAGTTGAAAATGATGAAAAAGTTTTTCCTAATCGTAGGAAAAAAAATGAAAGAGAGAAATAACATTATGTTTCTTAAAAACTGAACCAAACCGACAACAGCCAAACCGATGGTTATGTATTAAATTTGATTTGGTTTGGTCTTAATAACTAAAAAACACTGACTAAATTGGTTTGGTTTGGTTTGGTTTTAACCTTTAAGTTATTGATTATATATAGATCGATATTAGAACTTAAACTCTTTAACAATTTTATCGACTTGATTAACAATAACAACAACAACATACCCAGTATATAATCCCACCAGATGGTATTTGGGGAAGCGACTTGATTGTAGAACTGATTATATGTTTTGTCCATATATACACACACACACACACACACACACATATATATATATATATAATTGGGGTTTATGACCCGTTGTTAATTAAACACATCTTGACTTAGGTCATCTCAACAACCAGCTCATTTATTAACTCAACTCATTTTGATTCGCCCAATTTAACTAATTAGGTATATATAATTAACTAATTTCATAGTTCAACCGTAACAAACCCATTTTACCGTTCTTCTATGGCTCTCCTTCACTTTCTTTCTTCTTTTAAACTATGTGGGGGAAAAGGATCAAATACTACTGACCCTTTTTCACTATGTTTTATTATTATTATTATTATTATTATTATTATTATTATTATTTTAAAATGGTATGACTTATCTGTATTAAAAGCTAAACTATCTGAAATAAATTGCTTTAAAGATTACATATGGCACATTCGAGTAAAGAATGTGAATAATATGTACTCTCAACCAAGCTGCAACTACTTAAGAAGTTATAAATTTCAGTTGCTCTACAAATGAGATCACATATGCATGGTGAGCTGTTTAGGTGTATTAAAAATAAAATGAGTAAGTTGAATTAGATTTTTTGAAAAAAAAAACATGTTGGTGGAACTAGATGCATATTATGCACTTCTACTGGTGATCTCAGTAATGTAATCTAGCAATGCTGTAAAAATAATTAAACATGATGAAATGTGTTGGGGAAAAGGTTGACAGAAGACAGACAAAAAGTTCATTAAAATAAATATTACTTAGGATTGACACCAATAGCATCTCTATCTAATTTCCCTTCTAATAAAGCATTTCAACCTAGATTAAGTGGACCAAACGTTAATTTTTTCTTTATATATAAAAAAAAAATGTAACTACCTCAATAGATTTGTGGTCCATCAATCGCTAATTTTTTTTAAAATTTTTTTTATTTTTTATAACGTAACTACCTTATAGATTTGTGGTCCATCAATCTTCAAATAATGAAATTTCTCAAGAATCTTTTTCTAATCTAAATATGGAAATTGGTATCATAATCATGAATCCATGTTTAGTTAATATTTTATAACATTAACTTGTCTTCACTTGATAACTCTCGTTATCCTTTATTCAATATGTTGTTGAATAATCTTAAACTTATTGAAACACTTTAAAAAAAAAAAAAATAGCGACTGACAATTTAATTAATATGTTTAACATTAACTTGTCTTCGCGTTGATAACTCTCTTTATCCTTTAGTCAATATATTGTTGGAACAATTTTAAACTTACTATAACACTACAAAAGAACAGGAATGAGCGACAAACAATTTATGTCGCTAAATATTATAAATTATTCCTAATTCTATTTAAGAACGGATTCGTGATAAATTATCAAAGAGATCATGTTAGTTGCGAGCTATTTAGTGACATATCGACAACGAATTTTATACATTTAAAGTTTTTTTCGTAGTGTAAAATGCATGATTAAGAGGGGTACATTGTCTGTTTTAGTACATTTTCAGGGGGCAAAGTTAAATTATCTATCCAATTAAGTACTCCAATTGATTAGTTAATATTTTCTTCTTAGAAAAATTAAATGGGATACTATTGATGCTAACAAAGGTGGGCAATTATGTGAAACTGTTAACAAATAAAGTAGTATAATATATTCACATAATTACCAACATCTTATTCTGTCTTCCATACCAAATTTCAACTTTTGCAGTCTTCGAGATTCTCTTCTCATCATTATCACTCTCTTTACACAAGGACCAAATTTAATTCAGTCCTTTCCCCTAAATATTTGAAAATAAATGAAAAAATGAGTAGAAAAGAACAAAAAAGCAATTTTATGATCTTTCCATGTTGCAATCTAAGCCATCAGATCAAAAATCTAGTTTTGAATTTGATGGCTGAAGTGTATGTGTACTACCAGCCCATATATGCAACTTGGATTAAATTTTTAACATATATTCACTAACTATCAAATAAATTTTTTGTATTATTAACATAATTTAACTTTTATACAAAAAGCTTACTTGTCTGGTTACTAGTTTTACTTATTATGAGTAATTATATATGATTATCTTTCAAAATAATCCGCTTGTGTATGTATACACACATGCACATTTCATTGAATTTTTCTTGAAGACAGTATTCAGATCGTTATGTCTTTCTTGTGGGTCGGAACTTACTTGACAAGAGATTTTGCTACGAAGTGTTATTGTTACGATCCTTCGTTTACTGGGGTTTCACTCGCCTGCTCCCGCTGTCATCAAGTCATGACCAACTTTCTTGAGGTTTCTATACTAAACAGGCGTCGGTCCCATACATGATCTTACCACTTCGCAATTCGATCATTATCAATATGGAAAATTAGAACTCTAAATTATAAGAGTGATCATAGGTCCCACAAAATCAGTGACTCAAGAAGAAAAATAAAACTAATAAATGAGTAGCAAATATAAACACTCACGTGTAGGGTTCAATGCACCACAGGAAGGAAAAATAATTGCAAAAAAATCCATCATTAGAGTTGCAGGGTAATGGTATTATGTGAAATCATTAGGAATTACCTCAGAAAAAAGTAAACTTTAATTTTTTTTTGCTGCAATAGTGATGAGGTCATTGCAATGGGGTTTTCAAAAAGAAGTTTCAATTGACATTAAAAGTCTTCACATGTATTTGTACCCCAAAATATGAGAAGTCTTCACATGTATCAATAATGTCCCTATAGGATGACACACGAGTGAACACCCCCCCCCCCTTCCTTAACCCCTCCCCCCAGCACCCCCACAACCAAACCCCACTGCCCAAATTTTGTGTTATTAGGAATCAAATGGTCCGACTAAAAATAGAATTATGCAAACCAAAATCATTATAAAGGATTTAGCTCCACCAAGGCCGTCTTCATTTCTAATGATCGAAATTGAGATCTCTAATTAAGGCCGAAGGGGTACCTACCACCCCGTTACAATTTTGGGTGGTAGGGGAGGGTGGTTTACTCTTATGTGTTTGGTCTTGAATGGGTAAAAAGAAGGGCTAAGTGAATAATTGTAGTTAATAGGCAAATGTAGGAAAGTGATGATGAAGTTGGATGGGTACTCAATTGGATTAGAATGAATGCCTTTGACATCTATGACCATGCAAATCTTTTTTCCATGACTGCTGCCATTACCATTCATTTATGAAACCAAAATCATTATAAAGAAAAATGGAGTAAATTAATTTCAATGGCTGCAAAAAGCAGAAGGTTTATTTATTACAGTATTAAGAAGAAAAATAAACAGTAGTCTAGATGCCATTATTATTTATTTTAGCTATATAGGCTTTGCCATCATGAGTATTTTCAGAACAAATACACTTTGCCATAAATAAGGCCAGTACCCAAAAAAAAAAAAAAAAAAACGTATTTGGCTAACTAGTGGTTACTCTCTTATGCACGTTGGAGGAGAACTCTTCTTTGTTCCACCTATTATTTTGTATAATAAAAATAGTGTAAATGAATATTTATTATCCAATTGACCAAAATATAAAGAGTGCAATGAATATTTATTATAGTGAAAACCCGACATTAAATAAAAATAGAATAATGCAAATTAGAGATTCATGTCATTTAGGGATCGCTCCTCTCTATTTCTCGTCTCCATTTTTCCCAAGTTCTAGCTTAGATTAGAGACACATCGCATATGTTTAAATTAATGGCTAAAATGTAATTAACTAAAGCAAGATCCTAACCATAATTAGAATAATAAATATTTTCTTTATTTACTTTCAAAATTTTGACACACAATTCTAGCTAAAACATTTTCTCTTTCATCAATATATTAAAAGAGTTATATTTATCACTGGATTTGAGTAATTCTTCGAGCTAGGTTGAGGGGGAAGCTTTGGAGATTAATTTTTATTTTTATTTTTTTTATTAATCATATATCTAATTATGAATCACTTTGTAATTTTCAGAACATGTAGGCTGGTGTTCTAACCATGCTTTATTAATTGTTAATTATAATTAAGTTTAATTCTTTTAATCTTAAGAAAAAGAATTATTCCTTTTTAAAAAATAATTTTGGGTTATAAATTACTCAATTGAAGACTTGAAATGGATCTTTTAATTAAAGTACCAAACAAATAACTACACATATCCCATGTAGTAAGATCTCAAAAGATGTAAAAAAAAAATCAGCAAGGATGTGAAAAAGAAAAAAAAAAACGTAGTAAAAAATCTAGTGGTAAATATAACTCTTTTAATATATTGAAGAGAATATGTTTTAGCTAGAATTGTGCGATTGTCAAAATTTTGAAAGTAAATAAAGTAAATATTTATTATTGTAATCATCGTTAGAATCTTGCTTTAGTTAATTAAATCTTAGCCATTAAATTTAAACATATGCCATGCGTCTCTAATCTAAGCTAGAACTTGGGAAAAATGGAGAGAAGAGAAATGGAGAGGAGCCGGATCAGTCATTTAGTTAACATAATCCAGTGTTTTATTACCACATTTTGTAGTAGTACCCCTTTTTTATTGTAAAAAATAATCAACAGCAACACTTTTTTCTAAATTTATTGATTTTCCATCATAATGCATTTTAGAAACATCGAATATGAATTCACATGCCAAAATAAGATCATTAAAATAACCAAATTTGCTATAGTAAATGAATGAGGTAATATTTGAACAAAACAGATGCTATTTTCTTAGAAAAATACACAAAATCTTGACAAGTGGAGGTTCCATTGATAGTTAAACTGCTCAGAATATGAAATTAAATCATACATAGATAATATCAAAATCGATGATTAACCAAAGCGAAAGTAAAGGGCCTTCATCTAAATTCACGAGAAAAAACCTTATGATTTTACAAAATATTCAACAAAAACATTATTAACATGAATGAGAAAAAATTAAAAAGAATATGATGCTTCCATCCAAAAAAACATTAATGCTATCATTTATCACGTTAATGCACTCATAACCCATGAGGTTGGTCCATCTGTAAAATTGAACCGCTCATAATTATTTCAAATTAATCACACTAAATATGGGAAAAAGAATGCTTAACTTATGATACTTGGCAGAAATAATTATGATTACTATAAGTATTACCTAAGTAAAAAACAAAACACTATCATGCAGTTAGCCAATTGGAATTTCAAACGGCAAAATGGTTAGTATATGAATATTGATCATCCCAAAAGCTAGCTTAGTCCTCTTAATATGAAGCTTTAATTTCCTAGTTTTATTTTCGATTTTTTTTTTAATTTCTAAAAGCTTTAAAAATGTTTATTAGAAAGCGTACATACATTTTTGTAACATTTGACGAAAATGTAGAATAGAAAATATTGGATATATGTTTCCTATTTCCTTCTTTTTTATAGGCATTCGTCATCTGAAATTTACAAGTCAATCTTATTTAGACTCGCTCTAGGTATGACTGATATAACACGTAACATGGTAAAACTATAAAATATTCTCTATTCGATATTTTAGCATTCGAAACTTTTGATCAAAGGAAAAGGAATCCCAACCACCCCATTGCGTCTTTCTGTATTTATTTTATTTATGATTGTCATTTTAGGGAAATACCTAAAGACTTTAAATAACAATCACATAAAGGAGTGGAACTGAATTTCATTCGGCGAAGAATTACATTGTACATATAAGGTTTTTTTTTTTTTTTTATGTATATACAGTAGACGTTGGATTTCTTTGTATGTTTCCTTGACTTCTTTGTATATTTACTTCTGACCCCGTCACTGCTCACATGGACAAATAAGTCAAGTTAATACAAAAAAAAAAAAGTTCTAAGAAATTCTTTTAAAGAGATCAAAAGAAGAATTATGCAAAATGGATAAACATAAAATAAAAAACATTAATTATGGGGTGGGGGTGGGCAAGCGGGGGTGGGGTGTGGAAGTGATGATGGGCCTGTCTTGGTTCGAACCAATCCAAAACATCATTGCGAATCTTTGGAAGGCCAAGCCCCTATCATCATTGGACATTATTTTGAAATTCCCAAAATACCCATCTTTAGGCCCAAATCTCTACATGTAATGACAAAATTACCCTTGATTGCCTTTTGTTCAAGGACATAAATACCCTTTCTTGCAAAAAAAAAAAAACATATCATTCACATGACGCCATCACCTTGGCCTAAAAAACACTATAATCATCATCATAGTAGAATGGAAGAAGAAGGTTAAATCCTTCCCCACATATTACTGTTGATGAATTTAACTTATATGCAATAGTACTTTTAGGTAAAATTTAAATGGAAGCGTAGTTATCATTTTTGTTTATTATTAATTAATATTTATTAAAAAGAATTATCTGTTATTACTGTACGAATAACTTGATTACATAAATAAATTTTAGATCGTTCGTACATTCAACTCAAACTAAAAAAAACTATTATCATCTGTGAATTTACAATCAGCGAATTTTAACTTTTATGGAAACTTAATAACTTTCGCCCAAATCTTATATATAAGCTAAGAATTTACTAAATACTTTAATGTAAATCTAATTTTTATTGTCCATCAACTTAAAATAGGTAAGTAACTTATACGGTAATCTATAGATTTTAAGTTGTGAATCTGATTCTCATAATGATTCATAGTACAATAGAAGAAGGATAAGTCCATGCCTGTAGATACAACAACTAGACAATTATACACAAGCCGCTTTCCATGTTAGCTAATAACTCATATAGTCATTCATAAATTTTAAATTCAGAATCCAATTTTTTAATAACTCATACGTTAATTTATAAATTTTAAATTCTGAATTCTATTTTAATAATGATTCATAGTTGAATAGAAGGAGAAGGTTAAGTCCTTGCATATAGATACAACAACTATACAATCATACAGAAGCCGCCTTCCATGCTTACACATGCATGATTGTTGTGCAGATAGAAAGAGAGATACAAAAAGCCCTGTCCCCCACCCCACCCCCCACTCCCACCCCAAAGATTTACTCTTTCTCTCTCCTACTTTTCCCACTATATATATCTCTTTTTTACTGCCCGAGAAGTATTAGTTTTTGTTTGTTGTAAGAGAAAACACACCAACAAAATCTTCTTACTTCTTCTACTTCTGGTTCTATAACTGACCAAAGCCCTTCCAAAAGGTAATCTTTTTTGAAAAGATCAAGAACACCCCCCCACGCCAACCACCCACACACTTACTGTACACTCAGTTTGTCTCTCTCGTTTTTTCTTTCTTTTCACTAACAAAGGTTAGACAAAAGCATTTTGCATAGCTGCATTTTTTTTGTTAAAGTTTACAACTTTGCAACTTTCTTATTCCTTTTGTCTCCTCCCACAAACTAAAATTGTCTTCTTGGATCTCCTATGTTTTTATGTCTTAGATACATAGGTTGTTCTTGTCACTTGTTTTCTTTTCCAACATTACATTGCTTCTTTAAACTTTTCAAACTTTTTCTTTGCACAATTTTCATGCATGTTCAACTTGGGAATATTACAAATTCCCTTTTCTTGATTTCCATATTGTTCTGTTTTTTATTTTTTGGTGTGTAAATAAGAAGTTTGTCTCTTGTTATAGACTTTATTCTTGTCTTCCAAGTGAGGAAAACAGAAAGAAAGAGAAAAGCACCAATTCTTGAAAGTGTTTCCTTATTCTATTTGCTTTCTATCTTTAACAAGAAAATTTCAGCATCATATCTCACTTGTTTTGTTTTTCTCAATTCTTGATCATTTGTTTCTCTGAATTGTAATGATTTCCCCTACTACTTTCCCTTATACCAAAAAAACAAAGGTTAAACAAGTCTTATTAATTGCGCTGCAATAACCCCTCTTCATATCATCATTTCCTTTTCTACCTTTCCATCTCTTTCTACAAAATCATCTTCACATTTTATGATCTTAATATCTTCTTGTATCTTATCTATGTAAATGCAATAGGTACATTATGTAGTTTAACATGTATTACCATGTTAGGGACTTGATCCCTATGTTGTTCGGACTCGCTAAAAATGTTATTGCACCCGTGTCGGATCTTTCATTCTCCAAAAATGCACTATTTTTGAAGGATTCAACATACACTCGTCAACATTTCTTACATTATCAGTATATAGAACTTAACTGTCATGGTTTTTATTGTTTTTTTTTTTTTTTTTTTTTTGCAGAAATGGACAGAATCAACTCAAAGCTCTACTTGCAAAACTGCTACATAATGGCTGAAAATGAAAGGCTAAGGAAAAAAGCTGAGGTATTGAATCAAGAAAATCAACAACTTTTGAATGAACTCAAACATAGGCTTTCACAAGCTGGTCCTAGCAACAACAACGACAATGGAATTCCTGATCTCAATCTCACTAATTGCTCTTCATCCAAGAATGCTTCATCAAAATCCAAGAAGAAGTGAAGAAAAACAAATTTGCCTTTGAAAAAAAAAATCAAGAACGGGTCCTACCTAGTCATTGAAATAGTATTATGGTTTTTCTTTATTTATTTTATTTTGGGGGTGTTACATATTATTAGTAGTACAATAGTAAGGTCAAATAGTTGGAAGTTATGGTTGTTTGTGGGGGGGTTGGTATTTTGCAGGTTTAGTTAAATGGTAGGGGAATAGGTAGGAGGAAGGAATATATGTTTTTCTTGTTTTATTTTTGGTTCCTTTTTTGTATGGGTTAGTTCTATTTTGGAGCTGAAAAGTTGTAATCAAATCTGTTTAGCTACAAAAAATATAATAGTATATGGTTCCTTTATATGTTCCTCTTTAAAATTTTCCAGTTTGTTTCATTTTTTGTGATTTAGTCCCAAGATGAAAAGAATTTCTTAGGAAAAGAAATGGATGGAAAAATTTCAAGAATATGAATATTGAGTGCCACCTAGTCATTAAACTAATATTATGATCCTTTTGGGGTGTTTTATATTAATATTATAGTAGGAAGTTTATTTTTTAGTGCTTGAATTTGTCCAAGATTACAAGAGTTGAAAGTTCAAAATGTAGAATCTGCTTTGTGCCTTAACATATTTATTTAATGGAATCAAATTAGTAACAAACCACAAGGACTAAAAATACATTATGCTAAAAAACTCACATTTTTCTTACCAAAAGAGTGACACTGACTGTAAATCATTATCCTGCAAATCTTATGGGTTTTGGTAAGTTAACAAAATACTAGAACCAATAAATTATTGCATTCTTCTCTGTATCATTAGAGGAATCTCTTGCATAATTCACTTGAAATATAGTAAGTATTAAAACAGAGGCACCTAATTTGTTCAACTTGTTTCAATAGAATGCCTAAAGTGTAGCTAACAGATTGATCCAAACTAGTCAATTAAAGAAAATTACGTCAATAAATTGCTTAAGTTGAGTATTACACTATTACAGAGTTGGCCTATAATGTTATAGCAATTAAATAAAACAAATTATAATCTTTGTATTTAAAATACTCTTCCACACATATCACATATGCATGCTTTATATATTTCTCTCCTTTTTAATTTCTAAAATTTTAAAATGTACAATCTGCTTTGTGCTTTACAGACTTATCTCCAAATTTACTTGGATTGACTATGGAATCAAATTAGTGTCAAACCAGAAAGACTAAAACGAAATAGAGTGTAAGTTTTAGGGATAATTTCAGAAACATAACCTGAGATTTTGGCTTGTGGTTTCAAATATTATGTTAACCTCCCTTGTTTGATGATTAATATAACAAAACTATTCGAAAACCTAGAATGGAGAAGTATAGGACCTGTGTTAGAATCAGTTTCTATTGTGAGTGGAATTAGGATTTTCTATCTGACATTAGTTACGGGCAAAAAGGAGTTCATTCAAATTACATTATATATATATATATATACATAAGGTTAAAATATTTTTTAATACAGTTCTAATTTGTCGATTCCTTCGATTTAGTGCCTCATAGTATAAAATCTAATAGATTGATTTAAACGAAGCAATTTATAAGGAAAAATTATACTTAGCCAATTGATTATAACAGATTTTGGCCTGTAGAACTTCGAAAACACCTATTTACTCTTCTACCACTGATAATTCATAAACGAACATATTCTTTATATTTACATAAGCTCCTCGAGCAAGTTTGATTATTTCTTGTAATTATTATATTGCTATATAGGGCGGACTGTTGGCCAGTTAACAACACTCATGTTCAGAAGAAGAAAGTTGCAGAAATGAGGATGTTGAGGTAGATTTGTGGGCATAGTAGGAGAGATAAGATTAGTAATAAAGATATTCGGGATGTGGGAGTGGCCTCCGTGGTGGCCCAGATGAGGAAAGTGAGATTGAGATGGTTCGGATCACGTGAAGAGATTTGCAGATGTCCAGTGAGGATGTGTGAGAAGTTGGCAATGGTGGGTTTGTGGAGAGATAGAGGTAGGCCGAAGACGTATTTAGAGAGGTGATTAGACAGGACATGACACATTTTCAGCTTACCGGTGACACGATCTTAGGTAAGAGGATATGGGGGTCGCAAATTAGGATAGACAGTTAAGAGGTAGTTAAGGGTTATCGTGATTTCCTGCGGGATAGGCTTTGTGGTAGTTTAGCTGTACCTGTTTCTCCTTTCATACTAGTAGTATTAGCACTATTCTCATAGTTTCTTGTCCTTCGGTTGTTGTTACTACTTGTTGCTTCTTGTGCTTCAGGTATTACATTATTTTTATGTTGTTACTGTTCCTTTTTTCTGAATGTCATGTAGTGTTTCTCCTAATATTTTTTTCATGTCTTCTTTGCTTCAGTATTTTTTTTTCAAACTGTTTTGATATGCACCACTTGAGTCGAGGGTCTTTGGGAACGACCACTTTATCTTTATGAGGTACAGGTAAAGTCTGCATACACTCTATTTTTCACGTACCTCACCTATAAGATTACATTGGGTATGCTGGTATTGTTTTATTTTTCCGTGAAAAAGAATAAAGAAAAGAACCTTGGCAAATCAAAAGAGATTCTGTGAGTTGAAAAAGGATCTAATCAGAGGAAACGTCATACAGAAGATTTATGTATATATATATGCTATAAAGTCAATGAGAATTTTAGTACCTTCTTATACTATTAGTAAGTAGGACAGAGGCCCCCACCATATCTCTTTTGGATATGACATGGCGTCTTGTCATTTGCTGATGCTATCCACGTCAAGTTGACCATCCTTCATTAGTATACCTCTATATGACATTGAACTGAAATAAATCAATAATAATACGTACTTGATCTTCTTTTTTGGTCATAGAGTTGAGAAGAATTAAACATATTTTACGTAACAATAATTAGAGCTAGACCGATAACTTTGTAGTGAGAGGTTGAGCACTTGAGCTAGGGGGGAAAGGTTTGTCCGAATTTCATTTATCGAAAAATTAACTTGTGTATATATAAGGTTAATAATTTTTTATGTATATCATATAGTAATAACTATTGAATTCTGTTGATGAAAATCTTTCCCTTGCTGGTGCCTGTAGTGATCATTGTCGTGATTTTACAATATAGACATAACAACTACAGGGCCAAGGAAGTATTTACGACGACATTCAGTAGAGAGAGTTTTATTTTCACAGTAATATTTTTCGGTGCGAATCTAAATTAATTGAGTCCAGAATTGGTGAGTCATTAGTTCTAGTAGGATGTGGCCTGATTTTCTCACTTGAGTCTTTAATGTTTTTGAAATTTTGATTGTTCTGATGCTCCTTCCATCTGAACTTAAGCGTTGTACTTTCCTTTAATCTATATAAAAAGAACGTCGATATTTGATAACTCTGTAATTCTAACATTCAGGCTTGTCTAAGACCATAAGATATAAGAACATTTTAATATATAACACACATCATTAACTTAAGATCACAATAATCAAAACTTTCTTATTTTCATAAACTCGGTGCTTAGTCAAACTAAAACAGTTAAATTGTAATGGAAGGAGTGTTTTGTATTAGTTGCAGACTCATCAAGATTGTCACCTTAATTAATAGGTGAAAGTCTTGATACACAAAATCTCCAAAAATCATGCCTATGCCTTCAAAAATGGAATGCTGCTGCCTGCTTATTGTAGCAAACGTTTTTTAATGCTGATCTATATCCTTATTATACTCGGTACAATAATAAGACTCTGTATTACATACCTATAAAGGAGGCCTGCGCGTAACTGGTAAAGTTGCTGCCATGTGATCAGGAGGTCACGGGTTCGAGCCGTAAAAACAGTCTCTTGCACAAATGCAAGGTAAGACTACGTGCAATAGACCCTTGTGGTCCGACTCTTTCTCGGACCCACACAGCGCGAAAACTTAGTGCACCGGGCTATCCTTTTATTACATACCTATAATGAATTAATTATGTCATTAAGTACAATCAAACAAGATCGAACTCCGCATTTCTACGATTTTCCCTTCTTTTATATCTTTCCTTTTCATTTAACAAACACCATTTCCCCGTACAAATAATTACAATACGAAACCAAAGGAAATGATTTTTTTTTTGAAGTACCCAATACACATATCTTTGACCTTTTATCTCCCCTAGTCAATTTTCTTCATTTCTTATCCAAGAGATTTCAAAATTATGTTGATCTTTTTCATCATCACTCATCATCTTCTGAATATATTTAGGGTTTTGCAGGTCACTTCATTGAAATATATCACAAGTAGTAACAATTTTTTTAAACACAAGTCAAACTAGGAAGCTAATAAATACGGAAGTATAGGCTATGATGACTGTAAAAACGACCAATAGATGCAGACACACACATTGGCCAAATCTTCAATAATTAATTAATTAATTATCCATTCCCACCACTCCTCCGGAGGGAGAAATAAATTTTTAGTCCTTTACAAACTCTTTTTAGTTTTATGACTTTTTTACTAAAGAATTTTATTTTTTTCACCTAATTAAAGATATGAAAAAAATACATAAGAGATCTAAAAAAGTTTTTTTTTTTTATTCAAATTGTAAGAGACTAAGAGATCTTATTTCCTCCAAAATGATGGCAATTTCAATTTTAAAATATTTGGATTTTCTAAAAAAAAAAAAAGTTAACAGTAGTTGTGAAGACTTAGGTCATCTTTTGGTTGAGAAGATCTTGGTCATCAGAAACTATATCTAAAAGGCATCATTTCTTTCTTCTAAAAACATCTTTTCAAACAATCAAGAAAATGAAATAATAATATATAATAGTATACAGTTATAACCAAGAGTCTTACACGCATACATATATAATAATTAACTAGTAATAATTAATGAGGTGAAAATATTTTCTTCTCTTCTTTCAGTTTATGAGTACTCATCATTGATTATTTTGTTGAATGGATTTTCATTGGTATGGGACGATCTTGTTTTAAAAAAAAGTCAAGCTTGAAATTAAGTACGTACTTCTCCATCACCTCAACATGTCGTCCTTCTTCTCCTCTTCTAAAGTGTAACGTAAAAGTTTTTCGCACTCGGTGTTTATATCAAATCATATTAAGTAAAAAATTAAGATAAAATTATGCAATACTTAATAATAATATAACGCATGTAAAGAAATGTGTCATGTATGCACCCATAGGAGGATCCATGAGTTTAAGTTTATGGTCTAGAGACCATAACTCTGTTTGCTTATTGATTCTTGATAGATTGTTTACTCATATTAAGTGAATTTTTTAATATAAATATCAAGTTTATGCTAAGTGAATTTTTTAATATAAATATCAAGTTTATGCTAGAACTATTAGGTTATGTAGCTTTTACTGTGGACCCACCCCTAAATTCGTTGATACATTTAAGTTTTAAAATAAATCTTCTAATATAGATAGTATTTGGATTGACTTTTTAAAAGTAGCTTATAAGCTAAAAATTAAAAGTCATAAGTTGATAATACTCAACTTTTGGCTTATTTTTGTACTTTTCTTGCCTAATAGTAAGTTCTTTTAAGCACTTTTTTATTTTTGCCAAACACTATAAAAATTAAAAAAAAACTTAAAAGCCAATAAATAATTAAAATAAGCAAATGCAAACATCCTCATAATCATTGTTCTTTTTTGCTTGTTCCTTTCCTGCTCTTTCTTGTCCCACTTACTTTTTGATTTTGATAATCATTCAAAGCATAAGATGGTTGACCTTTTTAAATCTTTCGTTCCTTTTCATCTTTAACCAAAACAAAAATTACTCGACACAAATTTATCTCAACATACTTTCCATCTACATATTCTCTAGTAATTACACAAAAATTCGGATTGTAGTCAATTCATACTTTTTTCCCTTTTGATATAAGTTTACCTTTTTTTTTATTTTTGATAAAGGGTAGTGTCTGATGTGTGTACCTCGACTATTCCACCGGATACATACTATCCCCCATCCACCAACACAGGTCTTGCGTAACGTTGCCCTTCTTTTAGCTAAATAAAAAAAGAACTGTATTTCAAGCAAATGTCTCAAACATAAATTCATGATAAACTTCCCTTCAGATTTTCGGAAGACTGGACAATGCTTGCCAAATTAAGCTAAAAAGAAAAAAAGAAAAATCAAATATAAATACAATTCAAAAGGAAAATAAATTACCATATTATTCATGTTACATTAATTTAGGAGTTCTTTTTTAACCCTTGACAAACTTTCTGGGAGTTGAGAAAATTTTCACTTTATCAAAGGAAGTATGTTACAGACTTTTAGAGCAGACTTCGGAATGACCTCCCTCTCACAATTAAGAAAGTGGTTAACTATCTTGAAAAAATTCATATCGTCCATCCGTTTTGTCTCAATTAGCTCCAAGTACAATATCTATGCCAGCACATGCAATTATCCGTTGTGGCATTGTACAAATGAGGACTGGTGAGTGGAAAAAGAAGCCAGATGAAACCTAGCAATCCAGCCACAGATGCCACTGTTACCATCCCTAAGAATCGTAAAATAGGAAACAATTGTCATTAGTATGTTTAGGAAGAACATTATCATATGCCGAAGTTTCTATATCTAGCAACAACTATGTAAAACAGGTTATCTAATCGAGGGATAATGGTGTTCGGGTCAATTTGCACGCATCTCAACTACTCCACCAGGTATCTGCTACCTCCCATCAGCACAAGTATCGGATAACTTTGCCTAACAAAGGCTTAAGCATATGGGAAAAAATCACCTAGCGTTCTTTTATCTAGGTTGGGAATTAAACCCTGATATCCTATGATTTTCACTCACTTCATTACCGCTAGACCACACCTTGGATGCACGACTGATATGTAACTTCACATGCCTGTTTCGGTGATAAAGATGCTAGACCTAGAAGACAATGGTCAGAAGCTCTTCCAACCAGGGGCGCAAGAGGCTGTTTCCACCTAAAATTATACTATATATATAGGTCAAATATTGCTTGCAAGTAAATACTAAGTCTGGAACATCCTTAAAGAAATTCCTGGGTATGCCACTCCTTCTACCTACCTAAGGAATTTTAGGAATGAAGAGGCATCTATGCATGAATTCATGCATTTTAAGTTCTTGTAGAAAATTATTATCTTCCCTTAGGTCACAACCTATTATACTTTCTCGAAGCCTGCAAAACTCTTCTTCTTAAGACAGACAAAACTACTATATTTGTATGATCATGCGATATGCCTAATCATACAATCTCCTCTATTATGCGTGAAATCCTAATTGACAAGTTATACGATAACCATGCCAACACACTCGAACGAAGTAAAGGAATCGGAACTTAGTGGAACCCCAAAAACTGGTGGCCATGTATATTGACGTCATTAACTTGACATACTATACAGTCCACAATGAGGCATACATTATATTTACACTTGCATCATGCATTAGTACCTTCTCCCCTTTTCCAATCGAAGATAGACGGTTGAATTCAGTTAGTGGGAAGAACGACATACCTGTCCTCTGTGAGATTATTATAGGTAAGCCCAAATAGTTGCAAAAAATATGAGCAACTAGTGGAGCGGTAAGATGTCCTGCAGTTAACATACATATAGTCAATAGCGCATTAAGCAAAAGCATTGAATGTTTAGAACATTATATAAAAGATAGCCCAATAAAAGACACGGGGAAAATCATTAGCAAGGGCTGTAACTGAGGCAAATTAGAGGATTCACCTCACATGCTAACTTACTACTCAAATACTTTCAAACTTGGTACATTGGAAATCAAATTAAGACATGCATCATGATATGGAAATTTTACATTCAATTGGAAACAAACCGGAAAATTTGTGAAACTAGAGTCTGAAGACTTTAATGAAACAATTCTTCAAACATTAGCAGCTCTTTACTGGAAGGAAGATGTGCATTTTTTTTTTCATTTAGCAAATTATTTTTTAATAAACGTGGTGGTCGGGCTAGCTTGCGCGCACCTCAACTAATTCCATGGAATACTTGCCACCTCCCACGAGCAACAGGTACTAGGTAACTCTCTCCACCAAAGATAGGACAAATGGGAAGAAATCACCTAATGTTTTTATTTCTGTTGGGATTTGAACTTGAGACCTCATGATTCTTAACCCACTTCATTGACTACTAGGCCACTCTTAGGTGCTTCATTTAACAAATTTTAAACCCTAAAATTTAGATTTAGCACATAAACCTTCATTTATCGTCCATCAACCAACAAAGAGATTGGAGGAGGGGGGCACTGCACACTCTAGCCTCCCCCCCCCCCCCCCCCCACCCCCCTACTGGATTCACTCCAGTAGCAGAGCATGGAGCCTACAGGGAAGAGCTTTATTACTTTTCTCTTAATTCATAGGCAGGGTCGAGAAAATTCTAGAATGAAAAATAATAGGATGTTAAAAAGCATTCCGAAAAGCTACCCTTTCAAGCCAAAGATATGTTAAGCTAGATCTCATTCTTAAAAGTCAGAAAAAAAAAAAAAACAGCTGTCACCACCTCAAACCCCTACAATAAAAAAGGAGATGAGAAAAATAATGAATAAAAGATGAAAGGAGATTCTCCATATGACTAAAGCACAGTGTAAGCGTTGCTAACCTGTCCGAACAAAGAGAAATGAAGCATATGATCCAAAGATGACCGTGTAGCCGACTTGGAAGCCTGAAAACATAAAAGCCATGTCTGAATGCAAACTAAATATCACTTTGTCCTATGTGGTGAAAATGCAAAACTGCTTACTCCATCCACATATACCGAGAAAGAAAGATGTGGTGAACAGACGAGCGTTATTATTATTATTACTATTATTATTTTTGAAGTTAGGTTTGTTGATGTATGCCAGCTAATGGGTGGAAAATATTATATCCAAAAAGTAGTATGAACATCACACAGAGTGTAATGAACAGATAACTCCAGCATGACTTCGGACTCCTAACACACTTGCAACTGCCATGTTGCACCAAGTATAGTTAAAGGGATGATGTTCCAGGTAGAAAAGAAGGGATTAATCATGCCTCTCTTGTGCCAAGCAACCAGAAAGCCCAAAAAAGATCTTGGCATGCACCAAGTGATACCCAAAATGTTAAACACCAGAATTCAGAGTTGAGAAAACTTTGCAATGAAGAAAGAGGTGGTGAATGTTTTACCTCTTCTTCCTTCCAAAACATCTATTATAGAGGAGGACACCTCTCTTCTGCAGGTTGTCCACACTCAAGCATTTGCCATTAGCCGCAATCCAAGTGAAGCAACTGAATTTATTAAGAGCCTCTGCTCTTCCATATTCCAAGGCCAATCAGTGAGAGAAAAAGAAGAGCAAATGAGGGAGAGAAGTAGCAATTTGTCCCAGAGACTCTCATTTGGAATTAAATTCCGTCTAATTAAAGAGATCTGGTGAGCACAAAAAGGTGGGATGTGGTTAAGGAGTTGGAGCATCTGTGTGTAACCTTAATTTCTCAGTCATTAAGATTTCTCTAAATGGAATGCACCAATCTTGTTTTTGCCTAAAATCCAAGACAGTCATCCTTAATGTTGATTCTGGATTTGCTAGTGGGTTCTTAAAGAATAAACACTGTAGGATTAGTGGGCCATTTGCGAATTTTCATGACTTCAGCATACCCTTTGGGGGATGACCTACTGTAGGTGAAGGAATGTTGGTGTTGGCATAAAGCCATGTGTGAAGTTTTGATGATTGACAAAGTGAATGTACGAGGCAAAGAAACCAGGTCCATAGACATGTTCCATTGCAACAAAGCAGCAGAATGCAGCCACATGGACACAAACCCAGATTGCAAGATGTGTCTGTAAATGCACAGACAGGTAAGCAATGAAGAAGTTAGAGGAACAGAGATAATGAAGAAGGAATTAGGCTGAGGAGAGAGGTGAAGTGACTCAGACTCAGAAGACATGTTCAGAAGGAAGAAGTTGTTCAGATTAAAGGGTTTGCAGACTAAGCATGTGAATCAGGTTAACATAAGAACCAGGTCTGCAAACATGTTACCATCACAGAGCAAGAACAAATCAGAAGTCAAAGAGTGAGTCAAGGTTGAAGACATGATTTATTCCAGCAATGAATAAATACATGTGAAAAAGACATACACAGAGCTTACAGTTATATGAAAGAGGTCTGTCAACATGTTCCAGCCAAAATCTTAGAAGCAATTCAACGGTAGATGAAGAATGAAAGAGATTGGTCGAAAAGGTACAACAAGAAGAATATTTTTTTATATCCGCCAGTGCAGAGATTCAGAGGCAGACGAACCAGGTGGATGAAACAGGTTCGTGAACATGTTCTAGGGCAAGTCCTACAACAACTATGATTTGCAAAATTATGGAAAGAACTTGGCAGTCAAGTATGAAAGATTCCTTGCCATAATTGTAGGGATTAGTAAGCCTTCTACAAGGGAAAAAAGCCGACTCAACAAGGCTACAACACAAACCCTATTTGCGTGTCATTGACCGACTAGGAAAGGGTTTTGTGTTCCACCGACCTGCGGAACATAATGTTATAAATACCAAGGTCTTTCCAAGAAGAAGTTTGCGCACCCACAAAGAGAGAATTCAGAATATTGAGCGTATTTATCCGTCATAGTCAAGAATGCAGGGTTGCGTCCCTATTACACAGAAAAAGATCGATGGAGCTGTTTTACTGAATAATGTTTCCCAGTTCTGAAGTCTAGATTTGTGTATTAGGTTGGTTTATCAAAGTGTGTCTTTATCAGCTTATTTAGAAGCATTAAAGTAGATACAAACAATTGTAACTCCAAGTAGGGAGTTTACTACTTGGAGATAGCTTGCTAGTCAGAGTTTGGGTAGCAAGGCTGTTGTAGGAATTAGGTTGCAGAGTGTGTAACTTAATCTGCAGTTGGCTCCGTTGTAGTGAAGTTGTTGGGGAAATCCTGCAGGTTAGGTCGTGGTTTTCATCACCTTTTGAGCCGGGTGGTTTCCATGTAAATTTCGTGTGTCCTTTACTTACCTGCAGTTTTATTCCGCAAAGATGATAGCATAGAACGGGTACAGTAACGTGTTTCATCCTATAAGCGAGAATTGGATACGCATAGGATAAGCAGTAGGTCGTGCAACCTAACAATTGGTCTTCAATCTCCAAAGCTTATCAGATGTCTGACCTTCCAGTATTTTAAAAAAGAAATCAGAGATAATGATACTTCTTCTCCTTTAATTGAAAAAGGTAACAACTCTCTGATGCCTCCCTAAGTGGTTTAAGTTTTGGAAAAATGAGATGTGACCAGAGAGCTGGTGACCCGTCTGCTTGAGACTTTGCCCATACATTTCGAGGTGAGTAACATAATCCGACATATTCAAGCAGAGTGGATATGTTGCTGAATATGCGACTGAGTAACCTGGTTGGTGACATACCATCAGTAACATTCAGTAGCCCTTTCTTTGACTTCAATTAATCTCTGACCAACAATACAACAACAACCTAGTGAAATCGCACAACGTGGGGTCTGGGGAGGGTAGAGTGTACGCAGACCTTACTCCTACCGAGGTAGGACGGCTGTTTCCGAAAGACCCTCGGCTAGGTGGCTTAGTTTTATGTTGATCACCTATAAAGATGATCCACAGAAAACTAAGAAGAGAGAGACAGAAAGAGTATGAGTGGCAGGGAAGGCTGAAGAAAGATTAATCAAAGGGGGTAGAAAGATTTGGAGACGAGAAGGAGAGCATGACTTGGAATTTCCAGGGAGTTAGAGAGAATGGGGAGCCGTTTCATATATTTCTTCCAAAATTTGGACTATCTTCCTGGTGAACTGAAAGGCTTTATTAACTCAAACTTCGATGTTATTTCAATATATTCTAATTTTTTAGGAGTGACATGCAATGTATGCATGCAAGTTGAATATCACTTTGCTCCATGTGGTAAAAATGCAAAATTGCTTAATAATCCAAATATATGGAGAAAGGAGGATGTAGAAAACTGATAGGCTTTATCCATGCTCAAGATTTGATGCAATTGCTCCTATTATAATACGCTACTTTTCCAGAAGTGTTTCACTCTAATAGAAACTCAAACTTACATCACATGACACGCTTCCCAATGAAAGCATTGTATAATGGTTCATTCCTATTATTCTGATGTATAAACATTTAATGTGAAGACAAAGATCATACCTACAATCGTAAGAGCTTTAAGCCAGCTGCCGCTTCGTTGAGCTTGTTCTAACAAATGATTTAAATGAGCTGCAAGCAGATAACACAATAGTTGCTCCTGATGAGGTAATGAAAAACTATCCATAGTTTCAATTAAAGTAGCACAGATCACCTTAAGCCTAATAGTTCGCCAATATGAAACAAACAATGGCTAGCATCTCCTTTTTTATTTGACTATTCAAATACTTATTTCATGTGTGTGTGTGTTTTTTTTTTAGTTTTTTTGATTAGGGCTTGGCAATGCTTTTAGACTAATCCTTTTGCCAAATATATGTACTTAACTAACATTCTTTTTTCTTTGCTGATGTGTATACAAATGTAAAGACCAGTAGCTTTAGGATATACCTACATAGCAGGTATTTCCGTACCATTTTTGCTTCTATATTATAGTTTCAGTTCATTGACAGAATGTTCTAAACCATAAAAGTGTTACCAATGCTGAAGCACAAAGTCATTATGGGCATTTTAGATACTCTGGTGCCAAGATCAATAATATTTAATAAAATACCTATCTTTTAATCATAGCTTGATAACTATTCACATGTATATTGTACTTCCATTGTTAGTTCTGAATACTACATGTGCACTTGCTTCAGTTAGAATTCGCCTGATTAATCGCCTAAATGAATTCTTTGAGTAAGAGACTATTTAATTTCTCTAAATACATGAATTTCACGGTTTTAACTAATGTCTTAAAGTCGCTCTGTTTCATAGAACCAATGTATCTTAGCGATGTTTATTTCATTAAAATATATTCCATTGTCTTGTCAAATAGTGTTTCTGTGTGTGTCTCCATGCAAAAATATGAGACTAGCTTAGCTTGTGTTCGTTCCAACTATTTAAACCATATGTCACGCATGAGTGAACCAGTTGGCCACTATGGAGATCAGAAAACAGGAGAATAGCAACTACAATGCAAGACTTTTGAGTTTATTTCTTAGTAGGAACTATGATTATAAGCATAAAATTGACTAGACATGTGGTATTACCAAGAAAATTCAATATCTTACTTCCCAGAACTCATATACCTCAACTCTTAAATCCTACATATATATGAAAGTTTTATCTGAAAATGAAATCCTTGTAGCTTGTACTTACCTAAACTGAAAAATATAGGACAAAGAAACACCACTGTAGAGGTGCTGAATCCTCCACAAAGAAGCAAAGGTATCATACAAGCTCTAAAAACCAGCTCTTCCGTAAGTGGGGCCTGTTAAAATGAACATTGTCCAAACAAGAATCTTGAGATTTTGATTTTGATTTTGATTTGACATGAATAAGGAGAAAATGCACACCATGCGATTTCTTCTTTTATTTTTTATTTCTTCTTGAAAGAAAGATAAGGTAAAGTACACACCATATATCAATAGCTTCAACAAGACATTCACATGCCAGAAGCACTTCTCACAACATGGTGGAGTATTTGGTTGCACCTTAAGAGATGGAGATCTTCTAAAGTACAATTTCACGATAATTTTCTTGCAGGAACTGTATTTATAATAGCTTTTTGAGGACTTTCCAGGAAGACTAATTCATTGCAACTATCCAAAAAGGCCCATGAACTAATGCTACATATTTAGTTATCGCAATTCCTGCGACTAAATTACAACAGTACTACCTAATACATGCTCTTAAAAGTTAAAACTAAACTCTCACAATAAAAGTTATTGAAGCGGGAGACTTGGACATATAAGCTATATTTTAGGAAATGCTCAGTATCATTGCAAATCTATAATGTTTGAAATTGGTTTAACTCTAACAAAGTATCGTCATAATTTATTGTGTAGCGCCACATTTTGATATTATTTTTGTCCTATGGAAAAACAGGCCATCTTCTATTTATTTTGTTTATGTGACAGGAGAATCTGCAAGATAATACATTAAAGGAGTTTGACACCGAACACCTTGGACTGCATGCCAAGTCACCCTTTTGAAAGGACTTGAAAAATGTGCATTCAGTAAACACATGCAGTATAGTTTATTTGAAAAGGACGCAGCAAACACGAAGCTCTTCAGGGAGATCCTTAAGTATCTCCAACTCTAACATGATAACCTGTTCAAGCTTTATCTTTTTCAGGAGGCTAGCCAAACCAGATAAGCCAAAATGGAGATGATGAAGTACGTAATATTTGTTGCAAAGAGATTAATAACAAGAAACTTGATCGTTCCTCCAGAAAAAGAAAAAAAAAAAAAAGACTTGATATATTCCTAGTTTGATGTTATCATACAATCTAACATACAAAAATGCATCTGCATATTTACAAGGAGATGGTGGCATGAAAGCTATTTCAGAAGTGAGCTAGTAATAACAGAAGTTTGCAGCAACTTATGTTTTGACTAGTTTAGCTGAATACTGAGATTGCATAGATGCTGATCACTGGGACCGTCCCTAGGAGGTGCACTCACTTTGGTTAGCTGAGTGAGATTAGGAGTAGCACTAGTTGCTTTTGTCTGTATTGACACAAATATGAGACAGCAAGCTGGGATGTAGCTATGCTGTGGTTCTGTTTTGCCTCACTTAGTGATTAATATAAAATGATTGGTTCCCAAAAAAAAAAACACAAGTTTGACGGTAATCTTATTATTGATCTCGCAACCATGAAATAGAAGGATTGAAGTAAATCCTGCTCCTAATACGAAGATCAGATAGGCAAGTGAAAGTGAACAGACAAAGAAATATTCTAGTAAAGTTACTGACCACAAAATAATTACGCCATGCTTGAATATTGTACGCCATTGAAGAGATCGATTCAATAAATTCATGAACAACATTTTTAATAATGTCAAGCAGGCTGCTTCCATTTTCCCGATCTTCTTGACCCGAGTCTAGCAACAGTAACAGGTTGAGGATCAAGGTGCCAGCGTACATTAATGAAGTCAATGCAAGAGGAAACACGACAGCTTGCCACTGTTTTAAACATAAAATTGCATTTCAGCAATCAGTCACCCTTTCTCAATCTGCGAATCATAAAAGAGCAAAACTTGATAACAACCACATGCAAAGCATTAGTCTCATGCAAAATAATTAATCAAGTGGAGATTATGATACTTACGATATGATCCAATCTGATGCCATAAACACTGGAAACGTGAGATTTACCCCACTCAATCTGAAAGATTGGAACATTGTATCAGATCAAGAATATAAGAGGAAGCTGCTGGTAAAAGAAGCTTTGCAGAAAAGCCTTAACACCAAATACAACATTGCTGCAGATGAACTCACTGCTTTTGACGCGGAGCATAAATTTATGTGTAGAACTCCACTTTAATTTGAGCAAATAGTAGATTCGAATGAATAATTTTAACGATACAATCGGTTCAATGCTAAGAACCTTAAAAGGTTGATCCTTTGGATCCCGGATATGGAACTTGTATTAAGAAATTTCCTTCCTCACTTGTTTAGCCTTTATAGAAGAAATTTCCTTCCTCACTTGGATTAAAATGTTTTCTGCAAAAATATTTGCCCTTTAAAACACACTATGAGCCTGTTCAGCTTATAAGCTAAAAAAAAAATAAGTTGGGGTAGTCTAACTTTTTTTTTTTTTTTTGGCTTATAAGCTGTTTTCAGCTTATAAGTTGCTTTAGATAAGCTAAGTCAAATGGGCCCAATTATTTTTTTAAGTTTATTTTAAGCGCAAAATGACTTTAAGCTGGTCAGCCAAACACTCAAAAAAGCTGAAAACAGTTGATAAGCAACTTATAAGCCAATCCAAACGGGCTCTATATCTATAAACATAGTGAGCCATTTTGTGGTAAAAAAGAACTATTTTTTTTTTTTTTGATTGAAGACCAGAAAATGCCTTCAATCTAAACAATTGAACTAATTAGAGGGGAAAAGAAGATTTTTTTTTTCAATTAAACTTCATTATTTACACAATTGAACTAATTAAAGGGGGAAAAAGGACTAATTTTTTCAATTAAACTTCAAAATTGAACTAATTAGAGGGGAAAAAGAACTAACTTTTTCAATTAAACTTCACAATTCAAACAATTGAACTAATTAGAGGGGAAAAAACCAGTTTTTTTTTCAATTAAACTTCATTATTTACACAATTGAACTAATTAAAGGGGAAAAAGGACTAATTTTTTCAATTAAACTTCAAAAAAATTAAACAGTTGACTAATTAGAGGTAAAAAGAACTAATTTTTGCAATTAAACTTCAAAGTAAAATTTTAAAAAGTAGAAAATAGTATCAACAAAAAACTAATCTTTTTCAAATTAAAAACCAGAAAAATGCCTTACAATTAAACTAATTAGAGCCACACAACAACAAAAAAAAACTATTTTTTTTTATTAAACTTCAAAACTTAAACAATTGTTTTAATTCAAATCCTATAAAAAAAAAACTAGAAAATAGTTATTATTATTTTTATCAGGGAAAAAAAAAGAACTTACAGGGAGGATAAGAGAGCAAGCAATGAGTGAAAAAACAGAGGAAATAGCAGCGCATATGAACCGTCGGATCATATATGATTGAAACGAATCTGACGGTGGTAAACGGAGAATCAACGTCGGTGCATATAAGATTGCAACATACAAAATTGCCATGAAAGTACACGCAATCGACGCCACCGATTTCGACACGTCATCACCGCCGGTCAATGATGATTCCATATTCGCCAGATTTATTATTAGCAAATAATAATAGTGTACAAATGTTAGTATTATTATGGTACATAAATTACAATAGAGATTTGGTGAAGTACTCTTTGGACTCAAATGAGTTTTTGATTTGTGCAATTTGGTGCATGACGATTTCGATACTTTGACTTTTGGCCAAAAGTTAAGCCTTAAAATTAGGGGCGGGCATAAACACCGAAAACCGAAAAATTGGACCGAATCAAATTAATTCGGTTTTTCGGTGTTTCGATACGGTTTCAGTTTTTTTATATAGCAAATCCGGTGTTCGATTCCGATTCACCGATTTTTTAATATTTCAATTTAACCGAAATTACTATATACAATTTTTTTTTGACAGCATACCATATCAAAGTCCACTCTATTAAGCCCAAAATAATTTATCCAAGCCCAACCCACCCTAATTTCATTTCATTTGGTATTTCATTTCACCAAATGAAATGAAAAAAGGTATGGCGGCGGTAAGTTCATTTTCTCCTTAACACAAGTTTGAGTGTGGAAGTTTTGGATAAAGAATCACTGGCTTTGTATTGGGTGTAGCTTTTTTGTGAATATAGAGGTTGGTTTGTTTTAAATTCTTTTTATTTTCAGTAAAATTTGAATCTTTATTGAATAGAAGTTTTCAATTCGTGTACTAATTCCATTTGTTATGCAATCTGTTGTACTAATTCGTGTTGGTTTTATTTCCATTTCTTTTGGGTTTTTGGTTTAGGCAAGGTTCGACCTTGAGAATCTATTTGATAATGTGGGAGATAACTTGTCAAGAAGTGAAGCAAGTAGAGAGAATCAATAGTCAATGTCCAATTTAATGTATTGGTGTCAATGTCCAAGAACTTATCATAACATGCTCGAATGATTGGCTCAAATAACCTTAGCTTGTCCTGTATGAAATATTGGATTTGGGTAGAATCCATGCGATTCCGGGCTATGTTTAGTTTGTGCCTATAAGTGACAAAGAAATCTGGACGTGAAAAATGGTATGGGCCTAGGCCTACTTTTTGAGGGACATAAGCTTGTGTATTAATTTCTTTAATGGTTTTAGGAACTTGACCAATACAGGGAGAAAAGTCAATCACTATTTCTTTATCTAATTTGAAGGTATTGATAGAGTCAATGAGCCAATGTTGCTCAGCTAGTGGATTATCGATGAAAGATGATTCTGTGGTCATCTTTTAATGTAGTAGTAATATATTTTGGGTGTGGATCTTCTGATGTGAAGTGAAGCAAATTCTAAGCATGATTTATATATTGGTATTGGATGCAGCTGTTTTCCCTTTCAAAGGAAGTAAAACCGAATTAGAAAAATCGAAACCGAACCGAACTAATTTGGTGTGGTGTTTGGTATTCACTTTCAAAAAACCAAAACCGAAGAACCAAACCTAAGTTTGAAAAAACCGAACCGAAGAACTGAACGCCCACCTCTACTTAAAATGGATGTTTCGCGAAAATCTTGTCTTGCGAAATTCTTTTTTTTTGACTAAGCAGGGGTTTGGGCTACTTTTTTAAGTGAAGTGTAAAAATTAAAGATCAGCAATTTCGTCATTTGATATTGGGTTAAACCGAATAGAACCCAAAAAGACACGTAAAAATTGGAGAAAATGGCCAAAATAAGTCACTTATGTTTGAGTATAGATTCCAAACAGTCCCTTAATTATGCATTTAATAGTTTTGGTGCTTTAAGTTTGTCAAAATATAACACTTTTAGTCTCTATCAGATATTTGCCGAACTTTGTGCATTAGGTTAGATTTTGTGCATTAGATTAGATGGCAGCTGTAGGGAAAATAAGAAGGAAATTAGGGAACTCATATTTAGAAATACAATTTTTATAGTTTATGCTATTTTTAATTGATATTTAGTATCTGGTACAAGCTCTCTTAGGTGTAATTTATGTTAATTTTTTAAAATTATCTTATAACCTGTTTGGCCAAGCTTATTTTCTCTCAAAAATACTTATTTTAAAAAAGTGAGGTATTTGGCCAAACTTTTGAAAGAAAATAAGTGTTTTTGGGAGTAGCACAAACAGTTTTTCAAAAGCTAAAAGAGATAGTTTTTGCCCAAAAGTACTTTTGAGAAAAATACACTAAGAAAAGAACTTTTTAAAAGCTTAGTCAAATACTAATTGCTACTCAAAAGTATTTTTTAAGTTAACTGGCCAAACACAAATTGTTTTTTCATAGTTTCCGTCTAAAGTTGGATAAATATTTAAAGGAGGCTAAAAGTGTTAAGTGCATACTTAAAGGACTATATTGAATGTACCCTTAAATTTAAGTGACCATTTTTGTAATTTTATCTAAAAGTTGGGTGAGAAATGGGTATTAAAACCCAACCCGACCCGACCCAATAATTTCACGCTAGGTTATATTTATTCATTGCTCGTTAACAAACGTTTGTCCTAAGTGTTCTACTCTTTTTTGGTTAGTTTTAGCATTCTCGTTTTACTATATATCAATAGTCTTTCTACCTTTTCCTATTAATTGTTTCTTTTACACTCTTGATTTTGTAATGAAGTAGAAATTTTGCTGAATCTTTTTTTTTTTTCTTGAAAAAACCTAGCTTTGTACTAAATCTACAGTCTGTGGCCACTATGAGTTTATTTGATCAAAGTGACTAATCAATTTAAAAAAGCACTTTTGTCCAGTACTTTGTGCTTGACCTCACTTTTGGTACCGTAGAAGCTTGGCCAAACATGCTATTACTATATGGTTGAAGAGTTTGTAAATATTTATAGCTTATCTTGATAATACTCGAGGGAATTTGATTATTGCTCCTCAATATTTTGTGTAGCCTTTATTGATGTCCTTCCTTTAGTTGACTTTAATAGTTACTTGATTACGCCTTTGGCCAAACCTAGCTTTGTTTTCTTCCATTTTTGTATTCATATTTATTTTTGTTATATGAATTTTTGCGTTTTAGTGTTATATAAGCCTTTTATTAAGTTTTTCAATTGAAATATTTGCTAGTATATTTTTGAGTATATGAGTTTTTGGGTATTTTTATATATGCATATTTAATATTTTAATTTTTTGTGTTAATTCTCGCCTCGCTTCTAAAAGGCGCTCGCCATGAGGCGTGAGGCGAGCCCTTGTCGCCATGCCTCGCCTTTGGCCATCCTAAACACTGTAAAACACATAGGGTGTATAAGAATAGCACTGAATAGGGTGTATTAGTAATGCTGGGATCAGTTATGTTGGCATTATTTTTTTATCGACTTTTTGATTTTGTTGTATTAAATGAATAGGAATAGTACTGGGTTAATGCCATGGTTTACTATGTAAAAGAATACTATTGAATAGGGTGTATACATAGGTTGAAAACGCTACCAAACAAGGGATTAAATAATAGCAAAGCTAATGCAAGTATTATTTTCTCTAATACCTCCCACCAAACGACCCCTTAGGAGGCTACCAATTATTAGAAAGCATAGCTGTATCTACTCTCTACAAGTTTGATGGACTTTAGTCATTTTTTTCTACTTCATGTTTTTCTATTGCAGGATATATCCAGCTTGTAGAAGCACAATTTTTCCATTAGTTGGATAAAGAATATACAGAAGGATGGTAAGTTCTCACTTACACCATAGTCAGTTTCCTTCTTCCTAAGTTGATTTTAGGAGGAAAAAGTGAAACATGAAAGGATCAGCATGAAAATTGGAAACTCTCTGGTTGTTACTTTATTCTTTGTAAAAAGTTAGTTGGAAACTGTCTAGATTCCGTAAGTTGGGATAAAAATAGAAAAGAAGAATAAGGATTCTTAGTAGGCGATTGGCCATAGATTCCAAATATGGAATTTATGGAGTTGGAGTTGGAGTTGGTTTTTGCAAAGAATAATTGGAACAATGTTCGTGCTTGAATATACTTAAATAGAACTTCAAAAGTGAAATATAACCTTTCAACTTCAAGTTGTACTTGGAATGTTCATGGCCAAACGCTGATTTTCAAATAAAGTGAAAAATTATTCCGGAAAAAAGTGAATAATTTTTATGGCCAAATGGGTCCTTAAGGTATTTGTTGATGAGACGGAGGTCAAAGGGTTAACTGTTACCTGTTAGTAAAGGCGCAGTGCCATATTTTTTACAACAGCAAGGAGGAGGAAATGTGATTTTTAATTTTAACGTCATTTATCTTATTATCTGTTGCTATTACTGCCTATTATTATTGTTGTCTTGGCACCTTTTCTTGACCGGGGGTCTATCGGAAACAACCTTCCTACCTCCCAAGGTAGGGGTAAGGTCTGCGTACACTCTACCCTCCCCAGACCCCACCATGTGGGAATACATTGGGTATGTTGTTGTTGTTGTTTTAATTTTAATTGTCATAGTTGCCTCATACACTTTCTTGTTATGCTCTTCAGTCTGGCAGAAAAGAAACAGTTTTAGATTTGGCAAAATTTGTTGACAAGGGTGTGCAGGTCAAGCTTACTGGTGGAAGACAAGGTGTGTCATGCAATCTCTTTATTTGAGTAGTTTAGATACATTCGAATATTAGACATTTTGTGGGCTGCATCGAAATTCTGTGCTAAAATATTAATGTTAGGTTAGTTATGCTTATGTTTTGACCCTGTTTCAACAAGTATAAGTAACATCCCAATTTGTTTAGTTATTGATAGCTGGAATAGATGGAAACACAAGTAGCAATATGTTTCTTTGAAGGATAGGGGATTCAGGTCTGGTCATACCAAGTTTAATCATTTTAGACTAGTAGAGTCCGGCATTGATTTGGAGTATGGATTGTTTCTCTATATATGATCTTGGATAATTCTCACCTTATGAGCTAGCTTTGAGGGTTTATAGCTTGTTTGACCAACCTTCCAAGATCTGATTATTTTGAAAAGTGCTTTTTGAAATAGTATTTTTTAGAGATTAGCAATTTGTGTTTGACTAATCAACTTGACACGCACTTTTGCCAATATTAGAGCAGTACTTTGTGCTTGGCCAATGTACCAAAAGTGTTTTGGGAAAAAGTAGTTGTTTTTTAGCTTCTGCTACTGCTCAAAAGCATTTACCTGTTCTATAAAAGCTTGGGCAAACACCTCAACTTTCTAAAATGAGCACTTTAAGGTCACTTTTTGAAAAAAAAAGAAAAGAAGAAGAAGATACTTTTGGCTTCACAGACGCTTGGCCAGATAGGCTATTAGGTAGGTCTAAGGTCGGGTTTTCTTCACAAAGACATTCATTCTATCAATTAGACCTTGTTTAGTTAAGAATATCTACCCTTGCTGGTTAGGGAATGGTATTTTATTACTGAGCTAGTCTAGTGTTATCATTAGAATGTTCATCCTCTCAATTACACCTTTCCTTGCTTTTTTTTTTTTTTTTTTTTTTCTGAGACTGAATCACACCTTTCCTTGCTTAAACAACTTATTCTTGTCTATTAGCCAGTTTGAGACTTTTTTTTTTACCTCTTTGTTATCACGCTCTCTTGCAATAGCTTACGGGGTTATGTTGTGAGATGCACATATTACAGCTTTTTTCTTGCTGATTAATTATCTCTTCACAGTGGTAGGAACACTTAAAGGCTATGATCAGCTGCTTAATCTTGTCTTGGATGAAGCCGTGGAGCATCTTAGAGGTAACACAATTACTCATAGCAGTCTTTCGGAGTTTTATTAGTAGGTGTTTCCGTGTTTGGCCACAGAAACCAAATATTTTTCACTTTATTTGGAATTTTTGAAGTTGGGAGTTAAAGATGGAGTTGTGTTTGGTTATACTTTTGCAAAGGAGAGAAGACAACATTTTATTTGAAATTATGAAGATGGAGTTGGAAAACAGGTTACTGTTTTTCAAATTTGGAATCCAACTTCAAGTTGACTCTGGAATTTTCATGGCCAACACTGATTTTCAAATAAAGTGTAATTATTCTGGAAAAAATGAAAAATCTTTATGGCCAAACAGGTCCTTAAGTTCAAAATGCAATTTTTTTTCTGGTTTTATTTAACTTGAAAATTCTATTTGCCAATTACTATTTGTTTTTTCAGTACAACAGAGCAGCAAATTGCTTAATTAGATGCTAGCTAGCTAGCTACTCAACATTGATAATTCTATTGGGGCAAAAGACATAAATTGACCCTTAAACTATACCCCAAATGTCGATATCACACTTAAACTTTACTAGTGACCTATTACACACCTAATATATGAAAAAATGATATTATTTACCCCCTGAGAGCTGATGTGGCACAATATATATATAAAAAAAAAGGCGCGCTTTTTATTTTTCCTTTTTTTAATTGTAAAATTTAATTTTTTGTAACCCCCCACCCCACCCCTCATTTTCTTCCACTTCCACCTCGTATTTTTCCTTGATTATTTCACTCTATAACAAGTGGGCCCCCTTGTACTTCTTCATCCCCACTCCTCCCACTTTCTTCTGCTCCTCGTTTTTTCACCATTCTTATTAGCTTCAAATTCCTTCATTTTATTTCTCTCTCTCTTTTTTTTTTCTCAAACAAGTCGAGCTAGCTAGAAAGAAAGGGGCAAAAATGGAGAATGGAGACTTTCTTTTGTTTTTTCTCGTCCCCAGAAAATCAAGGAATTACAAAATCAAGTACCCTTTTTTGTTTTGTTGTTGCTTTACCGGAAGCTCTGTTCCGGCACCGGAACATAAGGAAGCTTAGTTTTTTTTTTTTTTTTTTTAATGGGAAATGGTGATTATTAGTTTGTCTAGGAAAAAAATTTAAAAAGAATCATAAAACTGTGGTGGATATGGTGGTTCCGACGAAAAGGGGTGACGAAGAAGAAGGGTTCTGGAGGTGGGGGTGGCGTGAGGGTGGAGGAAATGAAGAAGAAGGAGAAGGGGGTTTGGCGGGGGGTGGGCGGACGGCCTGTGCTAATGAAGAAGAAGGTGGCGGATTGGTGGTTCCGGTGAGATGGGGTGGTGGTGATGAAGAAGATATAATTATTGGAGGATTTTAATGGTTAATTAGGAATTAATTAGTGTAAATATAATTAATAAAAAGAAAAGGAAATGAATGTAAAATTAAAATTTAGGAAATTTCCAGGGTGGCGCTGGCGTGGCGCTGATGTGGCGAGAGTGTGTTACACTTCCCATTGTGCAACTGGTCATCAGTTTGAAGGGGGTAAATAATATCACTTTTTAATATATTAGGTGTGTAATAGGTCACTAGTAAAGTTTAAGTGTGATATCGACATTTGGGGTATAGTTTAGGGGTCAATCTATGTCTTTTGCCTTCTATTGGTTAAAAAGAAACACTGTTTTATCTTTCATGGGAGGAATGTTGTTAATTTTTTTTGGACTATCGTTTGTTGTACAGTTGATGATTTTAAACTTTTTTGCTATAGATGCCGATGATCCCCTGAAGACTACCGACCAGAAACGAAGTCTTGGCTTAATAGTATGTGTTCACTTATCATATACCTATAGCAGTTTTCTGCTTATTTCAAAAAGTACTGTTATGTATTTCATCATGTTGGCATCAAAACAATCCCAGGTTCTTCCACAAGTTTTATGAATATCTGGTTGCAAACTGAATATACGATCTTCAGTTATAAAAAAACGTTTTGAACTTTTTGTAGGCATAAAAAAGCACATTTGATAGTTTCAAGCATATTTCACAGAGGAGTTTATGTCCGAATACTAGTATTCATTTCAACTGTGAAGTATATACTGAGTACTATATATGTCTCTCAAAGAATATATGCCTTCCTAAGAAGTGCCATAACCTTGTTCCAAGAATTTATTACGAGTATGGTGATTTACAAGAATGACCTTGGAAACGAGTGATCTTGAATTTTTGACTCCGTTTGCCCTGTGGGCAGAACTTCAAGTTTGACGCGTTTTGTCCCATGAGCAACACTTTTGACTTTTGACCTAAAGGTTTGCCCATGGTTAAACGGGGTTCAAAACTTCAAGACCACCCATTTTCAAGGTCATCGGGTGTAATTTCCGTAGGAAATGTGGAAGTTAACTTAAATTCGACAACTTTTTTCTGCTTCTAAAAGCCTTCCTTTCACCCACAGTTTTTTTTTTCAGCTTCTAAAAGCCTTCCTTTCACCCACAGGTCTGTAGGGGTACTGCAGTAATGCTTGTGGCTCCAACTGATGGTACAGATGAGATATCCAATCCTTTTCAGCCAGACGGGGCATAGACAGATCAACCTTGTTATTTTGAATTTAGCTGAACTGTAATTCTGTAAACAGTCTGGACCTTTGCCTTTTGTTTGTGTTTTAATAGAAACTGCTTCTAGTGGGAATTGTCGATGCATTTCCTTCTTGAGGTGAAGTCATTTTAGTTCCCTATTCACCTGTGACAATGTTGGATTTATATCAAACATTAACTTTTGGCTTGGCTATTTCTCAATTTGTGCGTGTCATTCTGGATGGGTCATGCATGTCAATCTTCTCTTATTACTGAACCACACTTTCATCGTTGAACAGGTGCTCTTGACGTAGGATCAAGTTGCTGTGTTAAAAACACAACAAAGATTTTTGAAAAGAAAATTTTCAGAACTAGTTCCATTCCATTCCCTTCACAATAGAGGAAGCAACAGTTTTTGACTGAAGGAAAAAAAGCTTCGGCTTTGGGCTAATTTTACTACTACTCCGTATTCAATGCAAATATTGGACATCAAATGAAAAATAAAAGAATATTAAGGGCCTGTTTGGAAAGCCACCCAGGTAATTGGAATAGAGTGTAATTACACAGTCTGATCTGTTTGTTTAATTAAGTAATTACACAGTTTGGTGGGAATTTGATGTAATTGAGAGAGCGTAATTACGCTCTTCAATTCTCAAGGTTGGGGGGGGGGGGGGGGGGGGGGGGGGCGGAGGGGGAGTTGAGAATTGGGTGTAATTACATCTTGTAATTAAAGGGTTATTTTTTAGTTTGTTTCTTTTTTATTTTTAATTTATTTTTTATTTCTATCATTTTAACTTCTTTTGATTTTTTATTCATTTTTATTTTTATTTCTTTTTTTATTTTTACTTTTTAATTATGTTATTTTTTAAAATGTATTTTTCTTTTTATATTATTTATTCTTCAATTTCCTTCTTCTCATTTCCAACCTTTACTTCTTGTAGTTCCATGTAATTGCTCGTATTTTATTTTATTTTATTTTAATTTTATTCATTTAGCATAGCCGTGTTATTATTCTAATTTTTGAAACTATACCTCTTAGTATTGGAAAGAACGAGTCATTAACAAACTTGACATAGTGACTTATTAAAGTAGAATTTTATTTTTGAATGAGGTTATAGACTTATATTTTCCCTTTCTTTTGAATTATTTACTTAAATTATGTTGGAACTTACGTATGTAATGTTGGAATTTGACATAAGAGTATTATGTTAAACTTTTTCTTTTGGATTTTGAATCTAGGTTATATTTTCAATCTTAAGTTATTTGCTTTCACATTGCATGTTGTTTATTTTTCACTTACATTTGATGGATTTTTTATGTCAAACATTTGAATAATGTTATGGCATTATATTTATAAATATTATTTTTTGGTCAAACATCCAATCCATGATGTTCTCACAAAAAGTCTTCTTTTAAGTTTTATAATTAGTTAAAATTAAATATTATTAATTTGAAAAATATATATCAATTATTTTTTACAATATTAGTTACAAATATATGATTATTAATTAATATATTTTCAAGAAAAAAAGTGTTATTAAATAAATAATTTAATATCATTTATGAAGGCAAATATTTTTTAAATATTAATTTTAATTTTTTTATAATTAAATTTTATTTTTATGTTAAACTAACTGTGTAATTACACTTGTGCAACCAAACAACACGCTTGTAATTATATTGTAATTATGTTATGACAAATAAATAGGTCGGGGTAATTACACTACTGTGTAATTATTAGGTCGTGTAATTACTACCCTAGTAATTACACCAATTCCAATTACCAGGTGGCTTTCCAAACAGGCCCTGGGAGAATTTGGAGATGTAGTAGTATCAAAGCCTTTTTTTCCAAAGTACTTGGACCTTTCAATTTTTCTAATTCCTTCTTTCAGGAAGAGAGTCTTTGAATTCTTAGTTTTACTTTTTCTGTGTCTTTGAACGATGTAGTTTTTTCTCCAGTAGTGGCATGAAAGTGATGTCTCGATCACCCCTAGTTTTATTCTGCTAGAAAGGACGGTTATTGGTTTTGTTATAATGAATATAGTACTCTGAATTAAGTTGCATTTATTTTGATTTAAAGAAACCACCAACTAAGATATTTATTTTGATTTAAAGAAACCACCAACTAAGATACACCAACGTTCATGGTTGAAACAAAGCTTATAAGAGTATTTAATAAAATTAAGCTCATAATCTTGGACAGTGACGTACGCAAAAAAATTTGCAAGTGCTGTTGATATTTAAATTAATGCGTAAATGGATAAATAGCAATAACAAAATCATATCTATAAGATGCAACTCAAATACATAAAAATGTGAATGTCCCCCAGGTGACATCTAAGGTTATTGCTTAGTTATCAATGAAGTAAGTTGAGAATTATGAGGCTATAAAGACAAAAACGCTAGGTGATTTCTTTTCATATTTGCAAACTTCTATGGACAGAGTTACCTGATACATCCACTGGTAGAGCTAATAGGTGTGTGCGTAAGCTGGCTCATACACCTCGAGTATTAAAAAAAAAGTCCCATGGATGCTCAATTTCATGAATGGCCACTCAACTTTCACTTTATTGCACTAACATCGTTCTTTTTTTTTTTTTTTTTTTTTTTTTTTTTTTAACATAAAAATCCCTCGTCACTAGACTCTTTTGAGCAGGGTTGGTTGAAGTCAAGAACACAAACGATTTTTGTATAATTAATCCCTATATAAATAATTTCTACATTTGCATAACTTGTATTGTTGAAAAGTGAAAAATAACGTCACCTACTAGAGTACATGGACATTGAATACCTAATTAACCTTTGATGCAGTGACTGTTTCTATTTCCAGCTTTCTTTGTCAAATCCACAGGCTGACAAAAGCCAATTTAATTAATTCACTGCCAATAACTAAAATTTCAAAGATATCAGAAGTAAATTCCCTTGCATCAACGAATTCTTCTTCTAAGGTTGTTGTGTCTGTTTTGCTGCTTCCCAATATAAGGCTTTATGAAACTACAGGTCCACAAACAGTAAAATTATTTTCTCCACTACAAAATAAGTGTCAAAGTTTTCAAACGAATAGGGATTAATCGGCTCAGAAATTGTACTGGTTTTATGAATAAGGATTTCCCTTTTACTTACTTGGGATGCCCTATTTTTGTTGGACAAAAAAAAATCTGTTATTTTGATAACATGGTGGCCAAAATCATCAAAAGAATCAATGGATGGCAAGGTAACATGTTGTCCCATGGGGGAAGACAGGTGCTGATTAAAAGTGTTATTCAAGCTCTCCCTACCTACACCTTAAGTGCCATAGACCCTCCTAAGAAGACTCTGGAGATCATTGAACAACATATGAACAACTTCTTCTGGGGGGCATCAAAAGGTAAAAAGAGATATCACTGGAGCTCTTGGAGTAATATGTGTTTTCCTAAAGATGAGGATGGGATAGGCATTAGAGGAATGCAAGAAATCTCATATACTTTGGCAATAAAAAGATGGTGGAGATTTAGGACCATCAAATCCATATGGGCTGATTTCTTAGTGGCTAAATATTGCAAAAGGAAACATCCAGTGGAGAAAAAATGGGTCCCTGGGAATTCACAAGCATGGAAGAGTATTTTGTTAGCTAGGGATAAGGCTGAAAAATGTATAACCTGGAAAATCAATAAAGGAGAATGCAATTTTTGGTGGGATAATTGGCTTGGTTTTGGTCCGTTAGCTGACTTCTTCTCTGATTACAGGACTGGTGGTGGCAACAAAGTCATGGTCAAACACTTCCTGATAAACCATAGATGGAACATGACTAAATTGTACAATATGTTGCCTGGAGATATTGCTCTTCACATTAGCACAATTGACACTGGTCAAGAAGATAGTGACGATTATGCTATATGGGATAAAACAGAGAATGGCTGCTTTTCAAACACTTCAGCGTGGCACCTTTCAAGAAGATATAGAACTAAGATGCCTTTTTTAAACAATATTTGGCATAGTTCTATCCCGTTTAAAATATCCTTTCTTACTTGGCGATTGATTCACAAGAAGCTTCCTTTCAATGAAGCAGTGGCTAAATTTGGAAAACAAGGCTTCCCTACTTGTATATGTTGTACTATTCCTGAAAATGATTCCATTCAACATGTATTTGTGGAGGGACAAGCAGCTGATCACATTTGGCGATTTATTGGAGCCCCTTTGGGCATTAATCATCAACACATTCCTATTAATGGCCTGCTACATCAATGGTGGAACCAACCAGCCAACAACAAGGTACACAAAATTATGTATAAAATTGCTCCTATTATGATATGCTGGGAAATTTGGAAAAATTGGAGTTCTTGCAGGTTTGGAGACCAAAAAAAATTTTCATTATATAGAATGGAAAATCAGACCGTATGGAACATCAAAACTACGCTAAACGTTGCTGTCCCAAACATCTACTTCGGTGGCAACTGGATCAGTACATGTGCGACAGCGGAAAGAATTAAGCCAGTGCAAAAATGTACTCCAATCTGCTGGAAGAAGCCGCAGCTTGGCAAGCTTAAAGTTAACACTGATGGCAGCTACTGTAGTACTTCTAAAAGAGCTGGAATTGGAGGGATTATTCGAGACGAACACGGAAAACTGGTCATGGCATTCTCTATCCCAGTCGAATGTGAAAACAGTAACCATGCGGAAGCCTTGGCTGTTGAATTTGGAAGCTCCTGGTGCAAAAGTAATGGCATAAATGATATTCAAATGGAACTTGACTCGCTAATCATTGCCAACATGCTCACAAAACAGAACTCGAGAAACTTGAAACTCAAGCACATAATCAACAAGATCCTAAAGAATGTGGAGGGCACTAATATTGAATTCCTGCACTGTTTCAGAGAAGCAAATTCTGTGGCGGACTACTTTGCTAAACTTGCTTCATCAAGTAGAACCAGGTCCGTATATTACTCTCACGACAGTTTACCTGGCGAGGCAAAGGGACTGGCTCAACTGGATCAATGGCAATTACCTACTTTTAGAAGAAGAGTTGAGAAATCTAATTTCTTTGTTAGTTAAAAAACCTTTTGTATCACGGAAAGAGATTTGTATAGGCTGCCTCTTTCCTTAAGATTGACTTTCAATCTTCTTTTGTAGATTAGAGGCAAGGTTCCATGTCCCCCTCTAATCATTGTAATCTAATTACTTAAATTAACATGGTAGGGGTCAAGCCAAACCCCCCACACCATAGGTCCACAGCCTAATGGTGATGGCTTATTAAAAAAAAAAAAAAAATACTCAACTAAAAAATAAAGGTAATTATTAATTATAAATATTATTTGATTAATAGCATGTTTCGGTCAAACTTTTGAAAAGTAAAAAGTATTTGACCAAGTTTTTAGTGAAGAAATAAGTAATTTTGAACAGCAGTAGAAGTTGTTTTTTCAACTTTTAACCGGAGGGTCAAACATGCCCATGGATTATGCAAAAGGTTCATATTTGTCCTTCATTTGAAAAAAAAATATGACTTAATTGTAAGATATGTGGCATCAAGTAGATGTTAAGCTTCCCTCATTTCGGTAACGGGACGCCATATTTGATCCCCTACTATTAACAGTGGCGGATCTAAGATTTTCACTGAGGAAGTTCAAAAAATAAAAATGTAGTGACTGGGATTTGAACTTAAAATCTCAAGGTGAATTTTGAACACCCTAGACCAATGAACCAACCTCTTCTCTTGTTTTTAGGGTGTTCAAAATCTAAATATGTACATAAAAATGAAAAAAATATCATATATATATAATATTTGGTCGAGGCGAACACCCTCAGCGGACCCTAAAAATCCGCCCCTAACTATTAACATACGACAAATTTGTATCATTTATTCAACCCAACTATTAACTGAGAGCAATTATATACAACTTAATGTTGGCATAGACTCATGCCATTTCACAATTATACCAAGGCATTTTATACCATGTTTTTATAGGGTAAAAACACAGTTAATACAACTCTTCAAATGAAATTTCAAAACTAGTTCCATTTCTTTCACTTCAGAATAAAGGAAACAGGAAGTTTGTCATACATAGAGGCATTCAAATAAAACTGAAAAAATCGATAAAATCGAACAGATCAAACCGATATAATAGATTTGGTTTGGTTTTGATAAAAACCAAATCAGACCAACTCTTGTACACCCCTAGTGACACAAGGACAACATAATGTTAATTTTATCTTTCCCCTACATAGGTACTCTTTTGCCTTCCAATACATTTTTTCTCACACCAGGAATGTGAATTCCTGTTAAGTAATCTCTCCAATTTATCTTTGATGCATCAGTGTCAAAGCTTCTTCTCTCTTCTTCAGACATCTCTTCCATTAAATTCCTCATATTGCCAATGTGAAACCTTGCAAAAAGAAAAACAAAGAGAGAACAGATTGATGAGCACAAACAAAATTTACTCTATTATGTGGTGGTATTTAATTGGCATCGAAGTTCTACAAAAAGATTTTTACTTTTGACTTTGTACATACCATGATATTTATATGATTATAAAAGCTTGTCATTAAGTATAAATGTAATGTTTAAAGTATAATTGTTTTTCTATGTATAAATGTTCCTTTTTTACAAATAAATTTAAACAAAAAAAAAGAGTACTACATAAAATGAAACATATAAAATAATAATTATGATTTTGTAAAATATATATTTAGGGTGATATAGACCCCTGAATAGATAATGACACTCTTTTTCTATTTTCATCGACAGAGTAAATAATTTTTATATTATTAGGTCAACTTTATATATAGAGTAACAGGTAATTCGCCTTATTTTCAAGACTATAAATTCAAATTTCATGAAATTTTTCTATAAATATATTTGGAGTGACCTGATAGTAAAAGATTATTTACACCGATGCATATAAATTAGGAAATATCATACCATCCTCTGTAGAAAGCATATGGTTCATAGAGCTTCATGAAGTGCTTCAAATATTGCACTTTCCTTTTAAGTCGCATTTGAATCTTCAATAACTCTTTTTCAGTTAGATCTTGTATTCTATGCTGCTTGGATAGTTCCTCCAAAATGTAATTTGAAAAGTCTGATATATTGTAAAAATATTTCATCTCCTTAACCTCAATTTTATCTCCTTTTGAGTTAACAAAAGGAAATGAATTGAAATATTCATAGCAAGAGTTGAAAAGTTGATATAATGAAAAAGGATTCACAAATGTTGATGCTAAATGATAGACATTTAGCTCTGGAGTTTGCAAATATCCATGCTTTGCAATAGCAGCAATTGTTGCATTTACAACCAAATCAACTGGAACCTAAATAAAGTGAAGAAGTTGTCACATAATGCAAAAAAGTAACTTAATATTATTGTTAGATCCTAACTTTTAGAGATATAATTAAGTTAATAAAAGTATGTCTCGTCTAATACCTTATGTTTAGAAAGAAATAGTCACACACTTCAATATGGTATAACAGCAGGCAGAGACCTTGAGTTTGAGTCTTATCGCAGCCCATTATTAAAGAGAAATTCCACGTGTTTGGCCCATGAAAAAAGAATATGTCCCCCATGTAAAGGGACGTCGTATTGAAAATATAATTAAGTAAATAAAAATGTATTTTAAGCTAATAACTCAAACTTTTAAATGAGATGGTCGTACACTTCAATATGCATCATAGTAGACAGAGGTCCAGAGTTCAAGTTTCACCGCCTCCCCTTATTAAAGAGACACGTGTTTGACTCATGGAAAAAGAATAGGCGCATGTGAAGGGCCGTCTTGAAAGATATACTTCAGTAAATAAAAGTGAGTTCTCTGCAAATATATTAAGGTTTTAAATGAGATGATCACACAATTCAACCCAATATAATTATAAAACTAAAAGCAATAGAAGAAAAAAGTAGGGAAAATTGCGCACTATGTCTAATTTTCAAAATATTTATGTCACGTAGCCTATAGTTTGAGTATAAACACCCGATTTAGCCTATATTTTTGTATAAATACCTTTATACACTATTATACACTTTATAAGGTTGATATATTATGCATAATGCTTCCCCCAGATATAACGTTGTATAATATTATATGTTGGGATACGTGGCGTAAATAATTTAAAAAGCTATACCTTTTTGAAAATTCCCCACAAAAAAGTATACTTACCACATCAAGAAGAGTATCTGGATCACCGAGGAATCCTGGGAGGTCCCCTTTTCCATATAGAAAAACTGAAGGGTCGATTACCCTAAGAGGGATAGACAGAGAGACAACAATAAAGTAAGAAACAATATTCCTTGTTAAAATAAAATTCTACAAACAAAGAAGATATTTTTTGATATGTTATTGGCACCTGAATCCTTGTATCCATCCTGGAAAAGGTTCTTTATAACTACTTGTTATCATTGAGGGACGAAGAATAAGTATTGGTATTTCCTCTCTCATGCTATTTATCATCATTTCACCAATTGCCTTTGTGAATGCATATGTATCTTGCCATCCATACAACTTTGCCCTATTTAATTAAATAAGCATCAATTAATAGTGAACTGTTTTCTTATGTAATTAATCAACTATTAAAATCACGTGAATTTCTGATGAAATTTTTGAGAGGAATCCCTCAAAAATTGGCGTCTTTTTGACGAACATTTTGTTGGAAATCTCATATTTCCGATGGACCTCTCTAGAAAAATTGTCAGAAATTTACGAGTTTTTAGGAGTAATGACAACAGAAAATACCTTTCAACTCCTAAACTCTTCATTATTTGCTCCAAGCCAATGTTTGAAATATTGTTCTTCAATTTTGAGACTAAGTCCATTTCATTGTCAGCATGCAGTAAAGGAAAATTAGTAAAGGGAGAAATTGAAGTGACTTTTTCCTTTGTTATGCTTTCTCCCATGGTAAAAGGTTTCTCCAAGATTAACCCTTCTCTTTCTCCATTGGCATAAGCTTCAAAGAAAATAAATGAGTTAATTTGTTATTGTATAATTAAATGCAAATCATATCTAGAAAGAGTTTAGGTATATGCCCTAACCGCCTAAAAATCTTTATACCATTAGTTCAATATAACTAGTTATAGCAGCTTGCAATGAAGATTTAACTTGTTGTTGGAAGGCAACTTAAGGTGGTGGTGTTAAAAGTTCTATATGTTGTGTGTGTGTGACAAACTCATCTACAAAACATATGTTTTATTGAAGAATATTCAAATGCATACCTGTGGAATAATGCATAAGAAGTTTAAGTTTCTTGCATTTCTTGGCAAACATCATGAGTTGATATGGACCATTCACATTAGCATCAAGAGCTAAATCATACCTAAAAAAAATATCACAAGGGAATTATAAGCTAATTACACAAAATTCATACAAACCAATTTGTTAATTTGTCTATCCTCTATAATAATAATTTATAGGGAAAAATAAAAACGAAGAACCTCTCATCAAATGTAGTGTTTGCTGCAGAGTCAATGATCAAATCAGTTTCTTCAGCAATTTGTTGAGCATCAATAATATCCATACCAAGATTTGGCTCATATATATTTCCAATCACAGGAACGATTTTGCTTAGTATGAATGGCTTATAATATTCGCCATGCATTTCTTCTAAGCATTTGAATAATTTTGACTCTATAATCTGATGACAAGAGAAGGTATATAAATAATTATTTCACAATTAATTACAAAATAAAAAGAAATTAGATACGAACTTCGTCGCTAAATAGCCGGTATCTCCCAGGCTTCTTTACAATCTATCACTAATATGTTATTGAATAGGAGTAGCAACTAGTTCCATTTTTTTTCCCGTAGTAAGAAAACATATTTAAACATACTTCACTTGTTAATCTGTCAAATGCAGCTCCTTTATCCTTTGCCCTGATGAGTATGTAGATCTTGTTTATTTTTGATATTGTTCGCAGCATCTTTTCAATCAAAGCTGCAGGAAAAACAATTGTTGTTTTTTATAAAATATGTTACAATGAAGAAATTAAAGCTGATGATAAATAATAAAAACAAGCAAGTATTTACAATTTTGGTGTTTATTATTTCTTACTATATGGTTTGGTACCATCATATTTTGTAATCTTACAAAAATCTGAAATACATTAACAGAATTTTACATCATTAGGTCATTTAAAAGTTAATTACAGGTACAACCAACGCTAACCGGTCATATGCAAAACAAAGTAATAACTAAGAAAATATTGCAAATTTAAAACGTACCTCATATTTGTAGCTCAGACCCCCCAAAAAAAATGTGAATAGTCTACTCATTAATTTTCCTAAGATACTAAATGCGAGTGGATTCTCTAAAGCTAATTAATTAAATGAAGTAAACCTTTTGCCAGAAACCTTGTACCACCAGTGACAAGAATCTCCTAGGTCTGCTTATAATTTCAATAGAAGAAAAAATAATTCTTCAAAAATTACCGGTGTTTTATTCACAGATTTTCTGTATTACTAGTTTTTACTGATTTCACGTGGAAAGAGTTATATAACTAAAATAACATTTGTATAGACTATAAAACCAAATCTCTGCGGGTAAGAGGGGTAGCCCGGTACACGAAACATATAATGTAGGAAGCCATGCACAAACGATAGTAGTTGATTCTACCGTTCGAACCCGTGACATATAAGTCACACGGAAACAGCTTTATCATTGATTAAATATATCAAAATTTTGAAATAACCTTTTGCAAGGAACCCTGTAGCACCAGTAACAAGAATGTTCTTCCCTTCATAAAACTCAAGAATCCCTATACCGTTATTGGCTTTTTGAGCTATAATTTCTTTTTTGTCCTCCATGGTTATGGTTGCGACATTAGTGACTGCTTTAATTGAAACATGTTGCTCATGAGGAGAAGAAAAAAATGAAGACGAACATATTTTTGCTATTCTTTTTTCATTCAAAAATGTTGAAATTTTATAATCAAAGCCAGGAGAAATATAATTTTTAGAAAATAACTTAGTTGGTTCCCTTGTATTAAGGGGAAAAATATTTTTGAAGAGAAGCATATTAACAATTGGCAAAAAAAAAACAAGAAAAGTAAAGAGAAGATGTGGGATAGGAACTAAAATAATCTTCTCTATTTATAGAGCTAGCTAGGGAGTGCAAAGACAACAAATAAGATCTGCTGTTTGGTTGTGTACTTGTATTTACCATCAGCTAGCAACTACCACATGTTAGAGTATCAGTAATATTGTTGGCGATATCTTTTTTTCCTTAAGACCTATTTAATTTGAATTCTTATAACCTTGCCAATTAAAGCTTTGTGTTCTCTTTGTTTTTTTGGTTGGAGAGAAATGGTTAAAGTGTATGACGATCTTATTTAAAAATGTAATCTCTTAGAGAGAGCTTTTTTAATTACTTGATCATGTCTTCAAAGCTCCCACTCTGGTTCCATGTTGAAGAATGTCCATCTCATTTAAAATTGTAAACTGCTAGAGAGCACAATTTTTTAAGTAATTACTCGATAGTGTCTTCAGCACGATCGCTCATGTGTGAGACTTATTCGTTATTATGGGGCAAGATAACGAGCAACGAGGAGACTCGAAACTAGGACGTTCGCATGCTTAGCTACCATGTTGAATTGTGTAACCATCTCATCGAAAAATTTAAACTGTTAGAGAGAGCAAATTGTTAATTACTTAATACTGAATTCAACACGCTCCTTCATGTGCGGACCTAATTCTTTTTTGAGGGCCAAGATCATGAATAGGAGTGAGACTCTAACCAACTACATTTGTCTATTTTGATACCATATTGAAAAGTGTAACCATTTTAAATCAGTCAAAGCATATGCTAAGTGTAAAGAGCTAGTATTATACTCTTCCTAAAAAGAAAACCTAAACTAATCCTACATATCTTCTCGTTATATTTGTTAGGACCAAAGGATAACAAGGAATTAGATTGAACAATGTCACGTACTATAATTACAACAAAATAAAAAGAATTTGCGGCAGACAACTTTCTTTCACTAAACAATAAAACTTTGTTTCTAATTCTACTTAACGATGAATTAATAATGGATTCTTAAAAAGTTTTGCTGGCTATGGACTATTTAATACAATAATTCTTTATTATCTGCATAATTCTTTATTATCTGCATAATATTGGCATGAAATAAATTTAAATGGAGTATCGTGATAAGTGAGGATTCATATATCTGACCCCAATTTATTTGGGACTGATGAGGTATAGTTGCTTGTTTGTAATGCGATGTAGATTTTCAAAAGCTAATTAAATGAAAACAATCCGGAGCCACATCCTTTGAAAAGGGGGTTCAACTGAATCTCCTTCATTTGAAAATTTTATTGCGTAAATAGGATTAAAAAAAATTCTCACAGATATAAACTATGAATCCCCTTAACATTAGAAGAGTTTTCAAACTAGTAGAAAATGTAGTTCAAAAATTGCTTTAGGTCACCCGTTCAAAATTTTTGAATCCCTACGATAATATTCATGGCTCCACTATTACCCGACACAAATCCAAATTAGTCGAGTAAGAGTACGTCATGTCCTTCAAATTGTATTCAATAGACAACTCTATATAAAACGAAATATCTGAAATCATGTTTATCATCACACAAGTACAAACTAAGCAAATAGCATTAAATGGTTCAACATTAAGAACGCATCTTTCTCCCTTCTAGTACATTTTTCTGTAGACCAGGAATGTGTGTCTTTAGAAAGTAATTTCTCCAATTAATTTTAGTCACATCCATTTCAAAGCTTGTTTTCTCTTGTTCAGACATTTCTCCCATTAGCTTTCGTACGTTGCCATTGTGAAACCTAGCAAAAGGAGTCATTATTAATACATACATAATGTTAAGAATATTGTCTGCTCCTAAAGAATCAACGAATAAGTTGATCAGTCACATGTACTATATTGTACTTAAGTTCAGCAATTACACATCTATTTATCATGTTTCAGTAATTACGCACTCTCAATTTATGTCACATATTTGACTAGACACAAAAGTTTTTTATAGAAATTTTTTTAAAATTTGTAGTCTAAAATAAAATATATACAGATATGCTGCTATAAACCAGTTCAATAAGAGTAAAATGGAAAGTTTAAAATCAAATTACATTTCTGAGATAAAAATGTCAAACTAAAAAGAGAAGTCATCACATAAAATAGGACAGAGGAGGATCCAAGATTCGAAGTTTATAGGTTTCTACAATGACATCAAGTTAATATTATAATAATAACTAGGTTCATAGTCAAATATTTATAGATATTTAGTGAAGTTTTTAATTTAGATACACACACAGAGAGTTTGAGTAAAAAATGCTACTGGATTCAAGTGATTTCCTAAGCCTCTAGACATGTCATGTTGGATGTTGAATTTTAAAAAAAAAAATTGTTTATATATATATATATATATATATATATAAAACAAGACATTAAACACACAAAAGAGAGAAAGGTGCGTAACACATATAAATTAAAATTATAGAAAATACAGAGACCAATAATCACACACTTAAAAACAGGCTAAAATTAATATAACACGTACCATCCTTTGTAGAATGTGTATGGTTCATAGAGCTTGCTGAAATGCTTCAAATATTCCACCTTCCTTTTAAATCGCAGTTGAATCCTCGAAAGCTCTTTCTCAGTTAAATCTTGTACTCTATGCTCCTTGGATAGTACCTCCCAGATATAATTTGAAAAGTTTGCTATTTTGTCAAAATATTTCATCTCCTTAACCTCAACTTTATCTCCTTTTGAATTAACATAAGGAAATAAATGGAAAAAATCATAAGAATAGTCAAAAATCTGAGATAATGAGACAGGATTCAAATATGTTGATGCCAAATGATAGACATTTAATTCTGGATTTTGCAAGTATCCATGCTTTGCAATTGCAGCCATTGTTGCATTTACAACCATATCAACCGGAACCTAAATCAAGTGAAGAAGTGGTCACATAATGCCAAAGATAAGGTGTATATATGTTAGACTGAACATGAAGTTTAAAAAATAAATAAAGATTTTTGAAATTTGAGGTCTTAAATACACTAAAAAAAAAAAAAAAAATAGCGACAGACAACATATGTCGCTACACAACAAAAATTTGTTGCTAGTCCTATTCAATGACGAATTTGCAAAAGATTATCAAAAATTCCTATTAATTAGTTATGAGCTATTTAGCAACAGCTTAGCAAATTTCATAGCTAATTATTCCTTCTTCCTTTTTTTTTTTTGTAGTGATAAGTCATAACTTTTTTGTGGCTATAAAAAATTATTCTTTGGGGGTAAAAATGTAAAAGTTTAAGTCAAATTAGTTTTCAATTTAGAAAGGTGATATTATTTTTAAATGGACTAGTGAGTAAATAGTAGTTATAATAAAGTTTAAGTTAAATATGTTGTCAGTGTGAATATTTTTTTTTTTTTACACTATCACGTCACCAAAGGATATCTACATGTAAACCTCCTTAAAACGTTTAGATTTATATTAAAATACAGTTTGTTCGACCAAAAAAAGAAAATAAGATGGATAACCTACTGTAACAAATAAAATTCGTTATACTAATGATACATATAACTTAAACATTATTGAAATATATACTTACAAAATCAGTAAGACAATCTGGATCACCAAGAAGACAAGGAAGCTCCCCCTTTCCATACAAAAAGATTAATGGGTCGATTGTCCTAATAATCAGAGAGTGAAGAAAAGAACTTGAACAATCAGTTGTTCTAGGTGAATTAATAATAAGATAAAAATAAGTCTGAATAAAAAATACAATACCTAAATCCTTGTATCCAGCCTGAAAAAGGTTCTTTATAGCTACTTGTTATTACTGAAGGACGAAGAATGAGTATTGGTATTTCATCCCTCATACTATTTATGATCATTTCACCAATGGCTTTTGTGAATGAATATGTGTCTTGCCATCCATACAACTTTGCCCTGCAAGGTTAACAAAAAAAATATCCGCTATTTCTAAGAGACTCGATCGAGTTATACATAAATTAAGCTGGGATAAAGAAAATTAGTTATGTGTGTGTCGATGACATAGTTAAATTAAATAAAGTGTGTTTTCTCTAACAGGTTAAATGAGATGGTCATACACTTGTGATGTTTATGACAAAGAGTGAGTCGATGAGGGTGGATCAAAGAAAAGGACTGATAGATTTCTGGACTAGCAGGCTTCTGACACCTTAGATGAATTCCTCATCCTAATGATTGAGAAAATGAAGGGCTTTAAAGAAGAGCAGACAAAAAGACAAGTGTGTTCAAAGTTAGGAATAAGTAAATTTACTTAAGGTAAATTTTTTGTAAGCTAAACTGTATAGATAGAACACAATATATATTGGAAAATGTTAAGCTAACTAGATTTAACATTCTCTTTTTGCTTAGATTGCTTGCAAGTTGTGTATGTACATCAGGGGTATGATATATAATGATATACAACACCCCAACACACTTATCCTGGAAAATAAAAAAATAAAAGAAAAACTAAATTACTACATTATCATACTACATTATTTATGATATCATACTGCATGACTTCAAAATTATATAAAGCTCGTGATTATGATATCAAAGATATGCAGCATGATTTTTGTATCATGTTTAGGACATAATTTTGAGATTCTATTAAAGATCTAGTGTGGGAACTGGAGGAACCTTTATTTACAACAGAGAAGAAAATCAATGCGATTCCCAATGTATTCGGAGGATCAGATACTACAACAATTAGTTGAGCAACACATGTTATAAGAAATCAATATTTTGAAGAAAAAAATTAAATCTAGAATACTGCTGTTTTATTTAAGTTTTCTGTATGATATAATGGCCTTATGGTATAGGTATGTATTTTTAAATGTACAACATTAATTATGGTCCACGTGCAAGAATGATTTGATTTAGAGACCAAGTTGACCTCACCTAATGGCCAAGGAACAAATCTGCGAGGTCTGTTGGTGATAATATATACCATGAGCTTAGATCGTGACAATACTTCGATATGGAACTATAGTATATAAGAGATCTTGGATTCGAGTCTCATCGTCATCAAAAATAATTTCACATACGTGTTTGACGACCCATTAAAAAATTTACCTTGCACGTTTTTTTTTTTTTTTTTTTTTGTTTTCCACCCGGTATGCGGTAACCGCATTGGAGCCCGATCAAATCCTGATTGCGCACTACAGGGCCCATTTTTGGGAGCAGTGCTTCCGATAGAAATTTTCCCATTTCCAGGAGCTCAAACCCGAGACTTTTGATTAATGGTGGAGGGATGTCAACCATTCCACCACAACTCATGTTGATGAAAAAACATGCTGAAGACAACGTAAAAATAAAGAGCAAAATTACCTCTCTATTCCTAATTCTTTCAAATTTTGCTCCAATCCATTATTATTAATAGTGCTCTTCAACTTTGAAACAAGGTCCAATTCTCTGGCAACATGCAGTGATGGAACATTTGAAGTGATCATTTCCTTTGTTAAACTTTCTCCCATGGTAAATGGCTTCTCAAAAATTAAGCCTTCTCTTCCACCATTTGCATATGCTTCAAAGGAAAAAAATAAATAAGTAAGACATTAATTAATTCCTTTATTTTAAAAAAATTCATATGTAATTAGTAATAAAAAGCTCTTTATTGAAGAATATTCAATATACATACCAGTTGAATAATGCATAAAAAGTTTAAGTTTCTTGCATTTCTTTGCAAACATCATGAGTTGATACGGACCATTCACGTTAGCATCAAGAGCTAAGTCATACCTAAACGCATAAAACGGAAAAAAAAAATAGTTTCGTTAATTAAATTTTGTATCCTAGCCAGTAGAATAATTTATTTGTTTGTTTATAAAAGGTGAATTAGTTTACCTTTCGTCAAATGCAGTGATGGCTGCAGAGTCAACAATCAAATCAATTTCTTGAGCAATTTTGTGAGCAGTAATATTATCCAAACCAAGATTTGGCTCATATATATTCCCAACCACGGGAACCAATTTATTTTGTATGAATAACTTGTAGGATTCACCATGCATTTCTTCTAGGCATTTGAATAATTTTGACTCCATAATCTGATTTATTTTTAAAAAAGCCAAGGGGTAAATAGTATGTTCACGCATTATATAGGCTAGCTAGTGGCAGAGCCATAATTTTTATTAATGAAAGTCAGAATATGACACAGTAAACACATAAAGAAGTCAAGGTATTCTTAAAGCGTACTTCACTTGTTAATCTGTGAAATGCAGCTTCTTCATCCTTTGCCCTAATGAGCAAATAGATCTTGTTAACCTTTGGTGTTGTTCTTAACATTTTTTCTATCAGAGCTGCAAAAACAAAATGCAATATGATCACTTAAAGTTATATAACTGAAATAACATTTGTAATGGACTATAAAATCAGATCTCTCAAGAGTAACAAGGGTTGTTTGGTGCACAAAGCATCCTGTATATTCACTGGGTTTGGGAAAGAACCGCACCCGACAGGGTGTATATGGAGGTAGTCTATCCTGAAGCAAGCATTAGTGGCTCACGTTTCAAACTTGTGATCTATAGGTCACACGTATACAACTGTATTGTTACAATTAAATTCTTAATATTGTAGTTACTAATTTAGTATATATAAAAACGACCTTTTGCAAGGAATCCTGTAGCACCAGTGACAAGAATGTTCTTCCCTTCAAAAAACGCAATAATCCCTACACCATTATTGGCTTTTTGTGCTATAATTACTCTTTCATCCTCCATGGTTATGGCTGCAGCATCAGTGACTGCTTTAAGTGGAAAATATTGATCATGAGGAGAAGAAAAAGATGAAGACAAACATGTTATTTTCCTTGTTATTTTTTCATTATCAAAGGATGAAATTTTATATTGATCAAAGCTAGGAGAAAGATAATTTTTAGAACATAATTTAGTTGGGTCCCCTGCATTAAGGGGGTAAATATTTTTGAAGAGAAGCATATTGGCAATTGGCCAAAAAGGAAGAGAAGATGTGGGATAAGAGCTAAAATAATCTTCTCTATTTATAGAGCTAGCTAGGGGAGTGTAAAGACAGTAATTAAAAAATGTTGATGTGCGCACTTGTCTTTTCCAATCAAAGCTATAACAACTACCACATGTTGAGTATCAGTAATATGATGTTGACCGTATCTTTTTTTCCAATGACCTGTTTAATTTGAATTCATACGTTGCTAGTTAAAGCTGTAGGTATCTTTTTTTTCTTTTTCTTTTATTTTAGCGGAGAGATGGTTAAAGCGTGTGTCGATATCGTCTAATAGTTTAAATTGTTAGATCGAACATATTTTAATTGCTTAATGATATTTTCAACATATTCCTCGGGCCTGATTCTTTTGTATGGGTCAAGATAAGCAAATACACAGTTTATTATATGGATTCGACAAAACACAATAACTTTTGCGCTAGTTGTTGCTCCCAAACGCACACGCAAGTATACGTGATCGTACGAGTAATATAGATTGTTAAGTCCAGATATCGATCCCACGGAGACTTAGATTCTACTGTTAAGCTAATTCAAATTCGAATGAAACTATTCAAGAAATTGAAAATCAAGATGTTTGTTGTACTAAACTAAAACTAAAAAGTAAATAATTTGTGATGGGTGTTTTTGTGACTGAGAGTATTTCGACAAAAATTGTAAGGTTTATCAGATGAGAGAAAGTTCCAGGGTTATGGCTTTCGACAATGCAGTTGATCTTCAGACAATTCCACCTATCTTATTTCCTGGGTTACTAGTTGACGGGTTAATTATAACTTTATGAGTATCTTTTGAGTTGCTTACAAGCCTGTAGATACTACTATAACGCCTATATCCCTATGGTCATCAAAGGTAATAAGAACACATTTACTTCTCCGTATTCAACTAAGCAGGGCTAAAGGGTATATTCCTATCCTCATTAGCGAAACGATTATATCGAACAAGCCCTATTTATTCTTATTACGCATGTAAATTCCCTATCCCTAGTTCAATTCACACGCCACAAATAGTGTCTAACTATTGGCCAGATAATCAAACAAGTAAGATCAAGAATAAATAAGGAACCCAAAATATGGAAAATCAATAAATAATAATTGTTATCAAACCAACTTTCAAGTCTTATGCCACAACCCTAGAATTAAGAGATTAGCTACTCATGATTCGATCATAGATAAAAGAATTCATGATTAGCTTAGGGTTTATGAAGATAAAAGTAAAAACGGGGAAGGAAGGGTTAATGACGGCTTACATTTGTCTCAAAGTATCTCAGCATGCCGTTCTCAACACTTAAAATACGTATTTATAGTCTAGGAATTTAATGACTCAAGAATAGACAAAATCCTAATTAAATTCGGACAGGTTGAGCTCATCCGTGCTGGCCCCGCGTCGCGGGTTTAGCACGAACCCTTTAGTGATTTTCAGATTATAAATGTGCCCAGTCCGCGACGCGCGTGCAGCGCAGGCCTTCACTTTCCCGCAGCTTGAACTTCACCAGCACCCGTGCTACAGGTCTGGCACATATGCATCCTTCAGTTTAGTTTTTCACGTGCTGGATCCATGCTCCGGGTCTGGCACATATGCCTCCTTCAGTCCAGTTTTTCTTCTCTTTTAGTTTGTCACTTGTGGTCTTCACCTAGTCACCTCGTATAATCATTATATGCTCCAAAATCAACCACTTTTAGCCCGATTTTCCATCGCTTGTCTTTATCGTGCCTATACGTATGAAATATAACAACATAAGCCCCAAATACGGCGATTTCATCATAGATTAAGCAATAAAATCATAAGAATAGGATGTAAAAATGACACGAAACATGATATTTGTGCCAAATATCACCAGCCCCCACTTAGACTTTGCTCGCCCTCGAGCAAATACAAACCAACACCAGGCTACACTTCTAACTCAACTCATTCAAACAGGTCTGCAACGGGATTTGACTAGTATGACTATTTCCAAAAGAAGGATTTTAAAATCAAAACAATGAGCCAAGTTATGAAAGCTATGCCAAAGATTTAATTTCCTCATTTTTAGCACCCATGACCACCTTCTTGAAAACCACTTCACTTTTAAAACCAATTGACCCAACGACACCACTTTAAAGCATGTAAGCAGCCTTATGATCAAGAAAACAATGCTTCACCACTCTATTGCTAATTATGTGCCCTCACCACAAGAAAGTAGTCCATATCTCTCGTGAATCACATATGTTTAAATCAATGGACATAAAATCACTAATTACACTCACTCTCACAAAGATTATCACATGCAAAGTACGACATACCATAGGCTTGCCCGTAGCGTAACCACTCTACTAATACAAGTAAGACGAACCTAGAATCAAGTAGGACTTTGAGGGTTGTAATGTAGGCCAAGGGATGGGTAGGAATTATTTGGATAATAGTGACTAACCTCCCTAAGCACTTTAATACATACACTTCTATCATTCTTGCACAATTTCTTCATTAGCCCTTATTCAATACCAACCAACCTTTAAATTTCTCCCAATTCGCCCATTTTTTTATTTGTTTAAGCACCACTCTTTTAAAAGTCACAAAAGTTAGAAAGGAAAAAAATTCGCTACATTTTTTTTTCTGTCTTTTCCAGATTTTGTTTTTCTTTTTCAATTCCTAACTAACAAGTGAATTAGTTCTTTTCATTTGGTGCTCTCATATTCTTCCTAGATTACAATTAACAAACACTTCCCCTTTTTCATTCACATCCCAACTCCCATTATATATGTAAATGATTAAAGTGCTCATAGAGTATTTGGATCAAAAATCAAGTTTTATAGAACGAGGGGTGAAGGCTAATTAACTGCTATCAAAGAAAAGGCTAAAGGCTCAAAAGGGTTAACTAGGGTGTTATTTATAAGTTGGTAGGATAAACGTTTTAGGCTTTTTAGTGACTAATCAAAGAAACACCTCTATCATTTTCTAGGCTCAACCGAATTTCATTTTGCTTCGCGAATACACAGGGCAAGTTCTAGATGTCAATACCAAACATGGATACAAATGCAAAACCTTACACACACATGACACACAATTAATGCAAGAAGGATCCGGTTATCCCTCGAATCAAACAACAATAAAAATCAACAATGCCAAGTGGGTCATAACGAGTCAATCAAAAACAATTTGTAAGTGCTTTCAAGAAAAGTGATACAACTTCAAGGCATGATTTCACAAAAAAAAAATCAAGATCACTCATATGCCAATACTTCACCTAACCCGTGCACCTAGCATTTGAATACACATATCCTAAGGACTAATTTTCCCTCAAGCAAGTTGTCATCCACCCGTCATCGGGAAAAGCCCTTTCCATGACTATAAAAGAAAAATCTACCTACGCCCGGTTCAAAGCCCCCCCCCCCCCCTCGGGAAAGAACCAAGGCCATAAGAAAACCAAAGGGGGTGGATGATGAATGCCTACTAATGAGGGACTTAAGAAGTTATCAAAGAAAAATAATAAAAATAAAAATCTTTTTGAATTTTTTTCTTGAACTTTTTCTATTTTTTTTCTCGACACTAAGACGCAAAACTAAAAAAAATCGTAAGGCATACTAATCATCATCCACAACCTCAAAACATGTTGATACAAATCAGGGACGTATTTTCCCATCCCTCACTTAAAATTATGCAATGCCCTCAATGCATATAAATTTGAAAAAAACAAGCGCAAGTAAAGTAATAAATACTCCCTGGGGCCCACTAGGGCCTAGTCATCATCATCTAAATCATCGGCCTCGCCATTCTCTAGCTCAACCTCCATAGCGTCTTCTTCATTTTCTCCCGAAGCCAAGTGTGACTCCACCTCCACCCCAGCTTCAATGTCTGCCATCATCAGGTCATACGAGTTCGCATCCTCGTCAGCTGGCAACCTGGTCTCACCACCAATAATAGCCAGAGAATATGGAGTATGCGGGGTCTCTTTGAACACACTAGAGAAATCTATATCAAATTGCTCACCCGCACACAAGGCCATCTTATACATCTGAGCCAATAAAGTGGACTGCCCCTGTCTCTCTTGGGACAGCGTGAGATTCACCTTCTTGTTGAGTTCGGGTGCCTTGACATTTGAGATGTCCAGCACCTCTTCTGGTGCATCTAAGATTCAGTCATATGGCTGTTGCAACTCCTCTCCAAAGTGTAAAATGTATGAGGTGAGAGTGTTGCCAAAACTCAATCTCAGAGGTGAATTTTCACACACCCTTTTCATCTCTTGCAGCATCAAATGGCCTATGTTGACCGACTGCCCCGTCATCAAAAAGTAGATAATGCAAACTCACTCTTTTTAGACTTCTGAAGAGTGTTCCAAAGGCCAAATGCGATAGTTCAAGATATGCAACCACACTCGAGCGTCTTGGTAGAAATTGCTCATTCTCAAGTACTTGTGTTTCCTGTACTTTCCAGCATAGCAGGCCCATGATGTCTTAGAATCAGGACCACACAAGGTTTCTCGAATCGCTTTGTAGTCTAGCCTTTTGATGAATTCTGCCAATGGCTCGATAGGATAGTCACGAACGCCAAGGTGAGCACATAGGGTCGAAGCTGAAATTGGTATCCAATTGCCCCTCAAATACACGGCGTCCGGCAATTCACCTCCAGTGAATTTAGTGTTTGTATAGAACTCCAACACTAAGTCAATATTGCACGGCCCTGGTGAGTCAAAGATTTTCACCCACCTCATCTCAACAAGCTTGTTGTGCACATGCTTGTATTTCACCTCTAGAGTAGCCAAGTTAATAGCCCGCTCGTGCATATATCCAAACGGGGTGGCTTTGGCAAAGTCCGCATACCAAGTACGATGGCCCACAATAAGATCAGGCACAGGCCTCCCAGCTTGAGCTCGTGGGATGGGAGTTCCTTCTTTCTTACCCCTGAAGAGGATTTTACCGACTTCTTCCCTTGCGTGGGATTTGCTCGGGTTCGCTTTATTCCTTGGGAGGTGGAGACAGATTTTCCCTTTCCTCGTGGGTGGACCATTTTTCCTGCAAAACAACACCATACCAAACTTAAATTAACTTCCAAAACCACAAGGGTCGTGAAATGACTCCACGCTTAATTTATTTCGATATTTTCCAAGTTTGAAGTTGTGTTGCCCCCTTTCTAGCTTTTCGGGCCTTTTTACGATTAACACCTAAGTTGGGGTTGAACCAACCCCACACTTACTTCTAACTACGTAAACAAAAGTAAAATAGAGAAGTTAACTAAATTAAACTAGAATAAAAAAGAAAACTAAGAAAAGAAAAGAAAAGAAAAACAAAAGGCACTAGTTCATGTGTTAGGACGTTGGGTTGGTGGTTCATGATTTTCTCAACCCAATCCACAATTCGGTAGGCACAAATGATGTCCCATGGTTCGTATGACTATTTATTGTCATATTATTACTCAAGACTTCACAATTACACATAAACATTCATTCGAGCATTTTTACAAACACGTAGCGGGCATAGAATTTTCCCTTTGAATGTTAAGCAATAATGGTGGGTTTAAACCCTTCATTATACCATGGGACTCATCTTCTAGCCCTAAATAACAATAATCAAACAAGCAATACTAATCCCCCCCCCCCCCCCCAATTTCTCCTAACCCATCAACCCTAGTTTTTCAACCTTTGAACATTCAAGAACAAGAGGAAAAGAAAAAATCTTACTTACCTCTTGAAGTTCTAGAAGATGATTTTACAAGTTCTAGAAGTGTTGTGGGTCTTGAATGGATTTTCGAGAAGAGGGGAATTAAAGTATGCTTGTTTGTAGAGAGAGATTAGGGAGAGGGATTTGAGTTTGAGTTGGAATTGGAATAGAATTATGGGAGGGGGCCGACCCATGTAATACTTAAAAAAAAATCAAATTTTTTTCCTATATATGTTGGATCCTGTCCCTCAGGTGCTGGACCCGCGTCACGGATCTGGAACGGATCTCCCCATTCTCTGTCGATAATACTTAGGTACTGGACCCGCGTCGCGGGTCCAGCACATATCAAACCTGGACGATGATTTTTTCACATTTTTTGCTTCTTTTCGCGTCCTAGTCCCATTCCGAGCCCTGTAACATGAACAAACATGACATATATACATTAAAAAAAAAATTGTTGGGTTGCCTCTCAACCAGCGCCTTAGTTAAGGTCGTGGCACGACACTTTTTGTAATTTTTTTCCTTTTTCATTTTTTTTCACACGGGTTGCCTCCTAAGAAGCGCTTGATTTAATGTCGCGGCACGACATACGATTTCCTCAAGCCTCCTTTAGATCCACCGAGGTCTTCTCCGGAGTGATAACCTCTCCAAATTTAGAAAAGTCTTTGATGAACCGTCGATAGAAACCTGCATGCCCAAGAAAACTGGGCACTCCCCAAACTGAAACGGGTGGTGGAAATTTTTCAATTGCTTCGATCTTTGCCTTGTCAACCTCTATTCCCTTGCTTGATATCTTGTGCCCAAGAACGATGCCCTCTCGAACCATGAAATGGCATTTTTTCCAGTTAAGTACCAAGTTCGTTTCTTCACAACGAGCTAACACGACATCAAGATGGTTCAAGCAGTCATCAAAAGAGTCCCCAAAAACAGAGAAGTCATCTGTAAATACCTCCACATAATTTTTCACCATATCGGTGAAAATAGCCATCATGCATCGCTGGGAAGTACCTGGAGCATTGCACAAACCGAAAGGCATCTTATGAAATGCAAACGTGCCATATGGACATGTGAATGTGGTCTTCTCTTGATCCTCAGGTGTAATCATAATCTGGTCTAACCCGAATAGCCATCCAAAAAGCAATAATAATTACGCCCAGCCAATCTGTCGAGCATCTGATCCATGAAAGGCAAAGGAAAGTGATCTTTTCTGGTGGCGTTGTTCAACTTGCGATAGTCAATACATATCTTCCAATCCGGAATGGTTCGTTGAGGCACCAATTCATTCTTCTCGTTCTCTACCACAGTCATGCCCCCTTTCTTTGGGATACATTGTACAGGACTTACCCAATTGTTGTCAGAAATGGGATAGATAATGCAGCTGTCAAGCCACTTGATTACCTCTTTCTTCACCACCTCCTTCATGATCGGGTTCAGTCGCCTCTGGCACCTAACAATAGGTTTACTGTCTTCCTCCAATAATATTTTGTGCATGCAAAATGAGCTACTAATACCTTGAATATCAGCTATCGACTACCCAAGGGCTCGGACTCGATCTCTTAGCACTCGTAACACACGTTCAACCTGCACATCAGTCAAATAAGCAGAAAGGATTACGGGCAATGTGTCTCCACTACCCAAGAAAGCGTAGCGAAGGTGAGGAGGTAATGGCTTCAACTCAAGAACTGGAGCCTCTTCAATAGATGGTTTCGGCTTCTTCCATGACTCTGGTCTATCTAGCTCCTCAAACGGTGTACTTGCTCGTAGATAAGCGCATGAAGTGTCAAGAATGCTAAGACACTCCTCGACTTCTGCATCAATCATCAAATCTTCCCCATACACCAAAGCTATCTCCAAAGGGTCTCGCAAAGCTAGAAAGTGATCTAACGCAGCATTAGTAAGCTCGAGCTCCACCACGGAAATCATCTTCAACTCCTCATAATGGGCTGGAAGCTTGGTAGCTTTAAACACATCAAAAGTCGCCTCTTGTCCATCAACTATCATGGACATCTTCCCATCTTTCACTTGGATCACAACATCAACAGTAGCCAAGAATCCTCTCCCCATGATGAGAGTAATACTCTTGTTTTCCTCATAATCAAGTATCACAAAATCAACCGGCAGAATAAATGGGCCTACCTTCACAAGAACATCATCAATAATACCATCAGGATAAGCAAGAGATCGATCAGCCAACTGCAACGTAATAGTGGTTGGCCTAGGCTCATCCAAGTCTAACGTTCGGAATACAGAGGTGGGCATCAGATTAATATTAGCACCCAAATCACACAATGCTAGACCAACTTCAATGTTGCCAATCGTAATCAAAATTGTGAAGCTGCCCGGATCTTTCAACTTTGGAAGGATTTTACTCCTCACTCTAGAACTGCACTCCTCAGTAAATGCAACAGTCTCAAACTCTGTACAACGCCATTTTTTTGCAACCACATCTTTGATATATTTAGCATATTTTGGAACTTCTTGCAAAAGCTCCACCAAAGGTATGTTGATGTGTACCTGTTTTAAGAGTTCAAGAAATTTCTTGCAAGACGAATCTGCTTTCTGTTTCTGAAGTCGCTGTGGAAAAGGAGGGGGTAGTCGAACCACTTCCTCTACATGTTGCTCTGCGACTGTCTGCTTTGGTTCAACCCGCTTAGCAGGGATAAGTTCTGCCTCTGCTGTGTTCTTTTTTTTCGGAGGCATTTTTTCTAGCTCTCTATCATTCCTCGAGGTGATTGCCTTTCACTCTTTTGGATTCTTTTCAGTATTACTAGGAAGAGCACCCGGTGGTCTGACATTCTGCATAAGAGCCAACTACCCCATCTGACGCTCAAGCTCGTGAATAGATTTCTGCATCTCACTCAGAATTTTCTGATTTTGCTGCTACGTCACTTGATTTTGAGCTATGAGCTGCTTCATCATCTCTTCTAAATTGCTAGCTGGCTGAGCTTGAGGTTGCTGATAATTGTTCGGCTTGTGGAAATCTTGCTTCCCAAATGGAGTGTTGTAATTATTTCCATAGTAGTTTCCCCGATTTCCAATACCACGATTCTGCTGCCCCACAAAATAGACAGACTGAATTATCTAGTTCCTGTTCAAAGAATTCGTTCACTCTCCTTTTTTGATTGGAGAATTACCCCTTCCCCATTCACTCAAAAGTGGGGACTACTCTGGATTCAATGGACAATTGTTATAATCATGAGGCTCACCACAACTTACACATGCTGCCTGTTGAATATGTTGAACTGGTTGAATCTGTTGAGCTTGAGGAAACACCCTCAACATCATGTTAGTAAGAGTACCTATATCAGCCCGAGAAGCTGCAACATCATGAAATTCAAGAACCCCAGCAGCTTTTTATGGTAACACCCGGCTAGTCTCGTGATACTCATGATGACCCTCAGACATCATCTCAAGGAGAGCTTTCATCTCTTCATATGTTTTGTTTAAGATCTACCCTTGAGCTGACGCATTCAACAGGGCCCTTGATTCATGGTTAAGACCTTCTACGAAATAGTTGCCAATGATATCCTTTGGCTGCATGTGATGGGGGCAATCTCGCAAGTAGCCCTTATACCTCTCCCAAGCGTGTGGTAGAGATTCAGAATCTCTCTGCATGAAGTTAGCAATTCTTCCTCGCAGCTTCTTTGTTTTCTTGGGTGAGAAAACCCTGTCGATAAACTTATTTAATAATATCTCCCAAGAAGTGATAGAACCTGTAGGTAGATTCGTCAACCATTCCCTCGCTTCACATAATCATCGGGAACATCTCTATATTGGAAATTCTCGCTCAACTCCACGAACTGCATTAAGTGATTATGCGGGTCTTCACTAGACTTATCCATATACTAGCACGTATGTTGCATCAGCCGCACTGTTCCTTCTTTTAGCTCGAAATTTCCAGTAATGTCAGGCCTAACAATAGCCTTAGTAATAGTCGCTAGACTAGGCATGGTATAAATGGACAAGAGAATCCGTTGTTCTTGTTCCCTTGCAGCTGCCCTGGCACACGGTTCATCCCCGTTTATATTTCTATCCCTTTCTGCCTATTCAAGAGCAAGTTTTGCTGCATCATCAGCAATTTTTCTCTATCTGTGAAAAGTTCTTTTGATTTCGGGATCAAGATCAAGTAACGGTTTTCCTGAACTTCTAGTGCTTGGTATAAACTAGAGAAACCTGAAGTGACACAAGTAGAACAACGAAAAAGTAAAGACTTGAATAGAAAAACAAGCTCAAATTAGAAAAACAGTAAATTTTTCTAAGTCCCCAGCAACGGCGCCAAAAACTTGTTGCTCCCAAACACACACGCAAGTATACGTGGTTGTACAAGTAATATAGACTGTTAAGTCCAGATATCGATCCCACGGAGACTTAGATTTTACTGTTAATCTAATTCAAATTCGAATGAAACTATTCAAGAAAGTGAAAATCAAGATGTTTGTTGTACTAAACTAAAACTGAAAAGTAAACAATTTGTGATGGGTGTTTTTATGACTAAGAGTATTTCGACAAAAATTGTAAGGCTTATCAGATGAGAGAAAGTTCCAAGGTCATGGCTTTCGACAATCCAGTTGATCTTCAGACAATTCCACATATCTTATTTCCTAGGCTACTAGTTGACGGGTTAATTATAACTTTATGAGTATCTTCCGAGTTGCTCATGTTGACACCCAATTTTGTCCCGCCTCTCTTCCAAAATACCTATTTACGCCTCTAATATTTTTAGAAAAATTAAAATATATATATAGTCATTTTTTACTAAATTATCAACTTCTCATCAATACCGGCACTTTATTATTCTGTTGCAGTTACTCTTATTATTATTATTATTATTATTATTATTATTATTATTATTATTATTACAGTTCACAATTTTTATCATTTCAGTACTTTACCAGCTTACGCACACGCATCACATTTATCTTTGCATAATTAAATAATAGTATTTATCTTACTGTGGATTTTTGAAATATTATTGCACGACTATTACGACGCCATTTTTTATCTGAGCATTAATGTTTGCATATTTCATGTTGAGCAATATTTTAACACAAGTTATTTAAATAGGTCTCTTATTCAAATTTAGAAGCCAAACTATTTCTTGCACTCGGTCCGTATTTTGACTTACCGGACCCCAAATCAAAGTCCGATTAATTCCTAATGTTTTTTTTAGACTAAACCATATTTCTTATCTCAATTTTTTGATCAATCCATGTTTAATTCACTAACCCATTCTTTTAATATCCGGTCTAAAAAATCAACCCAGTCCATTTATGGACTGGGTCCGACCCATTTTCAGACGAAATAAGGGAAACCCTAAAAGGGTTCCCCTTCATTTTTTTTCCTCCGCCGCTCCCTTCCTCTCTCTCTCTTCTCATTCATCATCTTCATCATCTTCATCATCTCCATCCCCCACCCCGCCGTTCCCTTTACCCCACCACCGCCGCTCCTTTTCATCACCTCGTCCCCACCTCGCCGACGACCCCCACACCGCTACCCCACCACGCTCCTCTTCCTTTTTCCCCCGCTCCTCTCCCCCTGTTTTTTCTTCAACACAAAAGAACCCCCCAAATCCCCATAAATAGCAGGGTTAGAATCGCAGAAAGGGGAAGAAAAAAGAAACCTCCCCCCTTCCCCGGAAATACGAAGTCTCTGGAACCTCAGAAAATTCTTTGAACAAGAGCCTGTTTAGCCGTGAAATTGCTAATCAAATAAGAGTTCCTCCCTAGCTTGACACCCCTGAAAAATAGAGCTCTCTGAGTCGTCCAAAATCCCCCCCTAAAAATAACAAGTTTGCAGTGGCTGTGACAATTCGAAATATCGAGTCAAAAATGTTAACACAATTGTTTGTCTGTTTATTCGTCTGTTCGTTGCTGTGAATCCGAGCCTGTCGAGCTCCGTTTTGCAATCGTCGAGGTAAATCTGAAAACCCCCGTACCCACTTCGCTGCACCCGAAGAAGGTAATTTTCCTATCGTCGGCGTTTTTCTATGTTCGTTCCAGTTCTACATTAATTTGGCATTGGCTGTTGTTCGTTTTTTCTTGTTTATATGATACATCATGTCTATAGGGACTGATTTCCTTGATTCCATTCAGCTTATGATGTTTAGATTATGGTGTTTGGTTTCCTGTTTTGTTAAGTTTATTATGTGCAAGTTATGGTAGTTACTTCCCTGTTTTGTTTCGATCTATTATGATAAGTTTCTGGTAGTTGCCTTCTTATTTGGCTTATTTTAACATGCTTTGGCTTGGTTGTACCATTCGTGGCTCAATAGACTTTAAGGGATTAGTTGATGTTAAGGTTTGACTGGTTGATGTTAAGGCTCGATTGGTTGGTGTTAATCTCTATGTCGGATCAAATATAAATGGCTATAAGGCTTGTTTTAAAAGTGGTGTCGTATATTGTTGATTAAGTAAACTCAAGGCCATCACCCGAGTTTGAACATCCTGAGATTATTATTTTAATCCCAATATGTGGAGTGGATTATTAATTTGCTAATAACTAGACTGGGATGGTTGATTATGCATCTAGGTCTATATAATTCCACTTAGACATACCCATAGGCTTGGTTGACTGCCTAAGTGACAGTACGCTTGGTTGCATGCTCTTGTGTTACCTTCTGCAGAATCTGAAGCTATTCTGCCTTCTTGCATATAGTCGTTACCCTTAAAAGTATCACATGAATGCGCTTAATGTATATTTTCCTCCAGATATCCTGTCTAATACTAAGCTTTGGTTCTGTTAGTCTATTATTAAAGTGGATATAATGCTGTGATTGGACTAATTGAAACCTAGAAGTTGATGTTTATTATGGTCTGATGTGTTCTTAACCCAAGATTATCCTTATGTTTTCGAATAAGTCTATTATCATCCAAATATATACTCGCATACTTCTCATCCCTCAAGTTCGCTAGAATTGAGCAGCTCTGCTCTATCCCTTTGTTTACAATGGTTTGTTCCCTTTGCTTACTCTGGTCAGTTTTAGCTATTCTGTGTTAAGGTCATTGTTTGGTTCGATTAACAGGGGTGTTGGCTTCTGTTTGAAATGATGCTAATATACAGTCGAATTTCCTTTTCCAGTATTAATCAAGTAAGGTATGTTTAGCATGTTCTTTTGGTTTTACCAACCACCACTGTGATGTTTACCAAGCAGACATTAGAGATCAGTCCCTATCCTAGGACAATCTCGATGCAAATATTAAACTCAGTCCTTGAAAATATTCTATTGTGACTAAAAGGTTTGAGGTTTCTTTAATGCCATGGATTAAAGGAACCCCTGCAGATTTCTCTTTGTTCTCTCTACAGTTTTGCTAAGTTCTTTTTTTCAAATGTGTTGCATCTGGCCGACTTAAGAGATTGTCTTTGTTTGTCTGTGCTATTGGTTAGCATGTTTGCCCTGTTGAATTACCTAGATCTCCTTGCAGCCCTTGAGTTTTGTCCCCATATCTCTGTGCAAATTTTGTGTCCTGTATGAACCTTTCCTTATCCCTAAATAATTTTGGCCTCTTGTGATACTTGCATGATTATTTTGAGACTGAGTTTTAAGTCCTAAAAGCATAAAAGAAGCATGAGTCAATATCTTAGAATAGGAACTGATTTCCATACCCCAGCATGCCTAAAATGAATTAAATGCAACATGCGTATGTTCAGTTTTGAGTGTTTTAAGCATTTTTATTTCAACTGTGGATGTTGCACTATCACTGTTTATATTTGGTTCGGTCCTCTTCTTGTTTTGTTGGTCTTGTTTCTAATTTCTGAATCCTTTATCTCGCTAGCATTAAATTTTAGATTTGTTCCTTCTATACATTCTTGTAAATATGTATACATGAAATATACCTAAATATACATAGTATATATATAACCTACAGAGTTGTTTTGAATTTGTATTTTATATGTGTTACCTTATTGATTATATACTAATCTCTTGTCCTTTCTTTTTTTTTTTTTTTTTTTTTTTTTTTTTTTTTTGCATGAACCTCGCGTACGAGTCCGAGGGACTCGTCTCCCTCCGCATTTGGTGTTGGGCTAAATCCCAACGAAATAATCTTCTCGAGTCATCCCTCATTCAATCCATCCGCGGCAAATAAAATTCCGGGCCGAGGTCCATATAGCAAAAACAGAACCACATTCCATTTGAGGCAGTGTTAAAAAAAATTCTGGGCCAAAGCCCAGAGACAGAAAAAGATTGCAGCAGTGGTCCAAACGAACCAGATCCATTTATTTGGCATCCATCCCTTCTATTTTTTTGTTAAGTATTTGATTTCCATTACGCATGACTGACACTTTCATTTTTAGTTTAGAAGAATACTAATGAATTAGTAGGTTAGTTTTAGTAATGGGTAGTTAATTTAAAGGGAGATCAACAATTAATTCCATAAATTCCATTTTTTCTTCTTTTTTATATTAAAGTTATTTCCATAATATTTACTTCTAGAATAGGTGATAGAATTTATTTTCAAAAAAAAAGGTGATAGTATAAAATTCATATTTTTTTTTTTGTTAAAGGAGTCATAATTTTATTATCTTAATTACAAAACATCATTAATATGCAACCATAAATTCAAACATATTTTAAATAACTCCTCAAGTTTGAATCAATCACGTCTATTTCTAGTCGAGTATAATTAAATAAATCAGTAAAAAGAGGAAGAGATTCATCGTCTTGTATTCTATTTTTAAAACAAATTTAAATTTCTTACACTATTATACTGATATAACATCATATTGGCTAGGTTTTCTCTTTAAAGCTTCTATTTCTATACAAATCATTATACTTTGTAGTCTCACTTTTATAACAAAATTATTATTTTTCGCTTAACAAACATTTATAAATTTTATTTTTTAAGTGGACTACTATGCATTTCTTCAAGTCAGTTTAAATAGCATCATTATGTTTTCCCTTAAAATCTCAATAATATTTATAACCTATTTTTTTTTAAGAATTAAGTATTATATTCAACCTTAATTAATTAACCTAAGTTTGGTCGGATAACCGTAAGTTAACGGATTCTAAAGGATGCCTAACCCCTTCCCTTTAGGATAATATAGAGCCCTTACCTAGAATCACATTGGTTAAGCAGACTATCAACGAAGGTTTAGTTTCAACTTTACCTTAGTTAGTATTTAGGTGTCCTAATTCACCGTTAAATTAATTAGGTGGCGACTCCTTAAAACAAAATAAACAGGAATCACCAATACGTCATACTCCTAATTTTGACTCCGGGTTAAAATGGGGGTGTGACAGCTTGGCGACTCTGCTGGGGACTTTAGGCTCTAACCATAACAACTTAGGTTAATAAATAATTTGCAGGATATTTTGTTTGTTTTATTTTATTTTGCCCATATTATTGTTTTATATGCTTTTAAATATTTTGTATTCCATTTCTTATGTGCATTTTTCTATGTAATATGTATGTTACCGCTTTGATAAAACTGTCATTCCGTTCATATTTCTTCCACTCCTGGAAAATTCACACAATTCACACACTTAAAGCGGTTTCGCGGGTCGCGGCCGTGCACTACTAAATTACCCTTTTAGTTGAATTGATCTTGTGGATTTAGTCGATCGGCGGTGCAGTCGACGGCCACGGACTTTCCACTCCCAAGTTGTCCGCTTGGGGGAGCCTTGTGTCATAGGAAAACCACTCTTAGTCTACCTAGGGTAGAGCGAAGCCAAAACCTTGTAAGAACATGCATCATTTTAAACCTAGGAGGCTTAATACCCTTGGTGTATTAAGTCCATTAGTCAACCTTACCAAATGTCCAAATGAGTCTATGACTCTAAGTGACACTACTCACTATCTATGCGCATTATTTGGAGGACAAATATGTGGATTATGTGGACCTAATACTCTATAGATAAATATTTCAAGGAAACTAACCTTTTGTTGCAGGTTGTTGTGGAGCATCCAAAATTAATGCCGGAGGTTTGAAGACAGCCAAAGGAAATTAGTGGAGTTGAAGTATTAGATATCTTAGATTAACTTTGAATTGTATTATTGACTGGCATGTAATAAATTTTTATTACTCTTGTAAACTAGTTTTAGAAAGAGTTATGGAATGACACATCAAAAAACATGTTTGTCCTTCAAATGTTCGTTAGGCCTACCTCTGGCATAAAGAGGTCCCTTGCATTATTAGAACGCGATGTATTATGTGCAATAATGTGTTTATATGCAATAATATGTCCTTACCGTATACTGACTCATTTTCTTTTTTCTTTTTTTTCTTGTTTTATCTTTTTTCTTTTTAAAATTGATTTTTCAAAATAAAAAGGTTGACTTGTGCTAAAGGGGAACTGGCGGAGCATCCATATTTCACACGGTCTAGAGCCAAGAAATCAGACTCTGACTCATCACTAATCATCTGGTTAACTAAAAAGACTCGTTCTAAAATGGATCAAAGTTTGATCAATGCAACCACTTCATCTGAGCCATCTCTTAGTTTACCGATCACGAGTGATCCCACATCTTCTAATCAACCAGAAACACATTTGGAGATCATTGCTCGTTTGGAGCGACGAGTTACTGAATTAAGTCACATGGTACTTCACAACCGGTCATTTTCTCAAACGCCACCACATATGACTCCATCTCATGGGGTTCGTCAGACTTTGCCTATGCCACCTCCATTCCCAAATTTGGACGAATTTAACCAAGCAAATTATTTTACCACCTCCCAGCCGGTTCGTTCCGAACCCCTCACTCAAAATGCTCCCCTTTTATTTACAGCCACCTCTTCAAAAGCTCAGTTCATACCGCCGACACATGATGTTACCAATACGCATCAAGTTCCACCCATATATACTTACACCACAGCTCCACCCATGACACAAATCCAGGGACAATGTCGCACAGATGTTGATCATTATGTCGAAGTTGAAAATGAGGCACGGTCAATTAATGATGAAATGATAAATAGAAAGCTCAAAAGTTTGGAGGATGCCATGAGAAGTTTGCGTGGACTTGGTAGTAACCAAAGCGTGAGATATGAAGAATTATGTGCATTTCCTGAGGTAGAATTGCCACCAGGTTACAAGATTCCAAAATTTGAGAAGTTTGATGGGTCGGGGAACCCTTTCTTCCATTTGAAAGTCTATTGTGAAAAGTTGATTGGTGTGGGGAAGAATGAAGGGATAAGAGTCAAACTATTCAATCAGAGTTTGAGTGGAAAAGCCTTGGAGTGGTATTCTAAGCAAGATACAACCAAATGGCGTACTTGGGATGATTTGGCAAATGCTTTTGTGGATCACTACAAGTTTCATGTTGAGATCGCTCCTGACAGAATCTCAATTACAAAGTTGAAGAAGAAGTTCACCGAATCATTTCGAGAATATGCTATACGGTGGAGGGAAGAAGCATCTAGAGTACACCCACCCATGGAGGAGACAGAAATGGTTACTTTCTTCATTCAAGCGCTAGAGCCGGAATACTATGAACGTTTGGTGACAATGGGTGGAAAAACTTTTGCAGAGGTGATCAAAGCCGGGGACATGATTGAAGATGGCATTAAGACAGGGAGAATAACAAGTCTTGCGGCTTTACAGTCTACTAGTAGGGCCATACAAACAGGTACTCTCGGGAACGGAAAGAAAAAAGAGAAAGAAGCAGCATCGGTAATGGCTTTGGGAAACACATCATACCACCATCAACAACCCCCGCGATACCAGCCTAACGCTCACCACTCACAATATTTCCAATATTCTCCACATCCCTACGACCAAGCTTTGTCATCTTACCAACCTCAATCACCACAAATATCCTACCCTGTTTACAACACACAACCAGCATATCGAGCTCCACGACCACCAACATATCCAACTCCACCATCACAAACTCATCATCCAAACAATGCATCCGCACCTCGCCCAAATAAACCGTTTCGCCATTTCACACCATTAGGAGAGCCACTGAGCGTTGTTTTTGAAAGACTGCAAGCTTCAGGATTAGTATATCCTGTGGAAGGTAGAATTCCAGATCCATTACCCAGAAGCTTTGATCCCACTAAAACATGTGCATATCATTCGGGGGTAAAAGGCCATTCCACTGATCGTTGTTACGCATTGAAGCATAAGGTTGAGGATCTTATTGAAGCAAAACAGATCACGGTCAAACCACCAACACCAAATGTGGTTAACAATCCACTCCCGACCCATGATGGGGCCACGATAAATATGATTGGAATAGATGAAAATGTTGACGACCCAGCCGAATTTATAGTGCCTGTGGATCGTGTGGAGGATCATGATTTTGTAGCCGTTGCTTCTCCGGCTGTAGTGATAAGGGGTTGTGTGCCTGTCGAGATATTAGGAGCTTCATCAATACCTGTGGAAGTAGCTCGAGCACCAAATCAGTTGCCAGTGCTCGATACAAAAGCCGTACCATGGAATTATCAACAAACTGTGATGGAGTGTCGAGGAAAGGACACGATCACTGACAAGGTTAAGACGTCAGGAATGACAAGGTCTGGGAGGTGCTATTCTCCAGAAGAACTAGTTAGATTGGGGCAACTTAAGGAAACCAACGTACCTCCCAAAAGGGTCGTGACTGAATTCGAAGCAGAAGAATTTCTGAGGAAAATTAAAGCTAGTGAGTACTCAGTTGTGGATCAGTTGAAAAAGACCAATGCCCAAATTCCTATTCTCTCTTTGCTTTTGAGTTCGGATGTGCACAGAAATGCACTCTTGAAGATTTTGAATGAAGCATATGTTCCAAGTGAAACAACTAGTGAGGCGTTAGCTGGGATGATCGAGCGCGTGCTTGACAGTCATCGAATCAGTTTCGATAATGAAGAACTGCCGCCAGAAGGATGCATGCATAACAAAGCGCTCTATATAACTGTCAAGTGTCGTAACATGTTTGTGGCTAAAGTGTTGATTGATGGGGGTTCTGGACTTAACATCTGTCCATTAACAAGTCTGAAGAAGATCGGATATAATGTTAGTGAGCTCAAGACAAGTGATGTGAATATTCGAGCATTTGATGGGGCTCAAAGGCGCCCTATTGGAGAAATAGAGTTGAAAGTGTTGATTGGTCCTGTTGAATTCATTATGGATTTTCAAGTACTGGATATTTCCACGACATACAACATGCTGTTAGGAAGACCGTGGATACATCTGGCTGGGGCTGTACCATCTACTTTGCACCAAACTGTCAAATTCGAGTGGGATCAGCAACAAATATGTATACATGGAGAAGGGGATACGTCTTTCTATCGAGAGCAATCCATCCCATTCATTGAGGCAGAAGGAGGGTTCGACGGAGCAGCTTACCACGCTTGGGAGGTTGTGAATGTCACTAAAGTGGGTGAAGTCTGTCAAACTCAAGAGTTTAAAAGGTCATGCGCCGCGATTATGGTTGCAAAAGAAATGCTGAGAAATGGGTACCAACCTGGATTTGGGCTAGGGAAGACATTAAATGGGCGGGTTGAGCCAGTCGTTCTCCCTACGCAACAGTTTACATTCGGTTTGGGATATGAGCCAACTGAGGAAGAAGTGAAGAAAGCACGAAAGAATAAAAAGAAAGAGGTTCCATTGCCAAAACCTATTCCTACCATTGATCAAACTTTCTCAAAACCTTCAGATCTAATTATTGAGGTTGCCTATGATGATATCGTGGAGGGAATCAAGAACCTGTTCGTGGAAGATGAAGATGATCATGCTGTGATAATCAAAGACTTTGCTGAAATATTGACTTTATAGGCTGTTGAGCCAGGACTTGAGTTGCAGAATTGAACTTCTATCTTAGCCCCAGCCCGCCGGGAGTTTCAGTAATTTAAGTTTAAATTTCCTTTGTAATAGGCCGGAGGCATCAACTAGAACATTTAGTTCCTTTTGTCATGTTGCCTCTATGTTTTGTTACGGCCTTTTTTTTTAAAATTAAGAGTCTGTCATTTTGTTTGTAACGAACTACGTTTGGCCTGACTTCCTGTTGGATACGTAGGCAGCCCGCATCGGGTTCGGCCACTCTTTTCAAATCATTTCAGTATCTTTGTTTGTGGTTGGAACTACGTTTGGCCTGACTTCCTGTTGGATACGTAGGCAGCCCACATCGGGTTCGGCCACTTTTTCAAAATATTTCAGTGTTTTGTTGTATGGGTGGAACTACGTGTGGCCTGATTTCCTTTTGGATACGTAGGCAACCCATATCGGGTTCGGCCCCCCCTTTATTAAAAAAAAAAATTTCAAAAGTCTTTATTTTTATCACGAACTACGTCTGGCCTGATTCCTTTGGGATACGTAGGCAACCCGAGGCGGGTTCGGCCCTTCTATTTTAAAGTTTTTCAGTTTGTCCAAACATTTTAATTCCTATAACATACATAAGGATTTTTTATATAAGATTTTGGTCTTCCCACCGTTTAAATTCATGTGTCTTAGTATCTTGAAACTGGGACAAATTTTTGAAATCGGCCAAATATTACAACTTTCTCACTTTTCGATTTGTTTAGAATCAAGTGCCTCCAGGACTGGAAACTGGGACAAAATCTTGAAGTCGGTCAAATCACTTTCAAAAGCTTTCATTATAAGTTCTTACTTTTCAATTGTCCAGAATCAAGCGTCTCCAGGACTTAAACTGGGACAAAATTTTAGAAATAGCATAAAAGTTGTCTTAAATATTTAACCGTTTTTTAATAAAAGTCCATCTATATTTCTAATAAATTCAAAAAAATCAAGTCTTCACAATCATTTTTTAGATATTGCCCCTCAGAGTCATACAAATCTCGTTACTCATGTTTTGCAAAATATGTTTTATAACTGAAACTCCCCGGCAAAGCAAGATATGTGGTGAGACATCGAAGAACGTGGACGCGACCGAGACAAAAATCAAGTCAAGGGCCAAGTTCCCCAACATGCACAAGTCAACCAATTTTCTTTTAAACTCACAATTTTTCTTTGATGAGACAGGTTCAACTAACATGAACGTGGTGCATATTTTAAATTATAGACATGATCCAAGAGTTAGCTTCCTTTAAAATGCAAATATTGTTCAACTTGGATGCAAAGGTAGCTTATGATGAACGGTGGACGTCGTACCACTCGTTATGAAATCCCGATCGCAGCAGTGGACACGAATTTATCTTCTCAACAAAGGGTTGTGAGTATAATTCTTTCAAACCCAGCTATTTACATATCCTTATCACTAACAGTTGCTTTAGCTCGTGGCATTTCTCGATGGATCAAATACACATAATCGTGGACTTAACTTTCTTCAAAAGGGACTGACTGTGGTCACCCGTTATTGGTTGTGGGTATAAGCGTGGATACCTTTCTACAATACCATTTTAAGTGGACGTGGATTTACATTTACATTGTGGATGTGAGCAAGGAGGCAGAAGTAGATTTATATTACAAAAGAAAATGCACATATAATTATAGAAAGTGGATACAGATTTATTTTTCGAAAGTAGAAGTGGATTTATTTGCACCGTATAATACGGATGTGGAAGTAGAAGTGGATTTATTCTTTACACCGTATAATACGGATGTGAAAGTAGAGGTGGATTTATTTCAAACAACCGTATAATACGGACGTGGAACTAGAAGTGGATTTATTCTTTACACCGTATAATACGGACGTGAAAGTAGAAGTGGATTTATTCTTTACACCGTATAATACGGACGTGAAAGTAGAAGTGGATTTATTTCAAACAACCGTATAATACGGACGTGGAAGTAGAAGTGGATTTATTCTTTACACCGTATAATACGGATGTGAAAATGAATGTTGGATTTATTTTTGTACCATGAAATGCGGACGTGGATTTATATTTTGCACCGTGGAAGTGAACATGGATTTAAAATTTCAGTTCAGGCGCCCACCTCCGAATGCGGGTATCTTATATTTAAGTTCAGGCACCCACCTCCGAATGCGGGTATTTTATATTCAAGTTCAGGCACCCACCTCCGAATGCGGGAATCTTATATTTCAAGTTCAGGCACCCACCTCCGAATGCGGGAATCTAATATTTAAGTTCAGGCACCCACCTCCGAATGCGGGTATTTTATATTCAAGTTCAGGCACCCACCTCCGAATGCGGGAATCTTATATTTCAGTTCAGGCACCCACCTCCGAATGCGGGAATTTTATATTTCAGTGCAGGCACCCACCTCCGAATGCGGGTATTTTATATTTCAGTTCAGGCACCCACCTCCGAATGCGGGTATTTTATATTCAAAGTTCAGGCACCCACCTCCGAATGCGGGAATCTTATATTTCAGTTCAGGCACCCACCTCCGAATGCGGGAATTTTATATTTCAGTGCAGGCACCCACCTCCGAATGCGGGTATTTTATATTTCAGTTCAGGCACCCACCTCCGAATGCGGGTATTTTATATTCAAGTCCAGGCACCCACCTCCGAATGCGGGAATTTTATATTTAAGTTCAGGCACCCACCTCCGAATGCGGGTATTTTATATTCAAGTTCAGGCGCCCACCTCCGAATGCGGGTATTTTATATTTCAGTTCAGGCACCCACCTCCGAATGCGGGTATTTTATATTTCAGTTCAGGCACCCACCTCCGAATGTGGATTCAACTTTCAAAACAGGGGTTGCAAGTGTAACTTCTCCAACCTCGTCTTATTTACACATATATTTCTTTATTGCTAACAATTGTTTTTAGCTGTTGGCTTTTTGGCAATATCGAAGTTGGCATCACACATCAACTCGTGGAACTATTTCTTCGGCAGCGAACTGGGGCAATTTGTCGGGAAGGATAATCAGACTTTCCGACACGGGTCAAAGATCTACCTCGAACACTCGTCTCTAATTACAAGTATTCTCTTGCATTCTATCAATTCAAATTTTTTAAGAATTCTCAAGTTTCTATCATAATACCCAGTGTTATCATAATTCAACACTGGGACAATATTTTGCAAGCTTCGCGCCAATCGGGGTTCAAGTGTCGTAAGTATCCCAGAACTACACTCGACCTGATTCTCGTACAGCCCGAGATATGTAGGCAACTCAGAGGCCGGAGTTCGGTCATAATCCTCTCAAGTTTCTTTTAGCCGGGACAAAATAGGCTACTGAGTCAACGTCTTTGCCCGACAACTCTTTCATCATTACCGGGCAAAGAGGGACAAGTTGTTGACACCCAATTTTGTCCCGCCTCTCTTCCAAAATACCTATTTACGCCTCTAATATTTTTAGAAAAATTAAAATATATATATAGTCATTTTTTACTAAATTATCAACTTCTCATCAATACCGGCACTTTATTATTCTGTTGCAGTTACTCTTATTATTATTATTATTATTATTATTATTATTATTATTATTATTATTACAGTTCACAATTTTTATCATTTCAGTACTTTACCAGCTTACGCACACGCATCACATTTATCTTTGCATAATTAAATAATAGTATTTATCTTACTGTGGATTTTTGAAATATTATTGCACGACTATTACGACGCCATTTTTTATCTGAGCATTAATGTTTGCATATTTCATGTTGAGCAATATTTTAACACAAGTTATTTAAATAGGTCTCTTATTCAAATTTAGAAGCCAAACTATTTCTTGCACTCGGTCCGTATTTTGACTTACCGGACCCCAAATCAAAGTCCGATTAATTCCTAATGTTTTTTTTAGACTAAACCATATTTCTTATCTCAATTTTTTGATCAATCCATGTTTAATTCACTAACCCATTCTTTTAATATCCGGTCTAAAAAATCAACCCAGTCCATTTATGGACTGGGTCCGACCCATTTTCAGACGAAATAAGGGAAACCCTAAAAGGGTTCCCCTTCATTTTTTTTCCTCCGCCGCTCCCTTCCTCTCTCTCTCTTCTCATTCATCATCTTCATCATCTTCATCATCTCCATCCCCCACCCCGCCGTTCCCTTTACCCCACCACCGCCGCTCCTTTTCATCACCTCGTCCCCACCTCGCCGACGACCCCCACACCGCTACCCCACCACGCTCCTCTTCCTTTTTCCCCCGCTCCTCTCCCCCTGTTTTTTCTTCAACACAAAAGAACCCCCCAAATCCCCATAAATAGCAGGGTTAGAATCGCAGAAAGGGGAAGAAAAAAGAAACCTCCCCCCTTCCCCGGAAATACGAAGTCTCTGGAACCTCAGAAAATTCTTTGAACAAGAGCCTGTTTAGCCGTGAAATTGCTAATCAAATAAGAGTTCCTCCCTAGCTTGACACCCCTGAAAAATAGAGCTCTCTGAGTCGTCCAAAATCCCCCCCTAAAAATAACAAGTTTGCAGTGGCTGTGACAATTCGAAATATCGAGTCAAAAATGTTAACACAATTGTTTGTCTGTTTATTCGTCTGTTCGTTGCTGTGAATCCGAGCCTGTCGAGCTCCGTTTTGCAATCGTCGAGGTAAATCTGAAAACCCCCGTACCCACTTCGCTGCACCCGAAGAAGGTAATTTTCCTATCGTCGGCGTTTTTCTATGTTCGTTCCAGTTCTACATTAATTTGGCATTGGCTGTTGTTCGTTTTTTCTTGTTTATATGATACATCATGTCTATAGGGACTGATTTCCTTGATTCCATTCAGCTTATGATGTTTAGATTATGGTGTTTGGTTTCCTGTTTTGTTAAGTTTATTATGTGCAAGTTATGGTAGTTACTTCCCTGTTTTGTTTCGATCTATTATGATAAGTTTCTGGTAGTTGCCTTCTTATTTGGCTTATTTTAACATGCTTTGGCTTGGTTGTACCATTCGTGGCTCAATAGACTTTAAGGGATTAGTTGATGTTAAGGTTTGACTGGTTGATGTTAAGGCTCGATTGGTTGGTGTTAATCTCTATGTCGGATCAAATATAAATGGCTATAAGGCTTGTTTTAAAAGTGGTGTCGTATATTGTTGATTAAGTAAACTCAAGGCCATCACCCGAGTTTGAACATCCTGAGATTATTATTTTAATCCCAATATGTGGAGTGGATTATTAATTTGCTAATAACTAGACTGGGATGGTTGATTATGCATCTAGGTCTATATAATTCCACTTAGACATACCCATAGGCTTGGTTGACTGCCTAAGTGACAGTACGCTTGGTTGCATGCTCTTGTGTTACCTTCTGCAGAATCTGAAGCTATTCTGCCTTCTTGCATATAGTCGTTACCCTTAAAAGTATCACATGAATGCGCTTAATGTATATTTTCCTCCAGATATCCTGTCTAATACTAAGCTTTGGTTCTGTTAGTCTATTATTAAAGTGGATATAATGCTGTGATTGGACTAATTGAAACCTAGAAGTTGATGTTTATTATGGTCTGATGTGTTCTTAACCCAAGATTATCCTTATGTTTTCGAATAAGTCTATTATCATCCAAATATATACTCGCATACTTCTCATCCCTCAAGTTCGCTAGAATTGAGCAGCTCTGCTCTATCCCTTTGTTTACAATGGTTTGTTCCCTTTGCTTACTCTGGTCAGTTTTAGCTATTCTGTGTTAAGGTCATTGTTTGGTTCGATTAACAGGGGTGTTGGCTTCTGTTTGAAATGATGCTAATATACAGTCGAATTTCCTTTTCCAGTATTAATCAAGTAAGGTATGTTTAGCATGTTCTTTTGGTTTTACCAACCACCACTGTGATGTTTACCAAGCAGACATTAGAGATCAGTCCCTATCCTAGGACAATCTCGATGCAAATATTAAACTCAGTCCTTGAAAATATTCTATTGTGACTAAAAGGTTTGAGGTTTCTTTAATGCCATGGATTAAAGGAACCCCTGCAGATTTCTCTTTGTTCTCTCTACAGTTTTGCTAAGTTCTTTTTTTCAAATGTGTTGCATCTGGCCGACTTAAGAGATTGTCTTTGTTTGTCTGTGCTATTGGTTAGCATGTTTGCCCTGTTGAATTACCTAGATCTCCTTGCAGCCCTTGAGTTTTGTCCCCATATCTCTGTGCAAATTTTGTGTCCTGTATGAACCTTTCCTTATCCCTAAATAATTTTGGCCTCTTGTGATACTTGCATGATTATTTTGAGACTGAGTTTTAAGTCCTAAAAGCATAAAAGAAGCATGAGTCAATATCTTAGAATAGGAACTGATTTCCATACCCCAGCATGCCTAAAATGAATTAAATGCAACATGCGTATGTTCAGTTTTGAGTGTTTTAAGCATTTTTATTTCAACTGTGGATGTTGCACTATCACTGTTTATATTTGGTTCGGTCCTCTTCTTGTTTTGTTGGTCTTGTTTCTAATTTCTGAATCCTTTATCTCGCTAGCATTAAATTTTAGATTTGTTCCTTCTATACATTCTTGTAAATATGTATACATGAAATATACCTAAATATACATAGTATATATATAACCTACAGAGTTGTTTTGAATTTGTATTTTATATGTGTTACCTTATTGATTATATACTAATCTCTTGTCCTTTCTTTTTTTTTTTTTTTTTTTTTTTTTTTTTTTTTTGCATGAACCTCGCGTACGAGTCCGAGGGACTCGTCTCCCTCCGCATTTGGTGTTGGGCTAAATCCCAACGAAATAATCTTCTCGAGTCATCCCTCATTCAATCCATCCGCGGCAAATAAAATTCCGGGCCGAGGTCCATATAGCAAAAACAGAACCACATTCCATTTGAGGCAGTGTTAAAAAAAATTCTGGGCCAAAGCCCAGAGACAGAAAAAGATTGCAGCAGTGGTCCAAACGAACCAGATCCATTTATTTGGCATCCATCCCTTCTATTTTTTTGTTAAGTATTTGATTTCCATTACGCATGACTGACACTTTCATTTTTAGTTTAGAAGAATACTAATGAATTAGTAGGTTAGTTTTAGTAATGGGTAGTTAATTTAAAGGGAGATCAACAATTAATTCCATAAATTCCATTTTTTCTTCTTTTTTATATTAAAGTTATTTCCATAATATTTACTTCTAGAATAGGTGATAGAATTTATTTTCAAAAAAAAAGGTGATAGTATAAAATTCATATTTTTTTTTTTGTTAAAGGAGTCATAATTTTATTATCTTAATTACAAAACATCATTAATATGCAACCATAAATTCAAACATATTTTAAATAACTCCTCAAGTTTGAATCAATCACGTCTATTTCTAGTCGAGTATAATTAAATAAATCAGTAAAAAGAGGAAGAGATTCATCGTCTTGTATTCTATTTTTAAAACAAATTTAAATTTCTTACACTATTATACTGATATAACATCATATTGGCTAGGTTTTCTCTTTAAAGCTTCTATTTCTATACAAATCATTATACTTTGTAGTCTCACTTTTATAACAAAATTATTATTTTTCGCTTAACAAACATTTATAAATTTTATTTTTTAAGTGGACTACTATGCATTTCTTCAAGTCAGTTTAAATAGCATCATTATGTTTTCCCTTAAAATCTCAATAATATTTATAACCTATTTTTTTTTAAGAATTAAGTATTATATTCAACCTTAATTAATTAACCTAAGTTTGGTCGGATAACCGTAAGTTAACGGATTCTAAAGGATGCCTAACCCCTTCCCTTTAGGATAATATAGAGCCCTTACCTAGAATCACATTGGTTAAGCAGACTATCAACGAAGGTTTAGTTTCAACTTTACCTTAGTTAGTATTTAGGTGTCCTAATTCACCGTTAAATTAATTAGGTGGCGACTCCTTAAAACAAAATAAACAGGAATCACCAATACGTCATACTCCTAATTTTGACTCCGGGTTAAAATGGGGGTGTGACAGCTCACAAGCATGTAGATGCTACTATAACACCTATATCCCTATGGTCGTCAGAGGTAACATGAACTCATTTACTTCTCCGTATTCAACTAAGCAAGGCTAAAGGGTATATTCCTATCCTCATTAGCAAAACGATTATATCGAACAAGCCCTATTTATTCTTATTGCGCATGCAAATTCCCTATCCCTAATTCAATTCACACGCCACATATAGTGTCTAACTATTGGCCAGATAATCAAACAATTAAGATCAAGAATAAATAAGCAACCCAAAACATGGAAAATCAATAGATAATAATTGTTATCAAACCAACTTTCAAGTCTTATGCCACAATCCTAGAATTAAGAGATTAGCTACTCATGATTCGATCATAGACAAAAGAATTCGTGATTAGCTTAGGGTTTATGAAGATAAAAGTAAAAACGGGGAAGGAGGGGTTAATGACGGCTGACAATTGTCTCAAAGTATCTCAGCATGCCGTTCTCAACACTTAAAATACATATTTATAGTCTAGGAATTTAATGACTCAAGAATAGACAAAATCCTAATTAAATTCGGACAAGTTGAGCCCATCCGTGTTGGCCCCGCGTCGCGGGTTCAGCACGGACCCTTCAATGATTTTCAGATTGTAAATGTGCCCAGTCCGCGACGTGCGTGCAGCGCTGGCCTTCACTTTCCCGCAGCTTGAACTTCACGTGCTGGACCCGTGCTACAGGTCTGGCACATATGCATCCTTCAGTTCAGTTTTTCACGTGCTGGACCTGTGCTACGGGTCTGCCACATATGCCTCCTTCAGTCCAGTTTTTCTTCTCTTTTAGTTTATCACTTGTGGTCTTCGCCTACTCACCTCGTATAATCATCATATGCTCCAAAATCAACCACTTTTAGACCGATTTTCCATCGCTTGTCTTCGTCGTGCCTATACACATGAAATATAACAACATAAGCCCTAAATACGACGATTTCATCATAGATTAAGCGATAAAATCATAAGAATAGGATGTAAAAATGACACGAAACATGATGTTTGTGCCAAATATCACTAGTCTGTATATATACTGAGAAATCCATTAAATATCTACATATAATAAGCTGCAAACCAATAGCATAAATGGATTAGGGGTTCGACGACAAATGAGGAGTCGCCAAAATTCACAAACTTCAAATTTTGGATATGCCTATGTCGAGCAAGATAATGGGCGACGACGGTGAGACTCTAGGATGTCCACTTGCTCGGAAAAGTGAGTAATCATCTCATCGAAATAGTAAAATTATTAGAAAGAACACACATTTAATTACTTAAATAATGTCTGCAAGGCGCCACTTCATATGCGAGCTTGATTCTTCGTAATACATCAAGATAATAGGTGACAGTGAGACTCAAATCTAGAACATTCGCGTGCTCCGATATAACTGCGTGTAATCATCTCATCTAAAAATTTAAACAATTAAAGATAACGCATATTTAATGAAATTGCACTCACTAGAGACAATAACTCAGATAGGCTCGTTTTAGACCCTATGCTAAAATCTAGAAAAGTGGTAGACGGTTGTATGTTGGCCTACTTGGACTCTATAAGCAATTAACGGTGTGAAAAAGAATTTAGTGCATTTATGGTTCGAATGGTCATTCAACTATTAAAGTTATGTAGTAAAATCATTTTCTTCTTCTTTTTGTTTGTCACGTAAGTTATTTTTATAGCTATTTACTCCAAAAATCATTCTGGCCGTTTTATGAATTTTTTGACACCTAACTTTTAATTTGACATTTATAGCTGTAGATAAATTCATATGGCAATTTAGATTTAAGCTCTGTGTGTTCATCATTTAATATTGAACTAAGTATATTTTTTAGGTTTTGGATTTATATCTTTCTTACAATTTTAATGAATTTTTACACATAAAATTTATACTCCGCACTAAAACAATTTGGTTCATATGATCCTGGTATATTGAGTTCATATGAACTGGTACCAAGACATAGTGAATTTCAAGACGCCGTAAATAATTGCAGAGACTAAAGAATTGTGAATAGTACGTCTACCTATGTATTACCCGTAAACAATTTTGGAAAGAAAATAAATGCTAGTAGAGAACTCTTCTAGGCAAATTAAATGAAACCAACCCTGTAGAAACCGTGACAATAAATTCAAAGGCAAATTTATGATTTAAAGTTTGTGAATTTTTACGGTAACTTTAAAATAATACTATAATTGTTTTCCTGTAAAAATTGATTTTAGGAATACTAGTTAAATTTGTTGTTTTGTAGTGTTTAAAGACAAGTGGGCTGTATTCGATCTAAAATTTCCAGGAATATAGAAATTCAGCAGTATAGGCTTACAGATCAAGAAAATTTGGATGTGAGCTATGTAAAATAATATAAACAAAGATTGAAAATTCTATTCAAGAGTTTTCTGAATACACAAGCTTGAGAGCATAAGTGGCTAGGGTTACAAGTCTCAAAGATGAAATGATCCTTCTTTCCCCCTATGTTATTCTTATACAAGCTAAAATTAGACTGTTCAACCCAGCCTAAAGTACAAGTGATGTGACGTTTTTATGGTGCCAATGTTCCCCTATGCTGCAGAACACAAATCGAAGCTGATAGACATGAGTTGGTCGGAATGGAAGCCAGTCGTAATGAGATACCCGGGTCCTCACGCGTCCTTCTGGGAGCCTCTACCCAGAGGCATAAATTCCCCAATACAATAATAATTGGATTATATATATATATATATATATATATATATATATATATATAAGCAAAATTACTGAGTTCACGTGAACTCATAATCAACCACCTAAATCTGCTACTGAATAAAGTTATTTCCTTAGAAAAGAAACTCCAAAATACCTATACCATTACTTAGTTGCTAGGTCTCGAAGCTAGAATGAACCCCTCTTTTTCTCCTCCATGGTTAAGACTTAAGACTACGTACAAAATTTGAACGATTCAAACTGAATAAAACTAGTTGGTTATAAAAAATAAAAAAAATTGCATTTAATGGACTGAAATTCGAGTAAATACTCAGACCACCGTTAGTTGAAAAAAACAAAATCAAACTCTGAATGCCTTTCTTAAAATGCGTACAAAGATCTTAAAGACAAATAAATTTGACTAGTAAACGAAAATTCTAAAAAAACTTGTAGTTTTGATATATTGGTTAAGGCACCCTTTTATCCGTATGTGCATAATACTGGCATGAGGCGAGTTTAAAAGGAATAACATAATGGGTGAGGACTTTTATAGCTTACCCCAACTTATTTAGAACTGAGACGTAATTATTGCTTTTTTATAAATGCGATGTAGATTTTTGAAGGTTAATTACAAAATTCTACCTTTTGTACAATCTCTATTCCCCAGCATAAATAGGCTGTGGGATATGATCTAATATTAGTCTTCTCCATTTATATTGGAGAAATTAAGTTCATTTTGATGGAGGAGCGTTTTACTTCCATAGTGAATTTATTTGACACTAGCGGCGGAACACAACCTTTGAAGAGAGTTCAAGTGAATCTTCTTCATTTGAAAAGCGTTTTTGGTAAATAGGGCAAAGATAATACTTTGCACATATACAAAAACATTTGAATCCCTCAACATAAGGAAGTTTTCATTGTAGTGGAAAAGGTAGTTTCAGAAATTGCTTTATGTCACATGTTCTAATTTTTTAGTACCTCCCTTGATAAAATTCACGGTTCTGCCATTGCTCAACGCGAATCCGAGTAATAGGATTAGAGAGTTGTTGGGATTCACTAAACAATATAAATTCATCGCTAATCTTATTTAATGACGAATTAGTGATGAATTATCATAGTCTTTTTAGCTACGAGCTATTTAACAATATATTAGTGATGAATTTCATAACCAATTCCTAGTTTTCTTATTGTAACTACCAAAGCACATTGTGAATCAAAAAAAAGTAGTAAATGCTTGTAGAGACCGAAGAAATTTGAATAGTAGGTCTACCTAATAAGGAATAGTCGTAAACAGTTTTGGAAAGAAAATAAATGCGAGTATAGAACTTTTGCGCACGCGTGAAAAGAAGGTTATTTAATTTTCTTCCAAAAACAAGTCTACTTAATGGACGAAAATCCGAATTATTTAGATTGATTCAGACTTTAAAATAAACAGAACCTAATCAGATCAGCAACCTTTTAGTAAGACGGAGATCTTGAGTTTTCAGAGATTTATACGTGTAGAAAATATATTAAAATTTTGATACTCTTTATTATCTGCATAATATTGGTATGAGACATAATATTGGTATGGAGTAACGTGATATGTGATGATTCATATATTTGACTCCAGTTTATTTGGATAAGAGGTATAGTTGTTTGTTTGTAATTCGACATAGATTCAAAGGCTAATTAAATGAAACAATCCGGAGTCACATCTTTTGGAGGGAGTTCAATTGAATCTCCTTCATTTGGAAAATTGTATTTTGTAATTAAGATTACAAAAAATCACACATATATAAACTTTTGAATCTCGTTAACATAAGAGAAGTTATCATAATAGTGGAAAATATAGTTTGAAAGTTGCTTTAGGTCGTACTTTTTAAATCCCCTTGATAAAATTCATGGCGAGTCAGAGAGCTTTTGGAGTCACATGTCATGTCATTCAAATTGTATTCAATACACAACTCTATACATGAATGAAATCTCTGAAATAATGGTTATTACCAAACAGGTAGTACAAACAAATATTAATTGTTTCAGTACTAAGAAAGTATCCTTCTCCCTTTTAGTGCATGGTCTTGTACACCAGGAATGTGGGTCTTTACAAAGTAATTTCTCCAATTAATTTTGGTCACGTCAATTTCAAAGCTTGTTGTCTCTTCTTCAGACATTTCTCCAATTAGTTCTCGTACGTTGCCATTGTGAAACCTCGCAAAAAAGAGTCATTTATAAGTACATATGTATAATGTTAAGAATATTGCCTACTCCTAAAGAATCAAACGACAAATTGATCAATTACATGTACTATGTGCTAAAGTTTTAGCAATTATTTCAGACCAGAAAAAAAAAAGTTTTAGCAATTATTTATAGATCTATTTATCATGTTTCAGTAATTACGTACACACTCCCTCCGTCTCAATTTATGTGACGTGATTGATTGGATGCAAAATTTTAAAAATTAAAAAAAGATTTTTGAAATATTTGGTATAAAATAAGTCATAGATATTTATATGGCTATATATCATTTCATTAAATTAAAGATAAAATGGAGAAAGTCTAAAGTAAAGTTATTTCTAAATATAAAAAAGTATCATTCTTTTCGGGATAGATTAAAAAAAAAACGAGCTATATAAAATTGGGCATAAAGTGCATATATATAGTTTCTAGTAGGAATAACTAATTCTAACTAAGTGAAATCCATAAAAATCTAAAACTCACTCGTTTTTTGCCTCTTATCTTTGTTTTCCTTTTTGGCGAATTATGTCTTTCCTACTAAGATTACGTCTTTTAAGGTTACGGAAATGCTTAAATAGAAAGTGATAATCTTTATCTATACTACAATTGAACACTAATGTTAGTCTAAACCTTTGATAACTACCATCCTCATTTTATTTTATGTTTCTAATTAGTTTAACTTGACACAAAGTTTGAGAATATAAGGGAGATTTTTGAATTTTTTGATTTTAAACTAATGATATATAATGTACCAAAATGTCTTTTATATTTTGTGGTCTTCAGCATGTCATGCGATGAGATGTTGAAATTAAAAATTACTAAATATATATATATATATATATATATATCTATCACACATACCAGCCTTTATAGAAAGTGTATGGTTCATAGAGCTTGCTGAAGTGCTTCAAATATTCAACCTTTCTTTTAAAACGTATTTGAATCTGTCTAAGTTCTTCTTCACTTAAATATTGTACTTCATGCTGCCTGAATATCACCTCCCAAATATAATTTGAAAAATCCGACATTTTGTCAAAATATTTCATCTTACTGACCTCAACTTTATCTCCTTTTGAATTAACAAAAGGAAATAAATGGAAGAAATCGTAAGAATAGTCGAAAATCTGAGATTATGATACAGGATTCAGAGATGTTGATGCCACATGATAGACATTAATTAGTTCTGGATTTTGCAAGTATCCATGCTTTGCAATAGCAGCCATTGTTGCATTTACAACCATATCAACGGGAACCTATATCAAGTGAAGAAGACAGAAAAAATGGCGCAAGTTGACTGGATACAAAATAAAAGTAAATGAAGATTTTTTAAATTTATGGTCTTAAATATGTCATGATTTTTGTGTGGACATAAAACTTGTCATTAAAAGTGAAATATAAAGTTTAAGTTAAAATCGTCAATGCCCAAGCCTATGACACATATTTTTCACTTTGGCCCAACCGGCCTCACGTATTTGTCTCTTGGGCTACATAATCATCGAGCCGAAAAGCATGTGTTCCATATGAATTTGTTGATATGTCTTATAAAACTCTTCATTTTCCTTTCCCATTCCGATGTAGGATTTGTCTGAGGTATCATGTGCCCCCGTTATAATGAGTGATAGTGATACTCAAACCCAAAATAAATACTCAAACCCAAAATATTTAGTTACTTTGGTACCATATTAAAGTATATTACCATCTCATCTAAAATCTTAAATTGTTAGATAGGGCAAATTTTTAATTATTTAATAGTATAATGTCTCAATACGCTTCCTAATTAAACCTTTTTGTTCTCTCTGTTTTTTCTTTTGGTGGAGTGATTGTTGTAGCGTGAGGCGATCTCGTTTAAAAGTTGAAACTATTAAGACGAACATTCCTTTATTTACTTAACAATATCTTCAACATGTTCTCAGGTGGGGGTTTGATTCTTTTTTATGGGTCAAGATAATATGTGACAATAAGACTCGAACCTAGGATGTTTGTCTGCGCATATATCATATCAAAGTATATAACACCATCTCATTTAAAAATTAAATTATTAAAGAGAGTACAATTTTAATGACTGAGTAGTGTCTTAAACACTACGCTCCTCGCGTTTATGGACCTCGAGAACTAAAATTTAATGTTCAAAGTCAAGGCTACTAGCAGAAAGATAATTTTTAGAAAATAACTTAGTTTGTTCCCTTTTATAAAGGAAAAAAACGATTTTCAAAGAGAAAAACCGACATTTTGGAATAAAGAGAAGAAGATAGGAGCCAAAATGGTCCTCTCCATTTATAGAGGGAGTTTAATGGAGAAGCACCCCTCTATTTATGTGGCAACATTATTAGTTAGGAAGTAAAAAACGTTCTTCTTTAATCACATTTCTCTCAAATATTTTTAAATATTTGAATATATAAATATCCTTTTCAGTGATTTCTATGAAAGAATCTTGAAAACGACGGATTCCGCGTGAAAAACTTTGAAAAAGTTTGATCAAGCATAAGAAATTTTTAATTGGAAACCTATTTGAATTGGATTCTTTCGAATTTTATATCCAAGATACATTTACAAAATTGTTTCAGTTTTTTTATTGATTGGAATTAACTCTAGCCCCTTGCATGTAGTATTTTACCTGTTTTATTTTACATGATGTTATTTAACTGGACATAGAATTTTTTATTTTTATTTTAAATTAACCTTACAATCTAAAGTAAGCCATAAATATTTTTCTCCCCATATTAAGAAAAAACTCTTGATATTAACCTTTATATTTGATATCAATATTCAGAAAGTGACTACACAAAAGGAGAAGGATATAAAATCAAACCTCCTCAGAGACTATATGTGAGTTGAATATGGCCAACTCAATATAATTTAATAGAAGTACATGCATGTCTCTTTTTTCCTTATGTCATTACGCATTTTATTACTTCAAAACAAACACTACAAGAGAGCATTGGGGCCGTATGTACAGAGGTGAATCAACTATTTCAAGAGGATGGGTTCACAATTGCTTTTAAGATAAGATATATAAAACGTTAAAGGCTGCTTAGAATTTTTTATTTATTTAAAAGGCGCAAAAGTGCATTTAGTTGGGTTCAATCCAGCAACCTTAAGGGTTAAAACCCAACACTTAATCAGTGGTCCACTCGGTCCAGTTTGATTATGTGTTCCTTTAGTTAATATTACATATATTTTAAGTATAATATACATAATATACCGAGTTTAGTCGGGTGACCATAGGTTCACGTGACCCATTTTTCATACATAGATTCTCCCCTACATATGTTGCATTCAATGTGGGGGTTCAATTGAAACCCTAACATTCGAGGCGGAGCATAAATTTATGTATAAAAATTTATTAAATTGCAATAAATAGTAGGCTTTCTATGGACACATTGGGTCTGTTTCGAGGGGTTATGATGATGTGCATGGCGGTTTTGGCTTCGGAGATAGGAACGGAGGAGGAGTCTCACTTCTGAATTTTGCTAAGGCTTTTGGTTTGGTGGTAGCCAACTCGAGTTTCCCTAAGAAGGAGGAGCACTTAGTAACATTCCGTAGCTCGGTGGCTGCAACGCAAATAAACCTTTTGCTCCTTAGAAAGGATGATAAATGTCTCTGTAAAGACTGCAACGTCATTCCGAGTGAGAACCTTACGACCCAACATAAGCTATTGGTGATGAATTTGAAGATTAAGAGGAAGAAGAAGAAGAAGAGGGTCGCCGATGACAGCCGAGGATCAAATGGGGGAGTTTGACTCTATCTAATGCCCAAGAAGTAGGGGAGAAGTTGATAGCTTTGGGGGCGTAGGAGAGTAAGGGAGATGCGAGCAGTATGTGGGATAAGACGGCTAGTTGCATTAGAGAAGCAGCTAGAAAAGTTCTGGGAGTCTTTAGAGGTCGCCGTGGTGGGAATCCAGGGGATTGGTGGTGGAACGGGGAAGTCCAAGGTAAAGTGGAAGCAAAGAAGCAGGCATATGCGAAGCTGGTAGACAGCAAGGATGACGAAGAGAGGCGGGCGAATCAGGAGAAGTATAAGATGGCGAGAAAGGAGGTGAAGTTGGCAGTGTCGGCAGTGAAAACGACAGCTTTTGAACGCGTTTATGTAGAACTAGAGGACAGAGGCGAGGATAAAAAATTGTTCAGGCTTACTAAGAAGAGAGAAAGGAAGGCACGCGACCTGGATCAAGTGAAGTGCATCAAGGACAAGGATGGCAAAGTGTTGGTAGAAGAATCTCTCATTGGACGGAGATGGCAGTCATACTTCCATAAACTCTTGAACGAAGAAGGGGACAGAGACATTGTGTTGGGAGATTTGGAATACTCTGAGAGGCATCCCGGTTGTGGTTATTGTAGAAATATAAAGGTCGATGAGGTTAATAGTGTTGTTCGTAGGATGTGCAGGGGAAGAGCGACGGACCTGACGAGATTCCTAGGGAATTTTGGAAGAGTGCAGGTAGGGCAGGCTTGGAGTGGTTGATTGGGTTGTTTAATGTCATTTTCAAGACGGCGAAGATGCCCGAAGAATGGAGGTGGAGTACAATAATTCCTTTGTATAAGAACAAGGGTGACATTCAAAGCTGCAACAACTATAGAGGTATCAAGCTGCTAAGGCACACTATGAAAGTGTGGGAAAGAGTGGTAGAGATAAGGGTGAGGAGAGGCGTGTCTATTTCAGAGAACCAGTTTAGATTCATACCGGGGCGTTCTACTACTGAAGCCATTCATATTGTTAGGAGATTGGTGGAGCAATATAGAGAGCGGAAAAGGGACTTGCACATGGTATTCATCGACCTAGAGAAAGCTTACGACAAAGTGCCAAGAGAGGTTCTGTGGAGATGCTTGGAGGCTAAAGGTGTACCTGTGGCGTACATTAGACCGATCAAGGACATGTATGATGGAGCCAAGACCAGGGTAAGGACTATAGGAGGAGACTCGGAGCACTTTCCAGTTCTAATAGGTTTGCATCAGGGATCAGCTCTTAGCCCATTTTTTGCCTTGGTGATGGATGGATTGACGCGACAAATTCAAGGTAAGGTGCCATGGTGTATGTTGTTCGCAGATGACATAGTCTTGATTGACGAGACTCGTAGCGGAGTTAACTCTAAGCTAGAGGATTGGAGACGGACGTTAGAGTCTAAAGGATTCAAGTTGAGTAGGACCAAGACAGAGTACTTGGAGTGCAGGTTCAGTGTCGTACCTCAGGAGGCCGACGTGGAAGTGAAGCTTGGTACCCAGGTCATCCAAAATAAAAGAAGTTTCATGTATCTTGGGTCTATTTTATAAGCAAATGGGGATATTGACGATGATGTCACACATCGTATTGGTGCAAGATGGTTGAAATGGAGGCTCGCTTCCATAGTGCTGTGTGACAAGAAAGTGCCACCAAAACTTAAGGGCAATTTCTATAAAGTGGTGGTTAGACCGACTCTATTGTATGGGGCAGAGTGTTGGCCAGTCAAGAACTCTCACGTGCAGAAGATGAAAGTCGCAGAAATGAGAATGCTGCAGTGGATGTGTGAGCACACTAGGAGAGATAAGATCAGGAATGAGGACATCCGGGACAAGGTGGGAGTGGCATCGGTGGAGGACAAGATGCGGGAAGCGAGGCTGAAATAGTTTGGGCACGTGAAGAGGAGAGACATAGATGCCCCAGTGCGGAGGTGTGAGAGGTTGGCTATGGACGGTTTTAGGAGAGGCAGAGGAAGGTCAAAGAAATATTGGGGAGAGGTGATTAGGCAGTACATGGTGTAGTTTCAGATTACCGAGGACATGACCTTAGATAGGAGGTTGTGGAGGACTCAGATTAAGATAGAAGGCTAGTAGGTAGTCTCAATTTTCTTTCGCACTAGTGGGCATAGTTTTGCTCTACTGTTTATTGCCCTTTGATTCATGCGTTTTTGTGTTGGGTCTTGTCGTTCCATGCTGTTTTATCATGACTTCTTTGCTCTTGTTATTTCTCATTTTCACATTGCTTTGATTTGCTTGTCTGTATCTGACTTTTTTTCCTTGTTTTCTTTTGAACCGAAGGTCTTTCGGAAACAACCTCCCTACCTTCCAAGGTGAGGGTAAGGTCTGCGTACACTTAACCCTCCCTAGACCCCACACTATGGGATTCAACTGGATATGTTGTTGTTGTTGTTGTTGCAATAAATAGTAGGCATGAACTCATAATTTTTAAAAAATGAGTTCAACTAAAAATCCTAAAAGGATTAAACCCATAAAGTTTATATCCTGAATCCGCCTCTGACGTGCCTCACATTATATTAAATCGTTCATTTATATACGTAGTGGCATTGAAGTCATATTTGTGGGGTTAGAGGGATACAAAACCTGATTGCCATTAATAGGTGGTGCCATATAACAAAACTGGAAGTAAAAGTACTACTCCCTCCATTTCAATTTATATGAACCCATTTGACTGGGCACAACATTTAAGAAAGAGGGAAGACTTTTGAAACTTGTAGTTCAAAATAAGCCTTGAAAATTTGTGTGGCTGTAAATCATTCATAAAGTGAATTTGTTTCCAAATTAGGAAAGAGGTCATTTATTTTGGCACGGACTAAAAAGGAAATAGGTTCAAACAAATTGAAACAGAGGGAGTATTAGTAGTATTGTTAACTAAAATCATCCCTTGTGCTTCATGCTTGCTTGTAGTTGCATGCAGTAGTCAAACGACGAGATGAAGAACCTTCGTGACCTCTGATTAACATCTCCTAGACCCAGCATGCACTCCATTAGCCTCACGGTAGATGTGTATAATGAGCAGGTGGTTCAGAGCCCTTAGTAGGAACCTGCAGTCATTTAGAAGATTCAGATAAACTTTGTTGGGGGGGAAAAAAAAAATGAAGAACCATTCATTTATTACTATCATGATCACTAGAAATAACAAAGTCATGTGCTAGCAATTAAAGTCATCACTATGCCACTGCCATCTGAGCCAAAGTGCAACCGACTATTATCACTAGAGATATGGTTCTGCAGTAGAGAGTTTTTTCAATTTTTCTTTTTATGTTGGAATATAATTTTATTTTGAATATATACATATCGGGAATATCTTTAATGTCATGTATTTGTGGATACTGTACATAGAGATTTGTTGTTGAAAGTGACTTAACTGTAGAAGTTGCTGAGGAGTCTTTGAAGTATATTTACTTTTATTTAAAGAATATGCCATTAACTCAAGACGTTAATATTATCAATAGTCACTCGATTTTTGCTTAATGCATCAAAATCGCTAAACGAATAATGGATGCTCGCAGGCGTAGGATTTACTTGTTCAAACAATCTAGAATCAATCGATATCAATAAGACAATAACTATCTTACTTAGATCGAACTATAGTCAATCTTTTATGATACTTATTAGAAATTCGAGATTTCTATGATCAGAGCTCGGTTATGAGGATGGTAACCTATTTCATATTGAGCTATATGTTAAGCCTTTTCACTGCCCGAACTACCAATTGCCCCACTATCTATTAATCTGGCTCAACTCAAACTTCTATCGTGTAAAAAATGCTCAATTGTTCAAACTTTTATAGATGTGTATTGCTAACTACACATGGGTGCTCAAACTTAGGTATTTATTCACCGTTGCTTAATCTTATATATCCTTATTTCATTCAAATAGAAGAATTTCCATGAGTTCCATACTAATTTCATCAATCTTAGTTCTCAAAATATTCAGTCGAACTCATTATCAACCAATTCAATCCATAATTTTGTTTACGCATATCAGGAAAATATCGAAACAAGTTTTGATATTTGAATTTACGTCTTGATACTAAAGACCTATAAAAGGAAAAAAAAAAACAATTGTTATGGTGGAGCAGTAAGTATATTTCTTTATTTTTAACCAGAGGTCTCGGGCTCTAGTTTGGATATGGAGTCGCCTTTTCTAAATGTGCAATTTTCTTGGCACGAATTTAAATTTAATTGGGTGCCAATTATGCCTGTCAACCGGTTCCAACCGGAACCGGACCGGTAACCGGTTAGGAAACCGGCCGGTTCCGGTTCCAAAACCGGAACCGCCTAACCGGTTCCGGTTAACCGGTTTGAAGGTCCAAACCGGAACCGGTCCGGTTTGGACTCGTTAAATTTTTTTTTTTTTTTTTTTTTTGTATTATATATATATATTATAGTATTTATTTGTATATTGTAGGTATATTTAAAATATACTAAGAATATACTATATATACTATATACTATATATACTTACTTATATACTATATATACTATTTTTTCTATATATACTTAAAATATACTAAGAATATACTATATATACTATATCTACTATTTTTTCTATATATACTTATATACTATATATACTATTTTTTCTGTATATACTATATATACTTATATATGTTTAAGTATACTATATAACTTAAGTATATTCTTAGTATATTTTAGGTATATTCCTAACTTAATAAAAGTAAAAATATAAACACAAATAAATAGAAGAAAGCTCAATGAGCCATATATTTTATTCATTCTTGGATAACATTTATTTGCAAGTTGTATTTTTTTTAACTTGCAAATAATACATGAGTTATACAAAAATAGTAGAATAATAAAATCACCAATTTTGAACCATTTCGTTAATTTCCCCCACATCATATTCGGTCATGGAAATATCTTCAAAGTCTTCCATTTGGTCCGGTCCACTAGCTATCAAATCTTCAATTTCTTCGTCTTCGCCTTGCTCCGCTTCTGAGTTTTGGTTGCGTCGCTCCGATCTAATCCAATCTCGAATGCACACTAGTACTTGCAAGCTAAAGCCGGATAATGAATGTCTATGGTCTCCAATTTGCTGTCTTCCTTGGCTAAATGCGCTCTCCGAAGCCACGGTTGATACTTGAACCGTAAGGATATCTCGAGCCATTCTTGAAAGTATCGGATAGCTTGCCTTGTACTTCTTCCACCATGCTAAGACGTCCACCTCATCCAGTTGGCTGATATCCACATTTGGCTGCATCAAATAAAAGTTAAATTCATCAAAGTTTGCAGTAGAAGAAGATATAGGCTGTGAATGTAAAACTTTTAAACCCGACAAGCCCTTTTTGCTACTATGAGAAGTAGTAGGGCGTGGAGCAACTGGTGTAGCACGTTCTTCCAAACTAGAATAATGAGTAAAAACTCTTCTAAACTCATCATCAATAGCGAGATCGGCTTCAGCTAAAGATGGTTGAACTCCCTCTTCAATTTCTAAAAATGTATAAATTTGACTAACCAAATTTTTAGTATAAGACACTTTTAAACAAGGATTTAAAAGAGAACCCAATATAAATAAAGTTGGGATGGGAAAAAAATACTTCTTAAATTTGATTATCATTTCAAAAATAGCCACTTGATAATCGGGTTTATATTTATACTCTTGTAAAACTCTAGCTATTTCCGCTAAGTAGGCTAAAATTCCGGTTACCGTGGGATAGAATTGTCTAGAAAAAGCAAGAGTTGCATTATAAAAATTTTCTAAGAGTTCAATACATTCTTTAACATCTTCCCAATGCCTATAAGTTAACCAATCCTCACTATCAATATTATATTTGTTGTGAACTTGTTGTATGGGAATCCTATACTCATATGCTTGTTGTAGCATAATGTAAGTGTAGTTCCACCTAGTCTCAATTTCTACTTGAATTTTCCTAGGTCTAAGGTTATTTTCCACACAAGCATTCTTAAAATCTCTAATTCTTCCCCTATTAGCATTACAAAAAAGAAACGCAACAGCATTTCTAACTTTTTGAACAGAATCATCAAAATGCATAAGACCATCTTTAACAATTAAATTTAAAATGTGACAACTACATCTTACATGAAAAATATTTCTTAGAGGAGGGTTTATTTCTCTTTTTAAAAGACCAATTGCCTTTGTATTATTAGAAGCATTATCTAAAGCAATACAAAGTGTTTTTCTATAAATGTTAAAAAATCTCATTATAGTAGACATTGAATCGGCTAAAAATTTTCCATCGTGACGACCTTTTCCTTCGTCGTATAAAAAAGCTATAATTCTTTTTTGCATAACCCAGTTGTCATCAACCCAATGACATGTAATAGCAAAGAAATCTAAATGGTTAATACTAAGACCCAAATCAGCGGTAAGACAAACATTACAATTTAAAGAATTAAATACATGACGCAAATAAAATCTATATTTTTTAAACAAATCTATAACATCGGCTCTACAAGTACTTCTAGGAATACCCTCAAATAACGGGTTATAACAACGTTGAATGTAAGTAACAAACCCTAAACCCGAGGGAAAGGAAAATGGTAAACAATCATAAGCTACCATTTTAGCTACTTCTACGCGTTCTTTTTTCTTGTCATACTTAAAATTTCTACCAGTTCGTGGGTCTATCGTCATTTGAATCCCCCCCACATTTGAACCCGTTTGCTCTCCCCAAACATCCATATGTTTGGTTCTCATATGAGCATTTAGTGTACCCGTTCCACCATCCTTACCAGTTCCTTGCTTAAAACTAAATACTTGTCCACATAGGGTACATGTAACTGATTGATTTTCCCTATCCTTAGTCATAAATTTCCAAACTTTAGCTGTTGGCCTACGAGTTCTAGGCGGTTTGTCTTGTGTATGTGATTGTGCAGGACCTGTATCTCCTATAGGATTTTCGGGGGGTTGTGTTTCATCATCATCATCATCATCTAAGTCTTCATTAAAAGTGTCGGTAAAATGTTGTTGCATTGCCTCATGACCTAAAAGTGGATTATTTCCACCAACATCAATACCTAAATTAGGTGTTTCTTCCACAAATGTTTCCTCATTAAGCGCACCCCTAACAGTACGACTACTACTACCGGCACCACGTCTTAATCTCTTTGACATTATTAAATAGAAATAATTTAAATCACAATAAAATAAATTACAACAAATTAAATTGCTAGAATTAAATTGCGTAAATTAAATTTCAAAAAATAAATTGCTAGAATTAAATTGCGTAAATTAAATTTCGAAAAATAAATTGCTAGAATTAAATTGCAAAAATTAAAGATAGAGTTGGAACGAAGGTACCAAATTGCCGGAATAATTTCCAACAAAGCGAAGGCGGCTAGAATTGCAAATCCACCAAAGCTACTTCGGATTGTTGCAAAATCACCAACTCCACCAACAATATTATAATTGCAAAATTAATAATTGAAAGTTCAAACTATAATAAGACTTTGTGGCTAATTATTGCAAAGTAACTATAATTGAGAGATTGAGATTTGAGAGAAAGATGAAGAAGAGTGAATTGAAATGAAAATGAAGAAGGGTTTATATAGGGGTGGGGGAGGGGTTAAAGTGTTAAAAAAAAAAATTTGGGGGCCAAAAATTAAGAAAATGACCGTTTGGCAACGGCCATTTTTGCAAATGGACCGTTGCCAACGGTCCATTACCGAGGCCCAAGTCCAACGGCTCTTTTTTTTTTTTTTTTAATTTTTTATTTTAACCGGTTTAACCGGTCCGGTTCCGGTTAAACCGGTTTAACCGGTTCCGGTTAAGAAAAATTTGGAACCGGACCGGTTAACTAATATCCGGTTAACCGGAACCGGTTAACCGGTTATACCGGTTCCGGTTCCGGTTCCGGTTCCGGTTTAACCGGTCCGGTTACCGGTTAAAACCGGTTACACGGAACCGGTTGACAGGCATAGTGCCAATGCATCTACAAGACTTAGTTGTCTTCTCCCCAAAGGTTTTTTGAAACTAATTAATGAAGAGAAATAGGATATCTGATGGTGGAACTCTCTTTCTCCTTTTTGTTTTGTTTGGTAGCTAAGTGGGCTATCTAATGGGCTAAAAGCCCTTTGGAGTTGGGTTATAAACATTGGGCCCTGATCAAAGTCTGCCGTGGATAAATTTTTTTTTGCGTGGATTGCCCTATATTTGGAGTGGTCTTTAATTTTTGTCCTTCAAATTGGTGGTCTTTAAATTTTATCTCTCGCCTAACACCCCAAGGTTGTGGGTTCGAACCCCAGCTCAGTTAAAAAAAAAAATCCGCAAGGCAGAATTTTGCAAATCTACCCAGCCAAAATCTGCCTTAAGGCAGAATTTGGGCTGCACAGACAAAATTTCTGCCCATGCAAATTCTGCCTGAAGGTAGAATTTATGCCTTAAGGCAGAATTTGCACGGGCAGAAATCCTGCCTGTGCAAGCCAAATTCTGCTTGTTTAAAGACCACCATTTTGAGGGGTAAAAATTAAAGACCACCCCCAGCGAAGGGCAATCCTGCAAATTGCCAATAATGGGAAATTTGCAGGATTGTCTTTTGCTGGAGATGGTCTTTAATCTTTATCTCACAAATTGGTGATCTTTAACTTTTAGGGAAAGTCACACAAATACAACTTTTTCAAATGGTAATTAAAAAGATTACAACTAATTTTAAAAAATTACATAAATACAACTTATTCAAAATTTTAACTTCTTAATTACAAAAATACAACTTTTTACATTCCTAAAATACTAATAATACTTAATTTTAGGAGTTACTACCATTAATGCATATCCACTTTTTGCTTTCGCTTTCTTTCAAATCATTAGAATGTAACTTTCCAAATAAACATAACAAATCAACTTCAAATTCCATATTCCATCTACCGTTTTAAAAAGTCTTTTTTTCTTTCATTTCCTCCTTTTTATTCTTCATTTTTTAATTTCACTTGATGATGATTCAATTATTTTTTTGTGACTAAAAGAAATTGTTTGAATATATTAATATTAAGAAAAGTACATGAAAAGATATGGTATAAGAAATGTACATGAAATTATAACTTAAAAAGTATATTTATATTCAAATTGGTATATTTTACTGAAAAGATAATAACAAAATATTTGTGAATATAATGGTAGAAATTAGTATATTTAAGTTTGTATATTATATATAGTATATAATATAATATTATTATTTGTGTATATAGTATATAATACTACGATATTCCTAATATATGGATATATTACTGTATGTGTCAACCAATTGTACTCTACAATAACATATAAAATATACAATATATAGAAAGAATAAAATAATTACTTATGGATTGCCACTAAAATAGGGTCTTAATTAATAATTGTTACCCCATCCCATAAAACTTGGCTTCCTTTCTGCCATCACATATTAATTATTCAATTTTTTTCTTTCTCTTCCATTAAAATAGGAAAATTAACTCAATTAAATTTATATTTGTATATATTTAATATAACAAACAATATGTGCTTAATATATACAATAATGTATGTGATATGTGTGTGTGTGTCTATATATATATATAAACTTTTTGTTTACTGTACATAAGAAATTATTTTATATATAGTATTTACTAGTTAATATATATATATATATATATATATATATATATATATATATATATATATATATATATATACTTTTTGTTTACTGTACATAAGAAATTATATTATATATAGTATTTACTAGTTAATATATATATATATATATATATATATATACTTTTTGTTTACTGTACATAAGAAATTATATTATATATAGTATTTACTAGTTAATATATATATATATATATATATATATATATATAAATAATATTATATAATAGTGAAATACACGTAATATATAAGTACAAGAATATATATACTTGTTCAAGGAATTGTATAATATATATCGTATAAACAGTAGTATACTATTTTATGGATTAAAATCCTAGCTGAGTATATTGAGATGTTTAGAAAAGTAATTAATGTGTTCTCATATGTATTTAATTTGGTTATCACTAATATATGAAACTTCTTATTATTAGTCTTTTATTCATAGCAACATAATTTTATTTATGGTATAAAATCATATGTATACCCTAACTATAGAGTATATATTGTAGATTATGTCATTTAGTTAATAATTGTAGATTACGAAATATTTTACTTATTTATTTGTATTTATGTAACTTCCCCTAACTTTTATCCTTAAGGCCCAAATTCTGCCTCTACCTATGCAAGGCAGAATTTGGGCCTTAAGGCAGAATTTGCATGGGCAGAATTCTGCCTTGTGATCTTTTTTTTTTTCCTGAACTGGGATTCAAACCCACAACCTCGGGTATTAGACGAAGGGAAAAACTTAAAGACCACCAATTTGAAGGACAAAAATTAAAGACCACCTCAAATGAAGGACAATCTGTGAAAAAATACTTTTTTTGTGCGGAGTGCCCTTCAAATGAATTGGTCTTTAAATTTTTGTCCCTCATTGTTGGTCTTTAATTTTGGCCATTCGCCTAAAATTTCTAGGTTCTGGGTTTGAACCCCCGCTCAATAAAAAAATTTAAAAAAATTCGCTAAGTAGAACTTGAATTCACAAGACAAAGTTTTGCCTGCGAAACTCTGCCTTAAAGCAGAATTTTGAGACAGAATTCTACCTGAAGGTAAAATTTTGCCTTAAGGCAGAGTTTCGCAGGCAAAGTTTTGCAAGGTACCTTAAGTAGAGTTTGCTAAGGAATAGTTTGACTGCAAAACTCTGTCTTAAGGTAGAATGTTGCAGGCAAACTATGCCCAATGGGGCAGAGTTTGTAGTTACCTCTGCCTAACGATTTTTTTTTTTTTTTGCCTGAGCAGGGGTTCGAACCTAGAACCTTGAGGTTTTAGGTGAAGGGTAAAAGTTAAACACTTTCATTTTGATGGCAAAAAATTTAAGACCACTCCAAAACAAGGGCATTACTGCGAATTGCCCGATAATAATTGCATGGTTTGTCCTTCAAATGGACTAGTCTTTAATTTTTGCCCTTCAAATGGGCTAGTATTTAATTTTGTCCTTCAAAATCGAACTTATGCCTAGCGGGACATAAGTTCTTTTAAAGACGTTGACATGATTTGTAAATATTATGATGCGTAACTTATGCCTCTCTAGGCATAAGTTCGATTTTGAAGTGCAAAAATTAAGGACCAACCCATTTGAAGGACAAAAATTAAAACCAACACAAGATAGGGACAAAAGGCAATTGACCCATCAATAAACTTGTGACAGATCTGAAAAGAAAAAGGTAAGAAAAGAAGAAACAAAAAACGGGAAAGTCACACAAATACAACTTTTGAAATAGTAATTAAAAAGATTACAATTACTTTCAAAAATTTACATAAATACAACTTATTCAAAATTTTAACTTTTTAATTACAAAAATACAACTTTTTACATCCCTAAAATATCAATAATACTTAATTTTAGGAGTTACTCACATTAATGCATCCACTTTTTACTGCCTCGCCCCCACCCCCACCCCACGCCCAACCAAAAATAAAATTATGAAAAGGACATAAGAGAGAATGTAATTTTCCAAATAAATAAAATCAACTTCAAATCCCATATTCCCTCCTCTTTATTTTTTTTATTTTTTTATTTTTATTTGATGACTGATGCAATTAAATTTTTGTGATTAAAAAATTATTTGAATATATTAATATTAAGAAAAGTACATGAAAAGATATGATGTATGGTATAAGAAAAGTACATGAAAATATACCTAAAAAATATATGGTATATTCAAATTGACAAATTTAACTGAAAAGATGATAACCAAATATTTTTGGATATAATAGTAGAAATTAGTATATTTAAGTTTGTATATTATATATATAGTATATAATATAATGATACCTTTTGTGTATATAGTATATAATATTACAATATACCTAATATATGAATATATTATTTTACGTGTCAACCAATTCTACTCTACAAGAACATATATAGTAAATAATATACAATCTACAATCTACAATATATAGATGGAATAATACAGTCAAACCTATCTATAGTGACAGCGTTTGTCCGGAAATTTCATGGCTACTATAATGAAGTGCTGTTATGCATGTATATTGACATTTGATATTTAGATCTCATTTAGCTGTTATAAATAAAAGTACGCAAACAATTAACTTTTTGTACTTTTTATGTTATAAACGAAAACAATATACTTGTAAATTTTAAAATCTCAATTGATTTTCATATCTCATAAATTAAAAATTGAAAAGACTAATAAATTACTACTAAATCCATAACTAGTTGTACCACACAGATAAAGAATTAAAATATATGGAACATATGCATTTTAAAATAATTGAGAGTTTAGATATTTCAAATTTGACATAAGAACTCTAAAATTATAGGCTGTTTCATAAATTCTAGTCTCTTAGTGATAATATAACGCTTGAACTGACGAAAAATTTGTCCAAACTTTCAGCAAAAGGAAATTGAATAGCTTTCCCTTGAAGGCTGTCTAAGTGCTTAACATTTGACTCTTCTATCTCCGAGTAGCAGTAGGTTGAGGCTCTTCATCGACACTTTTGTTGTCTCATAATATATTTCTTACAAAATATTATTACACGCTATTTGACTATGGCTGTTATAGAGAGGTAATTTTACAAAGAGTGTACTGCTATAATGGATGTCATTGTTGTTATAGGCAGAATGTTGTTATAGAGAAGTAAAATATAACATGAAAAATCGGTTCCGGAGAAAATCAGGTCGTTATAGTGAAATGTTGTTATAACGAATGGAAACTATAGAGAATTTTGACTGTATATATGTATGTGTGTGTGTGTGTATATACTTGTTCATGAATTAACCATTTTTTTGTTAGACTGACTATGTTGTATAGGACGGAATGCTGGCCAGTTAAGAAAGCTCACGTCCAGAAGATGAAGGTAGCTGAGATGCGGATGCTGAGATGGATGTGCGGGCATACCAAGAGAGATAGGATTCGGAATGAAGCGATTCGGGATAAGGTGGGTATGACCGCTATGGTGGATAAGATGCGGGAAGGGAGGTTGAGGTGGTTCGGCCATGTGCAGCGGAGATGCGCTGATGTGCCAGTGAGGAGGTGTGAGAGGATGGCAGTGGTGGGCCTGAAGAGAAGGAGGGATAGGCCAAATAAGTTCTGGGGAGAGGTGATTCGGCAGGACATGACGCTAATTCAGCTTACCGAGGACATGACCAGTGATAGGAGGGGGTGGAGGTTGAGTATCAGGGTGGAGGGCTAGTAGGGCGCCGCGAGGTTTCCTATCTCGTATTAGGAGTATTTTTACCCTGCTTCTATATATTGGGTCTTGTCTATTTTTGCTATTTTATCATGACTTCCTTGCTCTTGCTATTTCTCATTTTCGCATTGTTTTGATATGCTTGTCCGTATCTGACTCTTTTCCCTTGTTTTCCTTGTTTTTTTTTTGAGCCGAGGGTCTTTCGAAAATAGCCTCCCCACCTTTCAAGGTGGGAGTAAGGTCTGCGTACACTTTACCCTCTCCAAACCCCACATTGTGGGATTCAACCAGGTATGTTGTTGTTGTTGTTGTTAAAATTCATGAATTAGCTTGTAAATAGATTGTGCTGGAACTTTTTTAGGTAAGCAATTATTGTGTTTTTATATGCATTTAATTACGTTATCACTAATATAGGGTATCTCCTTATTTTTAGCTTTTGATTCATAACAATAATCTCCTTATTTTTAGCATTAAGTTGCATAATTTGTAATATCTAAATTAGTTGTATATTATATAATTAACTCTCACATATCATATATTTATGAAAGTTCCCCAAAAAGGAGGACAGATAGGCCATGAATACCCTAAAATTTAGTAATGTGTAGTCATATTCTTTTCAAAGTGCAAATTAGGTAATAAAAATGTTTTTTTTTTTGGCCTGAGCATTAATACAGATTGCTATATGAGTTAAATCTTCGGTAATTGTATACACCCGCGTGCTTACATAAATCTTGAACCCGACAATCTCACATAATTTTTTATATAAAAACGCATACTTAAATGCGCAAAACAAGTTGAAGAGGGATAAGCAATTAGCCTTGTTGATTAATTGATTTTTATCTTGTGTTTTGCTGATCGTAAGAAAAGGCAGCCCGGTACACAAAACATTTCTAGTTATCAGGGTTTGGAGAAAAGATGCACCCTATGGGGTGTGATGTAGACAATTTATTTTAATGCAAGCATTTAGTGACTGCTTTCACGACTCGAACCCCTAACCTGTATATATCACAGGGAGACTTTACCATTGCTCCAACCACTTTGACAATATAAAAATATACGGAGATAGTAAGACAGTAACTCTAACGCACACGAAAAGATCCAATTTATAAATATAGTAACTTTAAACCAATACATTCATCAACTTAGAGCCCGTTTGGATTGGCTTATAAGTTGGTCAAATCATCTTATAAGCCATTTTTAATTTATTTAGGTGTTTGGTAAAAATAGAAAACAACTTAAATTAAGTTAAAAAGTGCTTAAAATAAGCCAAAATTAAGAAGTTACTCAATCCCAACTTATCTTTTTTTGATTTAAAAGCTATTTTGATTTGACCAACAACTTTACTCTTCTATTTCTTATATTTTATATTAATTCCAATATTACATTTACTTCTAAAAACCCATTAAACACTTTTAACTAAATACGTAACTGCTTATTTATAAAATAACTTTCAGTACTTATCTTATCTAAGGCTCGAATTTTATCTTATCTAAGGCTCGAATCCGAGATAGATAAACATGCATGCAACCCGACATATGTAAGCACTGATAATTAGGAAAGTCTTTTTAACAATATGAACCTGCTCTGACCGTTAGGTAGAATGGTGGATAACTCCCGCCATTGGTATGCCATTTCTCTCTTTCTTTCTTATATAATAGTAATATCCACTTCTTAGTACTAACTCTGTTACTAATATTATTTTTATATATTTTATGAAATAGTATTATTTTCTGGTCAGTACCCACAAAAAGGAGACTTTTTTTTTTCTTCAAACATCAGCTGAGATCTGTGATAAGACAGTAACTCCGATAATATTATAGACTAAAAAAAGACTCCATTTTTACATCAAAGATCTTTCTTTAGTGCTTTTTTCATCTGTTTTATCCATTGTAGAAGTTCTTTTTAACTCTAGCTTCTATTAATTAATTTTTTTCTGTCAATTCTGGAAAGTTTACATTTTTATGGTAGTTTTAGCTATGGATAGCAGTAGCTGGTGGAGTAGTTATGAAAGCGTAGTGAAGACTTTTTACCCTTTGTTTTTGGGTCAAGTAGTGTCTTTTGTTATGGCCCTTATGAGTTTCACTTCTTCTCTAGTGGCAAATCTTGGTAAGTTTTAATTTTTTTGACTTGAAGGGGTTGTGGGAGGGGGGGGGGGGGGGAGGGGTTGTAATTTGCTTGTTTTCTGTTGGAGAATTTGAATTATTGTGATTGATTTTGTTAAGCTAAATGGGGTTTTGTTTATTAAAGAATCTTGATAGATTAGAACTTAGAAGCATTTTGATTGTTGGTTTGTATTGTGTAAGTGCATTTACTTGTTTTTGGTTGTAGGATTTGAATTGTTGTGGTTAAATGGGGTTTTCTTTTTTAAAGAATCTTGATAGATTAGAAGCAGTTTGGTTATTGGTTTGTACTGTGTAAGTGCATTTACTTGTTTTTGGTTGGAGGATTTGAATTGTTGTGATTTATGATGTTAGGCTAAATGGGGATTTGTTTATTAAAGAATCTTGATAGCTGAGAAACATTTTGATAATTGGTAGTTTTTTGTATGAACTTGTAGGTGCAAATACTCCACTTTCCCTGTCATTCTTATCTTACACAGCTATAGCTTTGGTGTATGGAGGCATCATGATTTACCGGAGGCAGAAATTACAGGTATTGTCTTACTATTCAAGAATCATTTTGACATAGCTACCTAACTAAGAAAACAAATTTGTGAACAACTCATTAAAATTTGTTCATTCTTATGCTTATAGTTATGGATTTTGTTGAATGTTGTTTTGAGTATTTCCTCAAACAATGTACCGATAACGAATAGTTTATGAGTATGATTTTGTTTAGGGAAATTGGTTTTAAATTTTACATTATGGTTACCAATTGAATGTTGTCTTGAGCTTGCAGGTTCCTTGGTATTGGTATGCCCTTTTAGGTTTAGCTGATGTCCAGGGAAATTTTCTTGGTAAGGCAGTTATCCACTCAATGAACATTTTCTCTGCTTTGCACATATTAATCTAAAGCTAGCCGTGCACTAAATGAACTCTTGAACCATTAGGGGATGTTTGGTTTCTGGTTAGAGTTATACAGGTATTAGAAATATAGGGATTAGTTTCATGTATTAGTTATTCCATCCTCTACCGTGCATAATTATACATGAACTGAATTTTATGTATAGCAACTAAAATGTTACCAAACTAGGTACTAGTTATGCTAGTCTAATACATGAATAATTCACTTCCTAAGTCCTAACCAACAAGCAAAACGACCCCTTAATCCCGTTTGCAACGTTGAAAATTTCCATAACCCGTTGGACGTTGAAGTGAAGTGCCATCTATTTATGCAATAGATATCCTCAAATTTCCTTTTGTTTATGAAATTTGAGGTTTGGAACTTAGTTTTGGAGAAACTTCAGCTTTTTCAGTGCATGTCAGCTAACTGATGCTAATACTCTACTTAACTGCAAATTAAGTGTTAGATCAAAGTTTTGTAGTAAGAACTTTGAGAATAGGCAAGTTCCAGCTTATTCAGGTGTTCCCTTTTATATATTTCCCAAAGCCTACCTTTTTTAATCCATTCGTAGATAATTTACCAGATACATTAGTTCGAAGTAATAGCATACTTGAGAACAGGACATCGTGTAAATAAAAAAAGACAAGAATTCATGATGCAAAGACATTTGGATGATTGGGGCTAAGAGGAGTTTTATGAGTAAATAACCTATTTTTACTTGGGAACTAAGAGGAGTTCTACGAGCTTTGGCCAGTTCGAATAGGAACTAGAAAATAAGAACAAAAAGAAAAAGAAAAAAGCGAAATAACAGTAGATCTAGTCACCCTCTTAAGCTAAGATCTAGCATCTGGAATTTCATATCTTTGGTGCAAAGTCCAACTGATACAGAAGTTTGACCTCTACCTATTACATTCATGTCTCTTAAAACGCTTGTCAAGATTTATAATACATGCCTCTTTGTTTTTCTCTTTCCCTCTCTAAAGAACCTTAATTTACGTAGTTTGCAATCTTCTGTTCAATATGTTTAATTTGTGTACATAATGAGAACTAGGACGTCTAGAACTTTAATGTAGTCATAATTATCCAGGATATGAAATTAACTTCCGTTGAATATATTGCAGTAAATAAAGCATATCAGTATTCATCGATCACCAGTGTCACCATACTGGATTGCTGGACAATAGCTTGGGTGATAATTTTGACGTGGCTATTTTTGGGCACACGATATTCTTCATGGCAATTCTTTGGTGCAGCAGTATGTTTAGGTGGTCTTGGACTTGTGCTTTTATCAGATGCTAAGGCGGGTGGTGGAAGCGGTACTTTCTGTTTCCTAAAACGGTTTATTTAAGTCCTAAATGAAAAAGGTTTCTCATCTTTGATAAATTTTTTCAACTTCCCATCTTTCCTTGAGTTCTCTAAAAGACTTCTATGTTGAGAGGAACAGAAAGGGTGGGAGGCAGAGAGAAGCTAATTGCCACTCCTAGGCAGGAAGCAAGCCTCCAGTCGGCCTGTGTCCAGCCCGATCCGGTTAATACCTGGCCCAAGGGGGGGTGGGTTGGGGGGAACAGGGAGGGGACTGGGCCGGACGAGGCCTAATTAAGGAAATTGCTTAGTTTCCTTATGTTTCGACCATTTTCAATTGCAGGTGGTTCCAAGCCTCTTCTTGGTGATATATTTGTCATAATAGGGACATTTTTCTTCTCAATGAGCAATGTTGGTGAGGTTGGTATTATATTGTTTCTTCATATTTTTCCAAATGTCTCCCTTCTATCGGGTAGCTACCCTAAATATAGCATGAGTATCTTTGGTTATAGATAAACTTATGATATGTTTTAACTTTGATTAGCTTTGGTGCAGGAGTTTTGTGTGAAAAAGAAAGATCGTATCGAAGTGGTTTCCATGATTGGTCTTTTCGGCTTGCTTGTTACTATAATTGAGATGTATCCTTTCTACCTAAAACTGTTTTTGTCATTTCCAACACAGAGGAATATTGACGTGGATTAACGACTTAACTTTCTCTCAGACCAATCTTGGAAAGGAAGAGTTTGGAATCAGTCGAGTGGTCTCCTGAGCTTGTAAGTGACTTAAGAGTCATTTTCTTATTTCGCTCCTCTAAAATAGTTTTTGGTCCCTTTTTATGTTTCTTCTATAGAAGAGTATCTTCATGAAGACCAGAGCTATTATTGTCAAGTTTATATCCTTTAACCTTTTAGTTAATTCTGTTCTTCTGTCCAAGCCTTTACCTACAGAAACATACGATAAGTGTTTTTCTAGTTTTCATATTCCTCCCACACATACTTCTCATGCTGTATTCGGTCTGAAATAGTGATTCAAGACTTAAACAATCAAAAAATGAAAATTAATTTATCAAAAAGACATACGTAAACAGAGTTATGCAGTTTTCATAAGTTTCAATCAACTCAATTTAGCTTGATAGTTTTCATAAGTTTACATTTTGTGCTACTTATTAAACATTAAGTGTGCACAATTTGCGAAGGCATAAGTGTTCATACATAACCAAATCCGGTAATAGGTAGAATGGGGAATACTGGAAATTATTTGGGTCATATTTCTTGATCTCCTTATCTATTAAGTTAAGCAGTGTAAAGAAATGCCTTAATTCTTCAACATAAAAGATAAAGAATCATATTAGTCAATCTGACATTGTTCCTTTTCTTTTTCTTTCAGATTTTAGCTTTCTGTGGCTATGCAGTGGCAAGCTTTATGTTCTACACCTTTGTTCCCTTTCTTCTCAAAGTAAAGCTTACTTTTCATAGCTCCATCAAATACTAATTCTATTGCAATAGATTTGATTACCATAACAGAAGGGTAATTCAAATGCAGATGAGCGGATCAACGTTGTTTAATCTATCTCTTCTCACATCTGATGTGTGGGCAGTTGTAATTAGAACCTTTTTCTACAAGCAAAAGGTACTTTTATCCATTTTTTTCCCTATTCAATGAATGTTGACGGCTTCCGCCATTCAAGAGCGTGTCTCTATTTTACTTGATCCATATTGTAGACGTGCCAATTTTCATCATGCATCCTGTGCTGATACTTATAATTGAAAATTGCAGGTTGAATGGCTGTACTTTGTAGCCTTTGCACTTGTGGTTACTGGGTTGATCATATACTCGAAAATGTAAGTCATTCTCTTTGAATCTGTTATCTCATGAATTACTATACACTCTGGTGCTATCATATTAAACAGGGATGATGTTAATGACACACTGATCGCAAAATTCATACGAAAGCGATTATACTCCAAGTTAACTTTTTGTAGAACACGTTTGCCCAATTCAGAATTAGAACATGGACAAAGAAGCCATCAAGTTCACTGATCAAACTAATTTTCATGAAGAACAAATTAGAACATCGCACCCAAGGGTGTGACCGAGCAATGAAACCTCAGAGATCAAGGTCCAGATCCCAAGAAAGACAAATATGCTAGTTGATTTTTTTCCATATATCTAAGCCTTGGTGGGTATAGTTACCTGCTGCCTTTCTGGCAGGAGGTAGCAAGTACCCGTGGAGTAGTCAAGGTGTGCGGAAACTAGTCTGACTACCATTGTTACCTTTAAAAAAAAAAAAAACAATTAGAGAATGTTAGTTTATTTAAGACAAAAGTAGTTTACGAGTTCTGGACTTTATCACAGTAGCCTTTACCTGCTATTGTTGGAGGCTGGAGAGTGCACGGAAACACGTCGTCCGATCATTCTACTGGCCAATCTAAACTATCTTTTGTAACTAAAAGAAATTATTGGGTTGCTATAAATGGCGGTACCAGAAATTTCACTAAGAGGATAAGTAAACATACGAAGAAGCCAAGCGAATTCGACGTATATATACACATAACAATAAATTTGACCTTCTATATATAGTGTAATTTTCTAGCGGATGGATATTTGGTAAATGCGCCCCCTAGCTCTGTCTTTGGTTGTTAGTCATTGTTGAAAAGTTTCATGAGTGCATCATAATTGGTCAAAAGCATTGGAGAAAGTGAAACATTGTACTCTAACAATCTATGTCTGCTCAGACTCGTCAAAAATGATGACGGGTGCATGTCGGATCCTCGGAAAAGTAGTGCATTTTTGGAAGATCCCAAACGGATGCAGCAAGATTTTTGGAGAGTTTGAGCAACTTATCTAACAATAGTAGCTTTGGATTTTTGATCTATTAATAGTTTTTTTATTTTATGAGTAGCTATACAATACTACTTGTTTGTTCATCAACAGGGAGAAAGAGCCTGTTAGTGCATCTGCTATTGAAGAAGCAAATGCTGATGATCAAAGATACAAACTTCTTAATGAAGATGAAGAGCAGGCTGATCATAGACATGATGTTACTGCTTCATGAGTAGTTGTATAAATCAAGATTCAGTTGTATTACATGTATCAACACATTATTTAACCATACAAGAGAAACTCTGGAATTATAGAACTTCTATACAATTGGAGCTTCTTTTTCCCCATATCTCCTTGAAACTCCAGAAAGACATTCACTTTATTTATATGAAGGGATTGATTGAGCCCATAATTTAAGAAATTAACGGACACTACTTTTGGCATGTAAGTAATATGCAAATTAAGTGCCAAAATAATTCCACCAAATGTTGTGGTGGGATGGATAGGACCATTCAATCCTTACGAGATTCTATTGTTTGGTACTAATTCAAATTGTGTCGCTCCGTCGTAAGAAAGATATATCAACTATCTCTCAAATTAAAATGTCGTTTCATTGAATTTTCATTCTATATGAATCAATCCTTTTTCAATATATATAGTGAAGCTCAACATATCTCGAAACACATTTTAATGATGATATTGGATCATTCATAGCATTCCTATATATTCTTTATTCATTATGAGTTGGTTATACCTTGTCAACTTTGATGTAGCTTAATGTTTTTGGAAATCTTTGGCCAAAGAATTGGTTATTTTGATCCCTTGGAACAATTATGAACTAGTGTGTCGTTTTAGGAGGTCCAAAAAAGTAAAAACCACTTGAATAAACTTATCTAATTCTATAGTACGATGTTGGTCGTTCATGGCATAGTTATACCCACCATCGTATTTTAGGATCAATGTCATATTGTTAGTAATGTAAAATATGTGAAGAAATAAAGTTTATTTTTTGGAGGTACAAAAAAATCCTAGATTTTTAGTAAAGGATCTAGAATAGTTTAGTATAATTATCTTAAAGAAAAATCTAAATATTCTAGAGTAGTGGTAGAAGATAAAGTTTACTAGATTTTTCTTGCAGATGTATCTAGAATAATTTCTAGAATCATCCCTACACAAGTATAAATAGGGGTGACCTTAGTCATTTATAATCAAGCCAAGTTAACCTAACACAACCCACTTCAAAGCAATTCAAGTAAACACTTCCTTTCCAAAGCTTCCTCTTCTTTAGTTGAATCTTCCGATCTTAGTTAACAATCTTGGGCTAGCAGAAGGTTTTCCTCATTTACTTTTCTTCTGCTATATTTCTCTACATGGTATCAGAGCCATATTCATATGTTGGCTTCTGGATTTTATTTTAAGATCGGGTTAGTGGTAGATTCAACTGGTTTCTCTAAATGGATTTGAGCGGCCTTATTAATGGACTGGGGATGGAGTTGTTGAATCAGTCCAATTACAAGGTATGGAAGACATGTATAGAGTCATACCTTGTGGGAGAGGATTTGTGGGATGTTGTTAATGGTAGTTACACAAGTCCTCCTATTGACGGACCGGAAAATAGCAGCGCATACAAGAAGTGGAAGCAAATTAATGCGAAGGCGGAGTTCATCCTGAAGAGGTCTATCTCTCATAACTTGTTTGATCATATTATAAGGTGCAAATCAACTCATGAAATTTGGAGGACCCTTGATCGTTTGTTCAATAAGAAGGATGAAGCGCGGCTACAGATTTTGGAGAATGAATTGGCTAACACTATTCAAGGTAATCTTTCTATTGCCGAGAACTTCTTAAAGATTAAAAACTTATGTTCTGAAATATCTCTATTAAATCTGGATGAGGCTATTTCTGAAGCACGAATGAGAAGAATTGTAATTTGTGGTTTGAAGTCAGAATATATTCCTTTTGTTACATCAATTCAAGGATGGGCTCAACAACCATCCTCGGAGGAATTTGAAAATTTGTTATCATCATAGGAGTTATTAGCCAAACAGTTGGCTGGTGCATCTGTCAAAGAAGGTGAAGGAAATGCTCTTGTAGCCGATAAGAGGAATTTTAAAGGAAAAGCAAGAGATAGGCTGCACTCTTGCTCCTCAGGTGGTTCAAGCTCACCAGGAAAGAAGAAATCACGGTAAGAAGCCTCCCAAATGCTATCGGTGCAGCAAAATAGGACACATAAAAAGCTATTGTCGAGCCAAAGAGAGCAACATGGCTCAAGTTGAGAAAGCTGCTGAAGAAGAAGAGGACTGGGGAGGGTGCTTCGTAGCTGAGGCTCGAGTAGTAAATGCCCTAGCTTCCTTTCAATTTCGGAAGAGACTGGATCATGGATTCCAGAGATAATACGGTCTATCACGTGGAGAAAGAAGGCATTGGTGTCATCAACAAAAAGCAAGAAGATTCCAAAGACGTTCAGACTAGTGACGTGGTAGCTGCTACCGAGGAAATCAACGAAGCAGAACCTGAAACTGGTAATAAAAGTATGGACGTCGAGGGTATTGAAGTAAAACCTAAGAATAAAGTGTCTGAAACTATATATGGCAACGGTGACCATTCCGGAGAAAGCATTGAGGGAGTTGTAGTGGAAGTTGAAGTCTCTGGTCAATTATCTGCCATATCAGAGTCAATCACTAACTCAGATCAAATACTGGAAGCAGATAGAGAAGCTGACAGTCAAATAAATGAAGAGGTTGACCTTGAAGGCTCAATTTCATATGGAGAGACAGATAATGTGGTTCTCGAATGCTCTGTAGCTGACAAACAGTTCATTGAGGAGCTGAAAAGGGAATCTGGTGGTGGATCCTACAGTAATGCTGAGTCTTCGCAGGAAATTAATGGTTAGATCATCACCGACTCAGGTGCTTCTCCAAATAATGCAATTGTCAAGGAGCTAAGAGAAAGGGGGAGTCTGGAAACTCAAGAATGTGAAACTCAACATGAAGATGATTCATGTGGTTCGCAAAGGCCAAAAAGAAATATTATCAAGTCTGGCCGTAACAGAGATGAAAATTTTATCAAGACGTATTCATGCTTCTTTGCAGGCCCAATTAATGGCGGAAAACCTTCGTCATTTGAAGAAGCAAGAGGAGACAGGAAAGTATGTCTGAGATCTTCACCAAGACACACCTAAAAGCTTCGTCTGAGTTCTTCTGCAATAAGCTCGGGGTAGTTTCCAAAAAATCACTTTAAGGGGGAGTATGAAGAAATAAAGTTGATTTTTTGGAGGTGCAAAAAATCCTAGATATTTAGTAAGAGATCTAGAATAGTCTAGTATAATTATCTTAAAGAAAAATCTAGATATTCTAGAGTAGTGGTAGAAGATAAAGTTTACTAGATTTTTCTTGTAGATGTATCTAGAATAATTTCTAGAACCATCCCTACACAAGTATAAATAGGGGTGGCCTTAGTCATTTGTAATCAAGCCGAGTTAACCCAACACAACCCACTTTAAAGCAATTCAAGGAAACACTTCCTTTCCAAAGCTTCCTCTTCTTTAGTTGAACCTTCCGATCTTAGTTAACGATCTTGGGCTAGCAGAAGGTTTCCCCGATTTACTTTTCTTCTGCTATATTGCTCTACAAAATATCAATGCTTGTACCGGTGAAAAAGAATAAGTAGTCAACGAAGTAATTGAGATTCTAATTATTCGGCAATTGTGCTGACAGGAGGTAGTAAGTATCGAGTAACGAACGAGTATTCAATAAAATAGTTGAGATACTTGTATTAGTCTGTGTACACTCTACTTTCTCTAGACTTCACTTGTGAAATTATACCGGATATGTTGGTGTTGTTGTAGTTGTATTGGTGAGAACATTAAAAAGCAAAAATAATGATAATTTTTTCTCATATGTAAATTTTGATGGACAAAATTACTCAAATATGTTCTAGTTGAAAATAACAAATAGGTGTACTAAGGACACGTTTGGCCATGAAGTTTTCTCACCTTTTTTCTTTTCGGAAATTATTTTACTTTATTTGAAAATCATCATTTGATCCTGAATTTGAATAACACTAAAAACTTATTTTCAATTTTTTCAATACATTCAAACAATCAAATATTCTTTGCAAAATCTATAACCACACACAACTCCATCGTCAACTCCAACTTTAAAATTTCAAAAAAAAAAAATTAAAATATTTAATTTTCAAAAAAAAAAAAAAAAAAAATTTAATTTTCATGGCCAAATGGGAGATACACAGAACGCAGATACCACGGTTAATAAAGCAAAACTTAATGACAAAGAGTGTATAATATCGCCCACCATATAGTATAAATCATTCCCCCAAAAACCTCTCAACTAATCAATCATAAGTATAGTAAATCTAGAAATCATTTTTATTCCAATTCCAATGGAGCAACAGAGTCAACCACCACCCACAAATTCAACACCATCCACTCCACAACCACCTGAACAACAACAACAACAACCTCAACCACCACCATCTTCTACAACAACCACTACATCATCACAACCAGTAACCCTAAACCCTACTAAACCCACTACTACAGCTCAACAACAAAACCCCACTTTACAAAACCCTCAACAAACAACAACAAGACAACCTCAAACATTTAATAACAACAACAGACCATGGCAACAACAACAACAACAGCAACAACAACAACAACCTTCACCATTTCAACACTTCTCTTTACCCCCACCCCCACCACCACCCCCACCTCACTCTTCATCATCATCTTCTTCTTCTTCTACCTCGGTTTCTGTGCAGAACCCTAGAGGTGGTGGTGGTATGGCTATGGGTGTGCCAGCTCATCATCCATCTAGTTCTTTTTCGTCGTTAACGCAGCCTTCTTTTGGGCAGCCCACCTCAACTACTACCTCGCAGGTATTAAAGCTTAAGCATTTTTTTCTTCAGTTTCTTGAATTTGGGTGTTTAGTTTAAAGCTGAGTTTATTTTAGTAAATTTAAACTACCTCACAGGTATTAAATGGCAATTTTCTGTGTTAATTCTTGCCTACTAGATTGTTTTTGGTTCTTGAACAGCAAAAAGTTTGCAATTTTAGCCTACTTTACAGTAAAAGATTAGAGGAGCACGCAGCGTAGTAGCCTAAAGGGTGTGTTTGGTTTTCTAGAAAATGTTTTCTTGGAAAACAAGTGGAATTTTTTAAACTTATTTTCTAGTGTTTGGCAAGTAAGCAAACGAATATTATCCCAGAAACATTTACTATAATGTAATCTAGCAAAACAATATGGAGGTGGGATGGGGTGGGGAGTGGGGGTACGGGGGTGGTGGGTGGGGGCATTGGGTGGGTTGTGCCATCACCGCCGCCGCCACGTCAGCTCAACAGCAAAATCCTTTAGGACTTCACAAAACCCTCAAACAACAAGACAACCCCAAACCTTTAATAATAACAGGCCATGGCAACAACCTTCACCATTTCAACACTTTTCCTTACCTCCTCCACCACCACCACCTCCCCCTCACTCATCTTCATCTTCTTCGTCGTCGTCTTCGATTTCGAGTTCTTCTACGGTTACTATGCAAAACCCTAGAGCTGGTATGGCTAAGTTACTTGGGTGCGGATCTAGGGGTCGGATCCTTCATGATCTAAGTTTTATGATTCGGGGATACGGATCCAGGTATGGATACGGGGGCTGGGATTCGGGTAAAAGTAATTCAAATATCTAAAAGTAGAGTTATAAAAATATGCCCAGAGTGGATTATTTATAAGGAAAAGAATGCACAAATTTTTTAGAGCAAGTTTGAACCTGTAATTATTTTTAAGTATAGATGCATCTACTTACTATTTTTTGGTGTAACATGGCTATTGAAAATGATATAGAGGTGTAACATGGCTATTGAAAATGATATAGAGGTGTAGCATGGCTATTGCAATAGCCCTAGCTTTGTTGTGATTTCAGAAATCATCGTCTGTCTCAAATTTCCCTATCAATTTTGGTCATAGTACCTAAAATCGTTTGACCAAATTGGGTACGGATCCCACACCCACACCCACGTCGTGTCGACACGGGTGCCCACCGAAACTGATGAGTGTGAATAGCTTAGTGGTATGGCCATGAGTGTGCCAGCTCATCACCCTAGTAGTTCATTTTCCTCATTGAAACTGCCTCCTTTTGGGCACCAATTTGGTGGGCCCAGTTCAACTATTTCACAGGTATAAAGTTACAATTTTCTGTGCCAATTCTTGCATGCTAGATTGTTTTTGGTTCTTGAACAAGTAAAAAGTTTGCAATTTTATCCTAATTTATAAACTAATCTGCTAGGGGTAGGTTTCTGAAGATCATTTAATATTTAAACTTGAAAGCTGAAGGCTGTAAATTTACTGAAAGAAGATTAGAGGAGCATCCAGGGTAGTATCCTAGCAGTAGATAAGCAGATATGAAGACCATGGAATGCTGTTCCGAATCCCCAGCAAAAGCAGAAAAGCTCTTAAATAGTTGAGGTGTGTGTCTCAGGTTCATGACAAAAGAAACAGCAGGTGATTTCGTCCCATCTATACTAGCCTAGGTGGACATAGTTACCTCATACTGTTGCCGATGTTGGTGGGAGGTGGCAGGTATCTGTTTACTGGAAATCGGTTTAGTTGAATTTGTGTTCGTGGTCAAGGACACGTGGACCAAAGTGACCAAAAAAAGCAATGTAATATGCAGTTAAGATTAATATAAACGGAAAAGAAAAGAGTTAAGAAGAGCCTGGGCCGTGTTTAAGATTTGAGCTGGTGTCTCCGGGCTGACTATGAGTTGCGGTGCCAATTCAGCCAGATGTAAATGAAAAGTAATAACAAAGTGATTATTGAGTATTTCAGCTGTATATATCTCTTGAATATCGTGTCCTTTAAAATGAAATGATAAGTCCTATTTATACTTTGGATAAGGGGTACACATTCCATGAATTGTGCCTGGTAATAATACGAATTAATGCCACCATAATGATAAATAATAAAGAGGACAATAAAGCTCATTAATGTCCCGTGGAAGGTGCAAGGTCTATTTTTAACCATTGACCGTTGCCTACCAACCGGTGTCAACTTATTTCAACGAGTATCCGGGTCCTTTAATGTCTTCGGATCTGTTAGGTCTCCTCCGGAGGCCTTGTATGCTGACCTGTGTCTGAGTCACACCTGCTGACACGTGTTACCACGGCATTCGTCTGTTGTTCTACGAATTTTACCCAATATAGTATCCCGTGGAATGAGTCCAAGTGCTCGCAAGCTGGTAAACACTACGGTTATAGGAGAAAAAAATAGTTGAGGTGCGTGCAAGCTTAGCTCGAATGTTGCTGTTAAAAAATAAGATAGATGAGTACCATGCGACGGCTAGAATTCAAACAATTTGCTTTCACCATATTATTAATATTTCCATATTATTGGGTAATAGAGAATCAATATCGAGTCTTTAACATGTGTAGGACGTAAGGGCGGATGTAGACCAATTAGTTCAAGGCAATGGATTGTGATTCTAGTATTCTACCGTTGAGGGTTCAATCTCTGTTGTTCACCTACTTTTAATTTCAGAAGCATAATACAAAGTACCGCAGTCAGTACCAGGGCAAAGAGCTTAACATAACTGCGATGGGGATAATTGCCATGATATTTGAAAATTATGTATATATATATTGAGTTGGGATTGAGGAATTTGTTTTTCACAGTCTGGTCCTTTCTATGTGTCACTTTAACCATCACTTTAGAAAATTAAGAAGGCATTACGGAGCTGTTTGGACATCACAATATTTGGAATATTTGAAAAAATATTTGCAGATACGTGTTTTTGGTTTACAAATTGTAATAGTTTCTCAACTTCAAGTTGAACTTGGCTATTTGAAGTCGAAAAAGTAAGCATTAACATTATTTGAGTAAAATCTTAACTGTTGGGGAACTCTCAAGGTTTCAAGCTTGGCCCAAAATGTTTTGTTTTCCCCCACATTCATTTCAAATGATATCTAAACACAAGTTCATCTTCAAATTAAACTCCACTCAAATCAATATTTGCAAGTAATGGCCAAACAGTACAATTTTTTTTTTCAATTCCACCCTTACTACTCAAAGGCATAGTCATATTCTTTTAATAAGTTCCAAGGCATATAGTCATCATTACTCATATAAGAAAGAAATAAATGTATTTTGGTCAAATATCCCTAATGATTGGTGCTATTAAATGATTTTCTTACTGGGTATGCCAAAACTTCAAACGACCGAAAATGACCTGAGGGAGTACTAAGTAGTAAGACCAGACATATAGTGATTCAAGTTGCTTCATTTAGTATTCATTATTGTATCTTATATAGAACACTGAGACGCAATTCACGAATGTTAGGCGATTTTGTATCTTTGTATTATGAACATGGTTCTTTGAGTTAGGAATTTCGGTACTTCGAATTTTTGTCTGCATTCACGCCCCTGGCTTCTTGATTTACATTTTGTATTGGATATTAACTGATTCAACTGGGTATGTTGTTGTTATTGTTGTATATTAACTGATTCTTGTTGTCTGTAGGTAAGACAACCTATACAAGGAATGCATGGGATGGGAATGATGGGATCGCTTGGTTCAACTTCACCAATGCGTGGACCCGCAGGGGTTCCTCCTCAGCACTTGAGGCCTGTTCCCTCTTCTCTTAGACCTCAGACGAGCATCAGTAGTCAGTCTGCTGCTACACAGGTTAGTAATTCTTTACGAGAGAGAATCATTTCTTTGTACTTCCTTTTTACGAGAAAATGACAAAATGGTCCCTTATCTTTGGTAGTAGGTTCAAAATAGTCCCTTGAGTATCAACTGAGCAGTTTTGGTCCTTTAAGTTTGACAAAAGTAAGCACTTTTGGTCTCAGTCAAATATTTATCAAACTCTAATTGTCAAAATTTAATGGAACTGTAAAAATAGAAAACATTTAACGGGAACTCACATTGAAGTACATATTTGTAGTTTATATTATAATTTTTGGTCTATTTCAAGAGTCTGGTGCAACTTTCCAGGGTGTAAGTTAATTTATATTCTATTTTTGAGTGGCAGGTGTAGTTTTTTTTTTTAATGTTGCGGTTTCTAAAATTTTGATGAAATTTCTGGTGTTTCTGGTTAATTGTTTTTTCCGTAGTTCCAGTTAAATTTAACAATCAGAGTTTTGTAAATATTTGGCAGAGACCAAAAGTGCTCATTTTTGGCAGACTTAAAGGACCAAACTGCTCACCTGATTTCTCTCCTTTTTACAATTTAAGTTCAGGTAGCTGTGAAATATTGAGGTTATTTGGTTGTTTACCATTGCAGAATTTTCAAGGCCATGGCATGTTGAGAGTTCAGTCAGTGGGTTTTCCTTCATCCCAATCACATACTACAACTACCTCTCAAAGTCCAAGGTCCCTGAATCAGCCATGGTTATCGTCAGGAGGACCGGGGAAGCCTCCTTTGCCGACGACGCCCTCATTGAGACCTCAAATTAGTCCTCAATCTTTGCATCAAAATAGGTCCCATATTCATTCGCCACATCAGCAGCATACTGTTACTACTACCACATCCTCTGCCCAACAGTCACAGCCTTCAACCTCAAGTCAGTCCCATGATCATTTGGGCCCACAGATGCCTCCGTCTAGGATTCAACAATCATTATCTAATCAAGCACTTGGCCGGGGCCCGGGATTAGGAATCCAGAGACCTTCGTCATCTCATGCATTGATGCAATCCACTGCGGTCCAGCCAGGACCTCCTAGTAAAGCTGCTACCACTTTAGAGGTGGGGGATCCTTGTAATAGGATTCTAAGCAAGAGAAGCATCCAGGAGATTGTGACCCAGGTTAGCGTGCACATGCTAAACTTGTCGTCACCGCATTTCTGAGAATATTTCATGATCTACCTGATTTAGATTGTCCTTTTTGCTTAGTTTAAAAAAAAAAAGGTCCTTTTTCTTAGTTTAAAAAAAAGTCCTTTTCTTGAACTTATTCCGAGAAAATGACAAAAATGGTCCCTTATGTTTGAGGGTAGGTTCAAAATAGTCCCTTAAGTATGCATTTAACAGTTTTGGCCCGTTAAGTTTGCCAAAAGTTAATGCTTTTGGTATCTGTCAAATATTTACCAAACTCTGTCCAGTAGATTTGACGAGAACTATGAAAGAAAAAAAAAAGTTAGTGGGAACACACAGTTAGAGGTACTACTTTTGTAGTTTTTGCTACTTTTGATTTATTTCTAGAGGTTGATGCAACCAACTTTTTGAGGCATAATTTCTGCTATTTTAATATTTTTTTAGTGTCTAGTGGTTTTGTGTTGCATATTTTAGGATTTGATGAGCCTTTCTTGATGTTTATTGGTAAATCTTTTTTTCCCTCACTGTTTCCATCAAATTTAACGAACATAAATTGTTAAATAGTTAACGAAGACTAGAAGTGTAACTTTTGGCGAACTTAAAGGACCAAAACTGTTAAATGCATACTTAAGGGACTATTTTGAACCTACTCTCAAACATAAGGAACCTTTTTTTTTGTCATTTTCTCCCATTTTTTTGTAAGTATTCAACTACTCCTGTATATATTGATGGAATTTAGAGAGAACATATGTTCAGGCTTACTGTCTTCACTATGTCGGCATGTAGCTCATAGCTGGTTCACTTCACAACGTTAATTTCCTGCATGGTATTTTTTGCTTGTCAAAGGATGAGGGCCGTCCAGGTTTCCACCATAAATTACGAATTTGCATATTTCTCGTTTGATTTTCTTATCAGCGTTTGGACTTGGGAATGAGGTGTAGTTGTTGTTGGTTTTCTTATCAGTACTACTATATGATTTAGAGCAAATATACCCTCCGGTAAAAAAGTGGCCTGTTTATACCCCCTGCTGTTACACAAATGGCTCATATATACCCTTTTTGGTTGACGGATGTGAAAAAATCGATTTTAAATTTATCATTAATGATTTTTTTTTATTAAAGTACAAGCAATGTGAATTTAATTAAAGGGAAAAGGGTCAGATTTGTTCCTCTGCTTTCAAAAATAGTTTATATTTAACTTATGTTTTACTATTTGAATAAAAATACCACTGGTTGATGTTTCGGTAAGAGTTTCTGTTTTGGCCCAAATAACTTCCTAATGTGGATAAGCCAGGAAAGAAAAGGAGGGCAATCATGTTTAATTCTGAGGTGTATAAATATAATAGTAGCAGCTTTGTCATTCATAGTCAACTTGGAAAGTAAGCGAAATATCTTTAGCATTTTGTCTTCTTTGTCTCTCCTGCTATTTGATTTTGGTATCAGGAATCTGTTTATTCTCTTTGCCTTGATGATCCATTTGCTTGACCTGCACTGTCCTTTACAGATTGATCCATCAGAGAAATTGGATGCTGAAGTTGAAGACATCCTCGTTGATATTGCAGAGGAATTTGTGGAATCTGTAAGTTCGTATTCTAGTTGTTTCACAGTGAAACATTACTTTCAATCTGAAATCTTACCCCACAATCTCATAGGTTGGGACTTGCTTTGATTCTCGGAAGTACTCTAGCGGGGTTGAAGTTTTGGCCTTGCTTTGATAGGATAAAGCTAGCTTGTTCGTTTTCATAGATAATTTTAGGGTTGGCAAAATTAGCCCATAGAGAACATGATCGGTCCAACCCGTTCAAGTTTGACCCGCCCATTTGTTAGCTCAGTCCATTTTAGCATAACCCATTTTAGCCCATCTAAATGTAGCCCAAATTCATCCATAGAGACCTTGCCAAAATATTATAAAAAGACATTTTTTTTAAATTTATATGTTATGTATACCTATAATAGAGAAAAAAAAAATAGTTGTATTAGGTACTTAGAAAATTATAAAAGAACAAACAAAGAAATTAATACTCTGTAAGAAGTGGGCGGGTTCGGTTATGACCTGCTTTTTAGCCCAGCCCAGCCATTTCAGCCCAAGTAATTTATGGATGGGTCCTTGACGACTGTGTTTGTGCTTGACCAGATTACCACATTTGGCTGTTCATTAGCCAAGCATCGAAAATCCAATACTTTAGAAGCAAAGGACATCCTTCTGCATCTTGGTAAGTTACACCTTCTATTCCTGACTGGTCCAACGATATATGCAGTACCTAAGTTAATTTAGTTTCCTTGATTCAGAAAGGAATTGGAACATGACCCTCCCAGGATTTGGTGGCGACGAGATTAGGACCTACAAGAAGCCGGTGAGTTCAACTATTCCTTTATCCTAAAAGCATCAATACATATTTAGATTTTATCGGGAAGTTACTTTCTTGTGATGTAATATTTATTCAAATCTCTTCTGGTTATCTGATTGTTTCAATTTTGGTTTCTCAGTTTACAAGTGACATCCACAAGGAGAGAATTGCAGCAGTAAGTTAAAACTTCTACTTTCCCGTCTTTGTTCGACAAAAGTTCCTATGTATGTTCATAGCCCAAAACGAAAGTGAGGTGTTTGATTTTGATTGGTTGTTTTTACATTTCCATTTCAAGTGTATATGTTACAACAACAACAACCCAGTGAAATCCCACAACGTGGGGATTTACATGTATATGTTAATTGTTAAATATTGTGGTTTCTGGCTATGTTTCTCGGACTCAACTAACATGCTGCCACACCCGCGTTGGATCTTCCAAGAAGGCACTACTTTTGGAGGATCAGACACGTAGCCAACGGCATTTTTGAAGAGTCCGAGCAATGTAGGTTTTTGGTTGCTATTATTTGCTGATCGGTCGTTGTTCTTTTGGCAGATAAAGAAATCGGCTCTAGCTGCCGAGATGACAAATGCAAAGGGCTCAGGACAAGCTGGTGGGAATATGAAAAGCCATTTGGCAAAGGGTGCTGCTAACATTTTGGGTTCCCCTCCTAATGCCAAGACATGAAAGCTGTGGTGAAAACAAAAAGCAGGAAATTGTGATCTAATGAATTTTTTACTTACTGCAGTACTGCACAGTGAAATTTGGATTAAATCTTTTTACTGCAATCTCAAATTCAACACCCTAACGAGTATTGAGAAAAGATTTGAAAATCTACTACCTATTTACTTTGAGCTTCAAATGGGGAAAATGTGGGATGATTTTGTAGATTGTCATGCCTTATGGTGATATTTCTCACATGTAAATATTTTAGACAAGATAATACACATCCATTTGTTCGATCCTGCTAAATATGTATTGACCTATGTGAGATTTTATCTTTCGATCTAGTAGATTAAACCGATCTAGTAGATTAAACGAAGGTAAACACTCATGTAATATTGACTCAATTGTCGATAAATCACTTGTATTTTAAAAATAACACTTATTATTCAGTTTTGTTTGGTGTTGAAAAGTCACTTGCATGTTGCATCATCCATGTGCATGAGAAATTATTGAATGGATTATTGACGGTAGTTTCATTTAATTTCCAGGTCAAATACATGTGATATAACGTGCAATAATTTAGGGCCAACAACTTTGTGATAGTAAAATAATTTCTTTAACTTATTCTCATTGTTAAGTCGATCAAATACCAACAACGATCACGTCCTGTCATTTGTTGCTTTGGGGTCTTACCTTCCTTTAAAGTTTTATTTGTTTATTGTGTGGACTGTAAGTTAGGACTTTGGAGAAGTTGACAATTATTGGTGGCGTGAACCTACGACTTTGATTGTCACTTACTTTTTGTAGAAGTTAGGACGTCATTCCTAGCAATAACCACTGAGATCTTATTATGCTCATAGTTTATTCAACTTGCAGTTAATTAGGTTATTTACTTTTGCTAGAGTATTTTCTTGCGGGCGACGTAAGTGGTGAAGGCTCTTTCCTTTGCACTTGATAAGCTTTCGTTGTAGCCAAACTTGTTGTTAGCCAATCAATTAGAGTCAAACTTTGACCACGATTTGTATATCGTCTATGTGATTACATCATTTATTGTGCTTGAATCTTTGTTCATAAACGTTGTGGGGAAAATAGTTTTCATGAAAAGAAAATCTTCGCTCCATTTAGCTTTATCTAGTCTTTAGGGGTAATTTAGTGGTAGGTTCTATAGGAAATGGATGATTCTATTTGGCCAAATACCTAATGATAAACTCCTATAATCTTTTCATTACGGTATTCTTGAATGTACTCTTGGATAAGAAGCCTAAAATTCCAAGAACATGTAAAAGATGTCAATTGGGTCCGAAATCATGTTTTTGGATCAACATATTTGTCAAAATCAAATTTAATATATTAAATTAAATCTAGAGATCTCTTGAGCCATATTTGAAAATAATTTGTTGGAAGTTATCAAACATTGATAGTTACTGGGTTAAAAAAAATATATATGTACCAAACCTAAAACAGAAAATTAAAAAGAAATCGCACTATGCATTGGTAGTAGTACCTTTTAAGCGGTTAACCAAAGAACATATACCATGGAATAAAATCTCGATGGAATAGAATATATGAGAAGTGAGGATCAAAAAAAGTATTATGAAAATTAAGCTGTATATAAAAATTAATTCAAAGTGGCTTAACATTACTGGCCTAGGTTAATTATACCTTTGAAAATACAAGTATTGGATAAAGTGATTAAGGATTAGATTAATACCATGCACCTCTCGAAATTATCACCAACTTTTCCCTAATTTGGATAACTTTGTTATATCTAAGATTTGATACTAAATTTTTTGAGATATCGAAGATGTTATATGAAGATCAAGAAAAAGTTGATAAAATCCTATCAGATTATGAATTTGTGTCCAATTTTTATATTTTATGTAAAACTTCATAGATTTTACACTTTAATTATAAAGAGTTACGAGTCTAACCATTTTAACAATGCCATACGGGCTTGCGAGGTCTTCTAGGCTATAAATATAACAAATTGGTGAATCGCGAGAACTTCCAACAACCAAATTATAATAATATTTTTTTAAATTGCTTAAACGTAAGTTATTTCAATAACACTAACAAAAGCATAAATTGCTAAGTACTATCTAAAGTATTTTAAAAAAAACTTTATTCGACAATTTTCTTTTTTTAATGAAACGTGTGCATACTCTCCACCTATGTTTTCAATTTTAATAGGATTTGGAAACGTGAAATTGAAATTGTGTTGGGTGATATTCAACTTATGCGTCCAATCAAAGCGACCATCAAAAGTTGCATTAGAGCAATAATTATTCATTCATCCTTAGCTAAAAGTTTCGAATTCGAGATCTGAGAATGAAATCATCTTTTAAGAAGCGTTTTATCATCAATGTGTGACTTACCAGATGATAGTATAAATTTATTGAATCCAAAATGGATACTAGACATCATATAAACTAAAAATAAAAAGAAGAACACAAAGTGAATCAAATTGGGATACCAATTTACCACTATGACTAAGCCACGTAATCTTACCTACTATTCTTTCCCAAACCCATATATATTCACACACATAACACACAAAAATTGACTTAAACCAAAACAAGAAAAGTAAGGTGAAGCATAGTTTTTAGAAAAATTCAGCTCATCATCAGAGCTGACTCCACAAACTCTATCCACATTTTTTTTTCTTATTCTATGATTTGATTGTTATTATATTTCACTTTTCATTGTCCAAAATAACTTTCTTATTCTATGATTTGATTTTGGCCAAAATAACTTCCTAAAGTGTATAAGCCAGGAAGGAAAAGGAAAGCAATCATGTTTAATTCTGAGGTGTATAAATATAATAGTAGTAGCCTTGTCATAAATTTTGTGGGGAAAATAATTTTCATGAAAAGAAAATATTCACTCCATTTAGCTTTATTTAGTCTTTATGGGTAATTTTGTGATAGGTTCTATAGGAAATGGATGATTCTATTTGGTCAAATACCTAATGATAAACTCTTATATTCTTTTCATTGCGGTATTCTTGAACGAACTCTTGGATAAGAAGCCTAAAATTCCAAGAACATGTAAAGATGTTAATTGGGTCCGAAATCATGTTTTTGGATCAACATATTTGTCAAAATCAAATTTAATATATTAAATTAAATCTAGAGATCTCTTGAGCCATATTTGAAAATAATTTGTTGGAAGTTATCAAACATTGATAGTTACTGGGTTAAAAAAAAAATATATGTACCAAACCTAAAACAGAAAATTAAAAAGAAATCGCACTATGCATTGGTAGTAGTACCTTTTAAGCGGTTAAACCAAAGAACATATACCATGGAATAAAATCTCGATGGAATAGAATATATGAGAAGTGAGGATCAAAAAAAGTATTATGAAAATTAAGCTGTATATAAAAATTAATTCAAAGTGGCTTAACATTACTGGCCTAGGTTAATTATACCTTTGAAAATACAAGTATTGGATAAAGTGATTAAGGATTAGATAAATACAATGCACCTCTCGAAATCATCACCAACTTTTCCCTAATTTGGATAACTTTGTTATAGCTAAGATTTGATACTTAGAGCTTGTTTGAATGGCTTAAAAAAAAGCAGCTTATAAGTTAAAAACAACTTATAAACTGCTTTAGATAAGCTAAGCCAAATGGGCTCAATTATTTTTTTAGGCTTATTTTAAGCACAAAATGACTTTAAGCTGGCCAGCCAAACACTAAAAAAAAAAACCAACTGAAAACAGCTTATAAGCTGTTTTCAGCAACTTATAAGTCAATCCAAACCGGCTCTTACTAATTTTTTTGAGATATCGAAGATGTTATATGAAGATCAAGAAAAAGTTGATCAAATCCCATTAGATTATGAATTTGTGTCCAATTTTTATATTTTATGTAAAACTCCAAAGATTTTACACTTTAATTACAAAGAATTACGAGTCTTACCATCTTAACTATGCTATACGGGCTTGCGAGGTCTCCTAGGCTATAAATATAACAAATTGGTGAATCGCGAGGACTTCCAACAACCAAATTATAAAAATATTTTCCGAAATTGCTTAAACGTAAGTTATTTCAATAACACTAATAAAAGGGCAAATTGCTAAGCACTATCTAAAGTATTTAAAAAAAAAAACTTTATTCGACAATTTTCTTTTTTTAATGAAACGTGTGCATACGCTCCCACCTATGTTTTAAATTTTAATAGGATTTGGAAATGTGAAATTTAAATTGTGTTGGGCGATAATCAAACTTATGCGTCCAATCAAAGCGACCATCAAAAGTTGAATTAGAGCGATAATTATTCATTCATCCTTAGCTAAAAGCTTCGAATTCGAAATCTCAAAACGAAATCATCTTTTGAGAAGAGTTTTTTCTTCAAAGTGTGACTTCCGGATGCTACTAATATAAATTTATCAAACCCAAAACAGATACTAGACATCATCATAGATTTAAAAAAAAAAAAAAACATAAAGTGAATCAAATTAGGAATACCAATTTACCACTAGGACTAAGCCACATAATCTTATCTACTATTCTTTCCCAAACTCCCATATATACATTCACACACATAACACACCTTATAAATACACAAAAATTGACTCAAACCAAAACAAGAAAAGAAAAGTATAGTTGAAGCATAGCTTTTAGAAAAAATTCAGCTCATTATCAAAGCTGACTCCACAAACTCTATCCACATTTTTTTCTTTCTTATTTTGGTTATTATATTACACTTTCATTGTCTATATTAGGTCCCAAAAATTCCCCATTTTTTTAATCCAAAAATTTCCCTTTTGAATTCTTGAAAACTTTACAAGAATGTCAAATTGTGATGGTGTTTTGGTTGATGGATTAGTGGCTAACAACAATTCTTTTTCTAAGCCACGTGAAAAAATCATCATTGACACTGACCCTGGCATTGGTAAAAAATTCTTCTACCCTTTAGTAATTTTTTTTTTTCAGTTTCTTGAATTTGGGTGTTGATTTTTTTGCATGATTTTTTTTTATAAATATTTTTAGTGATTTTTAGCTAATTTGTTTATCTGATGGTAATTAGGTTTTGATTTTCTTAGACAAACAAATGACTTTTTTGGTATAAACTCTTTACTTTTTTGTTTAAAGTTGGGCACTTTTGCAAAATTTCAGTTTCTTGAATTTGGGTGTTGTTTGGTTTTCATGAATGAGCTTAAAGTTCAGATTTTTAGTAACTTTGAGCTAAATTGTTTATTTGATTTTCTTAGACAAATAGATGAACCTTTTGTTTAAAGCTATGAACTTTAGCATTTTTATAAGAGTTTCTTGAATTTGGGTGTTGTTTGTTTTTTCATGAATGAGCTTAAAGTTGAGACTTTTAGTAATTTTTAGCTATAATGTTTATTATCTTGGAGTTGGGTTTTGATAATTGATAATTTTTTGTTAAAATATTCTACCCTTTTTGCTTAAAGTTGAGTTTTTAGTAATTGTCAAGCTAAATAGTTTCTTAGACAAAAAGATAGCTTTTTGGTAATATTCTTATACCCTTTTGTTTAAAGTTGGGAACTTTAGCAAGTTTCAGTATTTTTTTCAGTTTCTTGATTTTGGGTGTTGATTTTTTTTTTTTTTCATGAATGAGTTTAATGTTGGGACTTTAGTAATTTTTAAGCTAAATTGTTTATTATATTGGAGTTGGGTTTTGATTTTCTTAGACAAATGGATAATTTTTTGGTAAAATCTTCTACCCTTTTGTTTAAAGTTGAGATTTTTAGTAATTTTCAGATAAATTGTTTGTTTGAAGGTAATTGGTTTTGATTTTCTTAGACAAATAGATAACTTTTTGGTAAGATCAAAGTTGAGAACTTTAGCAATTTTCAGCATTTTTTTTTCTCTGTTTCTTAATTTTGGTTGTTGATTTTTTTTTTTTCATGAATGGGTTTAAAGTTGAGATTTTTAGTGATTTTTAGTGATTTTAAGCTAAATTGTTTATTTGATTGGAATTGGGTTTTGATTTTCTTAGACAAATTATATGTGTTTTTTTGGTAAAATTTGCTACCCTTTAGTGTAAAGTTGGTAACTTTAGCAAATTTCAGTTTTTTTTTTTCCAGTTTATTGATTTTGGGTACTGATCATTTTTAATGAATGAACTTAAAGATGAGATTTTTAGTAATTTTAAGCTGAATTGTTTGTTTGATTGGATTTGGCTATTGATTTTCTTGAACAAGTAGATGACTTTTTTGGGAAATTTTGTATGGTTTTGGGAGTTGTTATGTGAATGTGGTATCTTTTTCTGGTTTTCAACTTTGTGTATCTTAGTAGACTTAAAGATTCTTCTTTTTTGTTGTTAAAAGTGTTAAGAGAAGGGTAGATTCTGATATGGAAAAAGGGTCCAAGTTACTTTATTGTGTCCACTTTTATTTCCAACCTTTTGATTATAATAACCAGAGGGAAGATATTCTTTTTCTTTGTGGAATTTGTGAATTATGGGATTCTTTCAGTTTTATAGTGAAGAGATTCTTAGCGATAAAGCTGCTTTTTGTCATCCTAAATTAGTTTACTTTTATGAAAGTAGGCAATTAACTTTATCTATGATCTTTTCTAATCCTTCTTCATAAATTATGACACTATGTTTTGTTACTTTCATAAAGAAATAGGGAGATATTGCTATAGGCGTCTTAAGAAATTATATTACTGCTTTGACAAATTTCACAAGCTGTGTCTTTTATATTTTCTTTAATTCTTTGGAAACAACTATGGTAGAGTTTTAGTTCGGACTTTGCTTACTTTGTACAGCACTCTTGGCTTTTACCTCAGAAGTGCTATCATTAACAATAAGTAACATCACTCGTGAACGTTGAACTTCTATAATACGGAGGAAGCAAAAACAGCAAGTTCGTTGTGTATTATATAACAAAAGGACTAGATGGAATATCAATAAGAGTATGCTGTGAGCTCTATACTAGAGAGAGTAAGAAAAAAGTATCAAATAAATAAATATAATCTTTGAAACAAACTCCAAATCAAACTCAAGGCGAGACTCTCTTTGATCGGACAAAAAATGTCTTCGAGAGGAGAAAACTTAATGTAATAGCAGGACTTTTTCCCTTGAATGTTTGATTTCCTTCTTTTCTCTTCCTTTTCCCAGTGTGCCTGTTTTCTTTCATGTTGACCCAAAATCTCTTTAGTTGGCCAATTAATGCCTCTCAATTTTTTTTTAGGAAGCTTAGTATTTATCTTAGCTTGGAACGGTTTGCCCTTTCTGTTCTTAAAGAGTGAAATTTCTTTTTCCGGCAAAACACTTTTCTTAATGAAAGAAGAAATTTTCCGAGAGCATATCTTGGGGTGAGAATTTGTCATAGAAGTTGTGCTTCATTCAAGTAGAAACTAATGCACCCTTAGTAATAATGATACTTTGTGACTCATCAACGAAGAAAAAGATAAAAGTATAATACTTAGTGATGCCTGAAACTTTTTCAAAAAACTCTTTCATGTTCTATTCTCGCAAATATGGGTGATAAATCGTGCCGGTGAATGAAAGGAAAGACTTGTATCTCTCTCATAACAAGTTTTTAACAGGCTAAGTTGTGTTTATGTGTGTTTTGTTTCCAATGAGCTTCATGTTCCATGTGGGCCCCATTTGTCATGTTGGAGCTAATTATGTTTTCGTATTGATATTTAGATGACAGTATGACAATCCTAATGGCATTTCAGACACCAGAAGTTGAGATCATAGGCTTGACTACAATCTTTGGTAACGTTACTACAAAAGATGCCACTCGGAATGCATTACTTTTGGTATGTTTTTTTTTTTTGTTTGTATATTTATTTATCTAGTACCTTGTGATGAGCAGATTTTTTTTCTCTTTATTGTGTTTATGACTTCCGTCTAGTAGATGTTTGTGGATCAAGTTCTTGATTTATTACTTCTTTAACTTAATTTGCAAAATGATAGTGTGAAGCTGCAGGATATCCGGATGTTCCCGTGGCGGAGGGTAGCCCTGAACCTCTGAAGGTAATTTTGTTTTTACTTTTAACACATATTCCTTCTAGTAGTACAAATTTGTTCGCTTTGGAATCTCATATGCTATTCCAAAGAACAAGAAGTAAATGGAAAGGGACAAGTGATTGCAGCATTACTGTAAAGATAGCTAAATGGAACTAATTCCTAAAGACTTTTCTACTTTGTAGGCAGATATTATAGTAATAGATTGGAGAGAAAAGATGATGACTGCTTTTCTGTTTCATGTAATACATTGCGAAGTTCTCCATTCTTTTCTATTCCCTTTGATTGTATTTAGGTAGCTGGCTACTTTTGTATCTGGACTGCCCTTTCTATTGCCGTGATTAAGGAGCAGGGATGGGATTCTGTATTTTATTTGCACTGAAACTGTTAAAGATCTGATCCTATCAAATATACTAATCAACTGATGTACTAGAGTTGTCGATTGCTGATTGCAAAGTTATCTTGGATGACTAGAACGTCAGGACTTGGGAAAGTAAGCGACCACATTTGTATCAGGGACGAATGCAGCCTTTCGGCCATGGGTTCGGAAATTTTGCATACGAAGTATAGATATATTCCCTCCTTCCCAATTTATGTGACACTCTTTCTTTTTGGTCAGTCCCAAAAAGAATGACACCTCTATATATTTAGTAACAATTTAACTTTAAATTTTCTATTTTACCCTTTATGAGATGATTTGTAGCCACACAAATATCTATGGCTTATTTTAGACCACAAGATTCAAAAGCCGTCTTTTCATTCTTAAACTCCTACACCTTCATATAGACTAGGATGGAGGGAGTATGTAAAAATCTACTAACATCTCAACAAATATTAGACTGAACCTATAATTTTAATATTACACTGATTTCAGTGTTGAAAATCTTAGAAGTTGAACTAATTAAATTAAAATCCTGAATCCGCCTCTGATTTGTACGCTTCTCAACGTACTGTCACCTAACTTTCATATTATTTTTTGCTATAGAGAGGGGAACCACGTGTTGCAGACTTTGTTCATGGTTCAGATGGATTAGGCAACTTATATTTACCTTCTCCAAATTCTAAGAAAATTGACAAATCTGCATCTGAATTCTTGGTGGAAAAAGTTTCTGAATTTCCCGGTGAAGTGTCTATACTTGCACTGGGGCCATTGACAAACTTGGCTTTGGTACGTATCTCAAAACTTTTACAACTTTCAAGTTTCTGATTTTGCCTTGCATTTTACAAAATTTTCATCTTTATCTGTTGGCTAGGCTGTCAAGAGGGACTCTACCTTTGCAAGCAAGGTGAAGAGAGTTGTCGTACTTGGTGGTTCGTTCTTCGCTTTAGGAAATGTTAATCCTGCTGCAGAAGCAAATGTGGGTGAATTTTTTCCCATTAGTTTATATAAATTCTATCATATTCATATTGTTTTACAATATGGATCTGCTATGTTGGTTGGATCCTCCAAAACTATTGCCACACCCGTGTCTGATCATCTAAAAATGCATGTTGCAGGAGCATGCTTTAATGGTTTTTTGACCATTTAATGTCCATGCAATTACTTCTTACTTTGATATTCATCATGCAGAACAATTTGAAAAAATGTTTGGTTAGTTATTTGAACATTAATATCTTGTCATGAAAGACTTTTTTTTTAAGCTCACTGCTGTAAGCATAGTGTCATATACACTAAGTTCTTCTAGTTATTTGAGTATAATATGGGTCCCTGTGCTTGTGGGAGGTAGCAGGTATCCTGTCGAATTATTCAAGGTGCGTGCAAGTTGGCCCCGCACCAGTGTTATCAAGGGGGGGAAAAAAAAAAACTATAAATTCTTGTTGGACTGTCTGATCTCTTAAGATATATATAATATGTACAGTTGGTCCTTTCCTTTTAAGTGTATCATACATCATTTCATATATTGTCAACGTTTCTTCTTTCCCGACACTTTTGTCAAGCTTAAAAGATCATCCTTTTTTTGCATGTTCATGAATTCGTTATGGGAAGACGAAGAGTCATAGTCGTTGTAGTATTGAATCATCAATTTATTGCTGTCTTTTCACTTGCAATGTTTTCTGATGAAGCAGATATACGGGGACCCCGAGGCTGCTGATGTTGTATTTACTTCAGGGGCAAATATTGATATTGTAGGCATCAACATTACAACCCAAGTCAAATTGAAAGGTGAATGTTCACTGCTTAAATATGTCAGAAGTTTTCTATTTTTTTGCACCTTTAATTGTATAATATCGTTCACTTCTCAATAAATAGTATGCTTCCCTGGTTTTAGATGATGATCTTGAAGAACTAAAGCAATCTGAAGGAAAACACGCGAAATTATTGTGCGACATGTGCAAATTTTACCGTGATTGGCACGTGAAATCAGACGGTGTCTATGGTAACTTCCGTTCTTATATAGTTTTTGGATGATGTACACTACTTCTTAAGCCCTATGTAGCTCATACTCTCCAAAAGTATTGCTGCACCCCCGTCGGATCCTCCAAAATTGCACTACTTCGGATGATCCAACAAGCATCTGTCAGCATTTTTGAGGAGTCCGAGCAACATAACTTAAACCACTTTCTTGTATTTCTCTGGTGATCCTCTCTTATCAATTGGCACCATTTATAATTATTCGCCCGTCCTTTTTGCAGGAATTTTCCTACACGATCCTGTTAGTTTTGTGGCACTAGTTCGACCTGAACTCTTCACGTTCAAGAAAGGTGTCGTGAGGGTTGAGACACAAGGCATCTGCGTCGGGCACACCTTGATGGACCAAGGGCTAAAAAAGTAAGTATTTGCTATATTGCCCGGACTCTCTAAAATGTTGCCACGCCTGTGTCAAATTCTCCAAAAATGCACTACATTTTTTAAGAGTCCGAGTAACAGAGTATTTGAACTGATTTTGTTTCAAAATCTTTGCCTTGGGCTCCATCCGATGGATTAAAACTAATAAATTGTTATATTAGGTGGAATACGAGCAACCCTTGGACGGATTATTCCCCGGTTTCAGTTGCGTGGACAGTTGACGTGGACGAAGTTCTGAATTATATAAAGAAAACGTTAATGAAACCGTGAATACCATTGGATCTATCGGTCTCTGTCTCGTGTGAATCTTGCTCAGGGAGATCGAGGAACGCGTTATCTAACAACTTCCATTACAGCAATTGTTTTCACTCTTCTTTTCCTCCATTTTTTGCGAACTAAATAAACCCCAGTTCTGGGAAATGTGTAAAGGGCTTATAAAATGGAGGGCATTTTCATGATTCTTTTCATGTATGTATTCAAGTGGCAAACTGAAATAGGGTATCAATCAGTAATTCTTCTTTTCATTTGTTGTTGATTTCTTGGTTTTATATTTTCGTCCCGTCGTTTATTGATGCCATGTCTTAAATTTTTCCACCATTAACTAGAAGTTTCCAGTTCGAGTCTTGGAAATAGAGAAATTCTTGGTTGAGAGCATTTATCTCTTAAATGGACCTTGCACAATGTGAATCTTGATTAATCGAGTCAGTGGATTCTGGATAACAGATGATTAAACTAAAAAAACTATTTTATTCCGCCAGATAAAAGCCACCCCACCCACCCCCCACCCCCTTCTTTGAAAAATAGCCACTGTCATTGAGTTTTAATTCTACATATGAAATTCTATGACAATGTCTTGGAGTTCACATATGAAATTTGAAATTCTATAACAATAGGAATAATATTTTTCAATTACTAGGGCTAAAAAGTGGCTATTTGTGAAATTTACCTTTTTTTTTCCCTTCCTCTTTGTTGAAAGAAGGAAGTAGAACTTGGGATCATCTTTTCATAATTAGCAAAATGTTGTATTACTAGCATAGTAGCATTCACAAATAACATTTTGGTTCACTATGAAGTGCAAATATACTTAGACATATCCATAATAGTTATCATTAATAATAACATTTTATTATAAATAATAAGTCTTTCGAGAAATCGATCTTTCATGTTATTTTATATTTTATGTTCTCTATAATAATTTTTGCTAGAGTAAATAAAAAATATTCGGACAAACAACACGTTATAGAAAGGTTTAACTATATGTGGAAGTTTCTCGTCAAGAGACGAGTTTAAGTGAAAGTATAAAACTTTCATTTCATTGGAAGTACAATATTAAACAAAAGGGAAGACTCATTTGGTCTATATACACGTTAACCTTTTTTTTTTATTTTTCTATGTTCCACCTCCGTTGGAATTGGGATCATTTACGTGCAAACTTCGATTTTCTTATTTACGTGTAAACTTTGATTTTCTTTTCCATTTAATAAGCAAAGTTTCAGGATAAAGTAGCGTATTACTCTACCATTTTTCTCAGTAACTAAAACTTCCAAGCAACCCTAAATTATTCGTTTTCTTTTTCTTTTTTAACACCAAATAATAAAACATAGATAAAAATTGCTCGCATCGGGTTCAGACCAAACTAATGAACGCATAATATGTGTTTTATATACACATGTTTATTGACTTAACCATAGTTAAGTGATACATATTTTGACCACCAAGGATTATGTTGGGATAGATAGGATCCTTCCACCCTTGACCAGAGGTCTCGGGTTCGACTCCTAAGAATGAAAGAAATCCTGTTAGGGAGCGCGTTTTCCTTTAGTAGACCTTACACAACTCGAATCCGGACCGGACACCGGAAAAACAAAAAAGATAATGTATTTTCGCTTTAAGTTTTAAGATCTCAAATATTTTAAGTTGTGCCGTGGAAAAAATAATTTTTAACTGCTAATGATTTGATTAGAGGAGAAGTAAGAAAAAGTGACATGTTGAAGATGCAACTATTTTTTTTTTAATTACAAAAGAAGTTAAAATGTCGCTTTTGTTTTCTACAAATAGTAATCATAATTTACTAGCAGTAAAATATAAATTAGGTAAAGTCTTCCTCTGAAAGGAGTATTCAGCAGTTAATGTCAGTTAAGAGTACTCTATTCTTTAAACAAATTATTCTTCGTTCTAAATATAAGTTATTCTGACAAATTGGATTTGTTTCAAATTATTTGATATTTTAGACAATAACAAGTCATTATTATTTCTTTTTACATGATCCACGTTATTTCAACTAATCACATAGTTGAGTGTTGTGTTATAGTTGAGTGTTGATTAACACGTTTAAGTAGAGTAAGTGATAATTTAAACAAATATTCTTATGGTTAAGGCTATCAACACCTTTCTTAAGGGGAGAACAAAAAATTTGAAAGACAAATAATATGGACAAGAGAGCGTATTATGAATAATCTCGAATTTCACTAAAAAGATATAGGTTCACATAAATTAAAACAGAGGAAGTATAATCTTGTGTTACTGATCATGAGTATAAAAAGAAAGAAGATTTGAAACTCTTTTTTTTATACATTGAAAAAGATTTAAAAAGTAGATTACAGTCTTTGAAAAACAATGATGCTTAAGTCGGCCTAGAGAAGAAACTCCATATTCTTGAATATATTTCCCCAGATTATTAAATCTTCATCATGCTTGTGCCCTTCGTTTGTCAGAAAGTTGGCATATTGGGTTCCCTCTCTCCGTATGTGTTTAATATATAGACTTGAAACTTATAACATTAAAAGTGGAATTATATTTATATAGCAATAAGACTTTTGAAATTTGTAATCTTAATAAACATGTCATTACATTTATGGCTAAAAAACTATCATTAAGGGTAATGACAAGTATAAATTAAATTATTTTCAAATTTAGAAAGTAATCATTCTTTCTAGAACAAACTATATAGAAAATAGGGTCACACAAACGGAAACGGAGTGAATATTTAATAAAACAGAGAAAAAAAAAACCAAATCAAAGCAATAGTGTTTGTTTCTTAATTTGTTTTAACTTTTAATTTGTTTGGTTTGATATGGACTTAGAAAGTTTAGTAGCTTATATTGAAAAAAAGTTTAGTAGCTTATATTGAAAAAAGCAGTTCAACAAACTTTCACTCTCATCTAAATAATACATTTTCAATATCTTATTATGATAGTTACCTATCAACTCCCCCATGAAGAAAGTCAAGAAACCCTTTCAACTCCCCTTCTTTCACATAACTACTCCAACTAAAGCAACTTAATTACCCTCCTAATCCTCTTACTAATTTCTACAAATACCCTCAAAAAACATGTCTCCAAATAAAGAACCTCAAACAAACAATAACACTAATCTTGTAGCCATGTTTCGATATGAGTCATCGATAGCGTTAGCCGAGAAAATTTCATGGTACTGTTTCTTGTTCTTGTCAATAATGTTGGTTTTGAGCTTGCATGAATCAGGTGAGAGTGAATTGTTTATAGTTCAAATGCAGCAGCAGAAAATGGCTATGAATGAAAATAGGCCATGTGATGAGATTTATGTTGTAAGAGAAGGTGAAACTTTGCAAACAATTAGTGAAAAATGTGGAGATCCTTTTATTGTTGAAGAGAATCCTCATATTCATGATCCTGATGATGTTTTTCCTGGTCTTGTTATCAAGATTACTCCTTTCAAGAATAGGTAGAAAATTGTATAATTGTATTGCCATGTATACTTTTTTTATTATGTACCGGTCTGGTATTCGAAATCCAGACTAATTCAGATTCACAATGTATAGTACATAGTAAAGGGGAAAGCAATTCCTATATGGAATATCTTCATTCTTGGAACTTAAAACCGAGACACCTGTTGCTATATACTCTTTTTTGTGTTCTTCTCATCATTTACCTTCATAAGGTTGGGGTTACACACCACCATTCCCGGACCCTACTTGTGAGATTATGTTGCGTATGTTCTTTTATTTTATTTATTTGTTTACTCATTTGATAGTCAAAATTTACTGGTCTGACTAATCCAGATTCGCGTTGTATAGGAAATATATATCAAAGAAAATGGAAAGGGGAAACCGCTCCTTGTCAGGAATTTGTTCATTCCTAGAACTTGAAACCAAAATTTCTGTTGCTATATATTGAATTTTAATTCAATTTGCAAATGATCTTTTGCAATTCATTTTTTTGTTCATGAGTAACCAAGATATTTTACACAAATGGTTTCTATGTAAGAACCATCAATATGGACAAGCCTACACTTTTTCTTTTTCATCATGGATCTTGGTCTGATTTTACGAGATATTGAGCATCAAAGCTGAAAAGCAAGAAGGGGATTGCCATAATTAAAGCTACATAACTGGTTCGAGCGAGCTGTTACTTAAAATCTATATTTGTTATAGAAAAATTATTAGATATTTAATTGTGAATAATACTAAAACACGCTATGAATTTTTAACTGCATCCGATATTTAAAATAAACCAAGCAATGCAAGACATGCGTCTCAAATGATTAGAGGTGAATGTCGCATTTTAGCTAATGACATGTTCATTTGAACCCCGAACTTTCGACATTGAACATAAATATATGTAAAAACCTACTAAAATCTCAACAATTATTAGATCTAAATACATACTTTTAACAGTATAATGAATTCAGTAAAAAGTTAAATCCTTTAAATTTAAATCATGAATCCGCCTTCGTAAACGGTAGGGGTGATCTCACCAAAAATTGGATTCTCAATAGGAAATAGAACACCCGTACATCTTCATCAGACCGGGTCGGTTTATCATTTGGGCCTGAAGCACTTTAGCCCACTCCCATAACATTAAATCTCAAAATATTTGGCCCAGTCATTATCCATTGGGGCAATTAATTTCAGCCCATATTACCCAGTCATTTGTGATAGTACAATGATTTCTTTTAAGCAAAAGCTGTGTATTTCACATGTACTGAATGTATATGAAGACAAACACATTCAGATACAAGACATTCAGAACAAATACATATGACAAAATACACTCAGGCCAAATACGCTACAAATATGAGTCAAATACATATGGCGAAATACACTCAATACAAAGAGAAGAAACTAGGGAAAATATGTAAGAGAAGAAATGTTATTGGCCAGGTTCAAACCTGGGCCGGCAGGGTGAGAGCTCGCCCAATAACCACTTCAGGCACTCTAACTTTATGTATTTTGGTGTAGCTATGAATGATAATTTACAAAATTACTGTAGCTACTAAATATAAATAAATTAAAAGGTAGTTATTATCAATAATTACCTCCTAGAAGAAGCTACACCAAGTAAAAATTCTTTTTTTATATTATTAATGTAATTTAATCTATTATTTATCATTTATTATTTATTATCAATCAATGTTATCCAATAGATTTACCTGCACTTACTTTTAAAGTAATGTGATTGTATAAATATGTTATGTTTAGAACCCTTTAACTACCTCTGATCATGAAGATGAAATAAGATTTCTTGACCTCTTACAATTTGAATAGAAGAAAATATCTTTTTCAGATCTCTTATGTGTTATTTTCGGATCTCTTATATGTAAAAAATGAAGATATCTTGTAAAAAGATCATAGAACTAAAAATAAATAAATTATAAAGGATCAAAAATTCATTTCTTCCTGAGCAGTAACCTAAGTTGATATGAATACCACGATAATTTTTTTTTAAAAAGCAAGAAAAATATTCTCTAAATAATAACATTTTTAAAAAGGACTTGTAGAATAGTCAGCTTTTGCAATATAGTTAATTAATTTTACAAAAGAAACCACCAGTGTGAATATGAAATTGTGGCAGTGACCAAATGGCCTTTAGTTGATTTAGTAAAGATCCAAATAAACAGATCAAAATATACTCCACCAGTCAATGTTCCCCTCCTATTATTTTTTTTATTGTATTTATTTTTAATCATATCTATAAATAGCTTTATAATTATAAACAGAATCTCACTATTCTTCTTCCCCCATTTTCTCCTTCAAACAAACTCTTCTCTCCCACTTCCATGAAGCTCTCTAACTTCTTCCTTTTCTCTATTTTCTTCATCACAGGTATGTATATATCCATTTTATTTTTACTTCACATTTCTGCTGAAATTCTTTTACCTTCTTTCATTTATACACTTTTACTTATTATACTCTATACGAGTATATTTTTTTTATATCTACTCTCTTTAATATGTTTTTCCTTGTAAAGATCCTACTTTAACGTGAATTTAATGAGTCAATTTACTTACAAAGTCTTGTTTTAACTGTTATACCGGGAGTTACTCCACTTAAAACGAATAATGTTCTTATTTTATATCTTTTATTGAATCTTTTTCATGGTAAAATAGATGCTTTGGAGATTAGGAGTATTTTTCGTTTTTCTCTTGTCTATCAGGAGTTCAGTTCATCACCTCAAACTATTTTGTCGTGAATTTGTTTCCGTCTTTTGTTGAATCTTTTCCACTCGATAACGTTTTAGTTTATGAGTTTGCAATTAATATAATTCTTAATACAAAACTAACAATCTAAGCAAAAGCTACTGAGTTTGTCACATGATCCTAATATTGTAGTTCTGCCCCCATCTATCAGGAATTTAATTCAGCGTCATAAAATTTTTTGTTTTCATACCGAGGATTCTTAACAATATTTATGTTATTACAGGGTTTCTATGGAGTGTTCAAGTTGAAGGTTCACATCATCATCACCATCACCATCATGAACATAGCCATAACAAGAAAAGTTACAAAAAAGACCAAAAGAAGCGTCAAATTTATGGTTTTAAACCAACAAAGCTGTTTGTATTTGGGGATTCATATGCTGATACTGGTAATAACGGGAAATCAGTGGCTAATTCTTGGAAACAACCTTATGGTGTCACTTTTCCTGGCAAGCCCTCTGGCAGGTTTTCCGATGGCCGTGTCCTCACTGATTACCTAGGTACATGCCACTAATACTTTCTTACTCCCCGTTTCAATTTGTTTGTGTCTTTTTAATCTGTTTAAAAAGAACGTCTCTTTCCTTTTTTAAATAAATTAGTTCTAACTTTTCATATGACATATTTAAGAACAAAAGATTAAACAGTAAAGTACAATCTACATATATGTAGTTTAATACTTCCTCCGAATAAAAAAAGAGTCTACTTAGTCATTTACACACTTCTTAAAAAAATACTAATTCGTAGATAAAAATAGTTAATTTGATTAAATTATCCCTAATTAAATAAGCATTAGGATATCATATAATACTTAATAGAGGCAAATATGAAAAAATAAGATTAATTGTTTCTTGATTTGTTAAGTGAACTCTTTTTTTAATTTAAAAATAATAATTAAGTAGACTTTTTTTTTTTTTATTCGGAGGGAGTACCACAAGATTAAAAAATCTTTTTTACTTTCTAAAATTACGTGTCAAGTAAAAATTGGGAACAATTTTAGAGCCTGTTTGGATGGGCTTAAAATAAGTGGAGGTAGGCTAAACTAAAAAAAATAAGTTAAGGTAGACTATTTTTTTATTTTTTTTGACTTATAAGCTGTTTTCAGTTTATAAACTGCTTTAGATAAGTTAAGCCAAACAAACTCAATTAATTTTTTAGGCTTATTTTATACACAAAATGACTTTAAACGGATTAACTAAATACTCAAAAAAGTTAAGAATACCTTATAAGCAAATTATAAGGCAATCCAAACGGACTCTTTAGTAGACAGGCGATGTTTGATTGAATGGCGAATATAAATATTCAAAAGTTTTAGGTTTAGAAGTGTGCATTATTAAAGAAAGTTGCCCCACTCGTTTTAATTTGCGTGACTCGTTGTATTTTAGTCTGTCCTAGAGAAATGACATATTATCGAAAACTGTGCGCTTTAACTCAACTCATTATATAAAATACACTTTTCATTGTAGTTTGTCTACAAAATGATAGCGGTACTTATTTTTTAATATTTAAAAATATTTTAAACTTCAAGCTTCTCATTTTTTCTTAATAAAATAATTTATAATCACGCAATAATGAATTTCAAAAGTCTATAATTTTTCTTTTTAAATTCTGTATCCAATTGAATGGATTGCGTAAATCAAGACGGTGAGAGTATTTAATTGGAGCATCTCTTTTTACGGTTCGTAACAGAATTTATTGAGATTTTCATCACTATTCATTTAAAATTAAAAAAAATATGCATGTAAAATCCTGGTCATCACTCCTTAAAAAGGACATTTCTAATACTGTATACTCCCTCATATACTATCCTAATTTATATGCCACACTTCTTAACGTAACCTTAAAATTTCTCTTGTATCCCAATAAAATTATTTACAGCATACAAATATTTAAAATTTATTTTTGACCATAAATTTTAAAAAATTTCTTTCTTTTTTAAATTTTATATCAAATTAAATGGTGTCACATGAATTGAGACAGAAAGAGTATATTTTATCTTTCAAATTAAACGTTTTTCTATTTTTTTATTTTATATGAATTGGGATGAACAATGTAGGAGTACTCCCTCCGTCTCATATTACTTGTTCACTTTTCTTTTTACACATTCTTTAAGAAATCACAAATAAAAGTGTATTTTTACAACATTGTCCTTATATCTCTCCGATAAATTGTACTCTAATTAATATTGATTACTATCAGAAACAATTAATGTTAAGGTTAAAATAGAAAAAATGTAATTACTTCTATTTTAGTTTTGTAAACGAACAAATATTTTGAGACGAATATTTTAGTAATGTGAACAAGGACAGAAGGCGTAATATTTAAAGAATTTTCAAATTCCAAAGGCATTATAGAAAATTTGATGCAATATTTACTTTTTCTCCTGTGGGTTAATCTTAATCCCAGTCCCTCTCTTTTTGCTTCTACCCATGCTACTCTTTTCATCATTGCTTTATCTTTAATGATGTCTTTGAACTTTTGGTTTATACTCTTTTATTTATTCACTATTTTAAAAATAAATTTTCACTTTTAATATATTAAAATAAGATTTTTTTTTTTTGTTTTACTCATATTATTAAATACTAACTTTAGATTATTTTTCAAATTCAATAAAAATATGCATCAATTAATATGGATATATTGATAAATTATACACTTTATTTATTATTTTTTAAGGGTTGTACATAGTTAAAAGTGAACAAATAAAAGTGAACGATGAAAGTATAAACAACTCTTTTTTTTTTTTTTTTTTTTAATTTTTTTACAGTGGGTTGCTAGTGACTTATTTTTTTTTTTGCCCTTTTATGCTTTCTAGCTGGGGCTGGGCATGTTGCATTATTCAGACTTTTGTTACTTTTTTCTCTTTTTCTTCATCATCTTGTCAGAGCACCACACTCTTATCTTTATTTTTATTTCTAGATCCCATAATTACTTTCATTACTTTACTTCTATAAAATTGTACGTAGTTCTTATAAGTACTTTTATCTTCTTTTTTTAAAACTAATGAACGTGTGGCTTTTTATGTGAAAGTGTGACATTGTAAATGGTTCTGTAGTGCTAAACTGAGTTTGTTTTAGTTCTTTCGTTGTCATTATTATCTGTCAATTGTTCATTGAACTGTGCAGAGAAAAGGACATAAAAGATACCTCTAACGATGAGAGTAGGTTCAAATAGTCCCTTAATTATGCACTTAACGGTTTTGGTCCTTTAAGTTTGTCATAATTTAACAAAAATGATCCCCTAACTATGAGTGTTGGTTAAAAATAGTCCCATAAGTATGCACTTAACACTTTTAGTCTCCGATAAAATATTCATCAAACTTTGTTTGTTAGATTTGATAAGAATTATGAAAAAAAAAAAGGAAAAAATTAGCGAGAACTCACATTTAAAGGTACACATTACTAAAGAAAAGGCCAAATACCTTGGGACAAAACCGACGAACTTTAGTCGGTTATAGGGAAAAACCAACAGACTTGATAATGTCAGAAAATAGTATCTCGAAACACAAAGACCGATGGACTCTGTCGATTAAAACCGAGGGAGTCCATTGGCTAAGAAAAATACTCCTGACTTTAAAAATAAATTAGAAATAGCAGAAACTACAAAAATTGTCACTACTAAACACAAGCGAAAAAAACGATGGATGGAAACTGATGGATAAAATCGAGGGACATTATTTTTTTGATTTTTTTTAAATTATTATTATTTTTTAGGAAAACCAACAGACGTCCGTGGTTATTTTCGAGGAAAAATGTGCGCATGTAAATTTATTCAAATGAATCCTTTTCTCTCGGCATCTCAGAGTAGAATGGATTCCCTCACTTTCGGTCGCTCTTTTCCATTACTATCGAAGACTGAATTTGACTTAATATATAATCGTGGTGTTTAGGCCAACTCGAGCGTATTTAATTTGCTTAATTTCACGAGGTATCTGCTACCTTCTGCCCCAGAACAACTACCGCATAACTCTATCCATCAAAGTTTGTAGAAATGAAAAGAAAAAAAGTATTATGTATCTGTAATTATCTTTTTAAGTTGATTTTGTTACACTATCAAGTGTATAGAAATAACTAATCTTTTTAGCTTTTTTTTTTTTTTTTGCATTACTAATATACTGACTCTCACTGATGCACAAAACAGCTAAATTCTTGGGAGTGAAGTCACCAATACCTTATAGATGGATGAAATATGCAACAAACAGGCTAAGATATGGAGTAAATTTTGCTTATGGAGGAACTGGTGTTTTTAATACTTTAGCTCCAGAGCCAAACATGACAACTCAAATTGATTTTTTCCAAAAATTGATGGCTGATTCAGTCTACACAAAGGCAGATGTTCAGTCTTCATTGTTCTTGCTCTCTCTTGCTGGAAATGACTATGGTGCTTACCTTTCTAATGGTGGTACAGCTCAGGTACGTTGATATTATTTACTATACTTTCTTTTTATAATTATGATTCGGCTCAGCTTGTGCGCACTTCGATAAATTTTGCAAGGTATTCGCTACCTCCCACTATAGTATAGGTACTGAATAATTCTATTCGCCAAAACTTAGATATATAGATGGGAAGAAGTTACCTAGTATTTAATTCTCTATACTTTCTTAAGTTTCAATCATTCTTTAATGTGCATGTGTAGATTGTAGATATACCAATTAGTGTTATCCACTACTAGTAGAATGTAGATATACCAATTAGTGTTATCCACTACTAGTAGAACCTTTTTTTTTTAATTAATAATATAACGGTAGTGGTGTTTGGCCAACTTAAGCTTATTGTGGGCGGAGCTAGGGCATAACAGGTTTATCCAAACCCGTTTTACCAGGAAATTATCCTGCATATACTAGGTAAAATTATTGTATATGTATATATAGTGGATGTCGCATTTCCTTAATTGGCTTCTTATTTGTGTGTTTACTTCTTTATGTTCTGAATTAATTTCTTTAGTGAAATTCTGACTCCGCCACTAACATTTACCTCGATAATTCCACTTAGGCACTTGTTACCTTTCATTGGCACATGTATATCGGTGAACATGCCCACCAGATTTTAGGTAGATAGGAAAAATGAGTCAGTATTTTTGTTCTTGATGAAATTTAATCTTTGTTTTATGATTTTTCACTCACTTCACTAATCGTTAAGCTGCGTCATTCAGTGGAAAGATAATAACTTAAGAAGCTAGTAGAGTTTGTACTTGTAAGGTGTCAACTAAATCTTGAAGTAAAGATATAAGTATATAATTTCGATCACAAGAAACGAGTAACTTAGCATTTATTGTGTCGTCGTTCTCCAGTGTACAAAAGAGTACATTACTATTTACTACTACTAGTTTTATAGAAGAAGAGTATCCTAAGTTTTAGAGTATTGATGGTGAACACGTGTGTAGTATTGATGGTGAACACGTGTACTATTTAATCTGTTATAAATAATAAATGCATATTTTCTAGATTTTTGCTATATATGATATATAGCATGAACAAAACTTTAAAGTTTAGAAACACTCTATATATCTGCAGTTGTTTATGTGGTCGTCGTTTTATTTTATCATCTTAAAATGATATCATTAGTAATAATTTTGACTATGTGATTGATATATGTTTGGTTCTGAGCTTCTAAAGTCTCGCAACGAGATAAGATGCCAAACTTTTAGGACTGACACTGCACATCATATTTGATATACATTGTCAATTTTAAAAGCCCCTTAAACTTGACCCTTTTTTCTCATTTTGACACCTTATTGTTCCTATTGGACCCATGAACTCGTCCTTAAGTGTGTCTATCAAAATCCCTAAATCTGATTTTTCTTAGAAGCAAAAATTGAATTGGGGAAATACAGACAGAGTAATATTTTAGACATGTGGTAAGCTATTCTTTAGGTCCATGTATGTGTCGGTTCTGCTCTTCCAACGTCAGCTTAATTAAGAGATGCTCTCTAATCTTAGTTAAAAAATGACATAATTAAATTAGAATATATATTAACATGTTACTATATTGAACATGGAATACTATGTAAGTTGGATTGTGTTTGATAGACATACTTGAGGATGAGTTCAGGAGTTCAATAGGAACAACACTTAGTTGATGTACCAAAATGGAAAAAAAGGACAAATTAAGGGGGCCGCATATGCATTAAGCCTATTTTAAATATAATATATACTACTAGTATAAAGATTTAAAAAAAAAAATGTCAACGTCACCTAAAGGATATTTACAGGTAAAAAAATCTTTAAAATATGAGATTCATAATTTTGAGAACAAAGTTACCTGCTATAATAGATAAAGGTGACTTGGTATAATCTTAACTTTGTATATAACTTAAACTCATTTGATATTACCACCAAGGGTGCGACGGGGTAAAAATATGAAATGAATCCATTAACTCTTAATTAGAAGTCTCATTTGAATTTTAGGAACGGAAAAGTTCCCAGGACAAGAAACATTTGTCACTTTAATGAATTTTATGTGGCGTGTTAAATTTCGGATATTAGATTATTATTAAGAGAAAAAAAACGATGTACTATTTGCTGAGCTTTGGGATAGAAGGGCATCTTGTATATTAATGAGTGCTGACACCACTAGTACATGATATTAGATGTTGACCTCCCTACTTCTCTTTGGATTTTATGAACAATTTTTCATATGAAACAAACTGGGCCTTGCAGCTACTACACACTAAAATAGCTGAATTCATCTGCTATATTTGGTGGATAATTGCTAACCATAAAAATCCATTAGAAAAAAAAATGATTAATTTCTTGGCTCTCGTTATTAGATGACAAAAGAAATTATATTTAAAAGTTGTGGTTAAGTTGAGATTGTCATGATTCAAGTCCATGATACGTATTGTCACGCTTGATTCAATAACTTTTACTGATTTATTCCTTAATTAGGTGACACTATTATCAAGCCCAAAAACGTGCATACCATGTGAACTTGTGATATGACTGATGAAACACTTTATTTTCCTTTTCATTACAATGTGAAATTCGCCTAAGATATCATGTGCAACCCTTCTAAAAAACTTGCCAGTCTAGAAGTCTGCTAGTTCTTCTTTGTGACTTGAACTGTCCTCGTTAGTATGCCCTTCATCATGAGCGTCACAGAGATTGCAATTTTATATCTCCTTGATGAACCTTATTACTGTTAAACTGTGTGACAATATCATCTAAAACTTAAGCTGTTAGAGATGGTACATCTTCAATATACCTTTTTGTGATTAGAGCTTCTAAAACTTTTTTTTCTTGATTAGAGCGTACACAAGGAGTAATTCTTTTGACATTGGAATCCAACAATACCAAGTTACTATGTGGCCTTTTCAATCATCATTTAGATGTTACTCCCTTTGTTCACTTTTACTTGTCACGTTTGACTTTTCACGCTATTTAAGAAACAATAATTAAGATAGGTATTTTACCACAATACCCCTATTAAATGGTGTATAATTGTATTGGAGTTGAGAAAATGATTTGAAATGAGCAATAAATGCTAAGAGTAAAACAGTAATTTTTTTTGTCTTACCTTGATATGTGAAAATTGATAAGTAAAAATGAAAATCTATAAAGGGAATAGTGGACAAGTAAAAGTGAACGGAGGGAGTACTTTAACTTGTTAGTTTTTATCTAAAAATAGAGTTATAAAAAACTAGCCAATTTATATCTTGCTTTCCTAGGGTGATACTTAGTATGGGACAAATTTTTTTTGCTAAGGTGATACTTATATGGAACGGAGGGAATAGTAACATATTATGTTCTTAAATTAAGAAATCCAAGTTTGACCATGTGTTTACTAATTTTGAGTCGATAAACTCTTGAATAGAGATGAAATGTCAAAGTACTATAGTCTGACATGTACAGTGAGAAGTTGATATCTGTAATAGAATGGCCTCTTAATGGAGAAGAGTTCAGACGTTGACCAACCTACTTATCTTGGATTTTTATGTACAATTTCACTTGGAAACAAATTATATATTGGGCCTACACCTACTACACTATAAACTAGCTGAATTCATTTGTTGATTTTGATGAATCATTGCTAACCATAAATATTGTACTGACTTCTTCTATATCAATTTATTTGATATACTTTGACTTGACCTGAACTTTCTTTTTATTTTTATTTTTAAAAAAGACATTTAAAATTTATAATCTTAAACATGTTATAACATTTATGTAATTAACCTTTTACTAAACTTATAACTTACTTTGGTATGTTACTCTTGAACTTCTTCAAGATTATTCACAATGATTGATGACCCTTTGCTATGTTATCTTTTTTCCTATTGCATGGGAACAGAGGGTGGGAAATAGGGGAAAGAATAGGAAAGAAGAGAAGGGGGATAGTGACAACTAAACTCACCTATATGAACATTCGAGAACGTGGTTAGTCAATGAAGTGAGTGAAATCTTTAAAAATCGTGGTTCAAATTTCAGTAGAGACAAAAACCGGTAATAATTTCTTCTCATCGAAGAGGAGAGCACAAGATGACCAGACACTATCGTTCTGGATGGAAAAAAAACTGCACATATGTATTTCATGCGTAGAGAACTCCACTGATAACATTGAACTATAAACTCTATGGTGGTATGAAATTTCATTCTCTACGGGAATTAAGTGTGAACTTTATGCTATGTCGCATCCTCCAAAAAGGATAGGGTATTTTTGGAGGACCTGACACGAGTGCGACAACAGTTTTGAAAAATCCGAGCAATATAAATTTTCCCTACATGTGATGTTATAATATGCATTTATGCTATATGCTCGGACTCTTCAAAATTTCGGTCGTGTGCGTGACGAATCCTTCAAAAAGTAGTGCATTTTTTGAAGGATGTGACACGAGTATTACAATATTTTTTGAGAGTCCGAGCAACATAGATTTTCTGAACATGTGATGTTGTAATATGCATTTAAGCTTTGTTGTTCGGAATCTTCAAAAATGTCATCCTACGTGCGTGTGTCGGATCCTCCAAAAAGTAGTGCGCGACAACATTTTCAGAAAAGTTCGAGCAACATAAATTTTACATACATGTGATGTTATAATATCCAATTTTTTTGTAGGATCTTCCTGCCTTCATAACTAGAGTGGTAAATCAATTAGTTATAAACATGAGAAGAGTCAATGGATTGGGTGCAAAGAAGGTAGCAGTAACAACATTGGAGCCACTAGGATGCCTTCCACAAAGCACAGTTTTTAATTCATTCCAACAATGCAATGCTACTGAGAATATTGCTGTGGATTTTCACAATTCACTTTTACAACAAGCTGTGGCAAAATTGAACAATGAGACAATGGGTTCTAGCTTTATGATTCTTGATCTTTTTAGCTCTTTCACCACTGTCCTGGATCGCAAAGGAGTGCCAGGTAAGAACCATTTTTCTTTATTTACTGTTTCTCTTCTTAAGGAAATTTTCAAATTGGAAAGTCTTTTTTTTCGGTTTCTCATAGCCGGGAGAATGAGAGCATTAGTGGGAAGAACCTTTGTTTGATCTGCCTTGAGTTGGGCGATGAAAAAGTCTAGTTCATCCTTCCAAATAAAACACATCTTATGAAAGATACGGGCCGGGTGAGTTCAAGGTCCAACAAGTGGATCGATAATGAGTCATTTCCTAGCCTGATTTTGTGGTTTTGAGTGGTTCAAACTAAATGAAAGAAAGGTTGTGCCTCTGATACTCATATTAAGACTCCGACTAATTTAAATCGCACATCCTAAGTCCCATTAAGAGGGAAAACCCCCGATTAGATTTTTTTTTTTAAAATCGTAAAGTCGCTCATAATCCCATAGCATATGGACATTAGCCCCCCAAAAGCTTCCTTTTTGTGTGTGTTTGCTTTGGAGGGGTTCTAAATGAAAATTCCTAGGTACTAACAAAAGTGAAAAGCATTACTCTTAAGGGTGTAGTGAGAGATTGGTGTGATGGTTAAGATTCTTACATTCTTAAGTAAAGGTTTCGGGCTTGAGTTCGCGGAAAAACTACTTGATAAGGAACATTCTACCTTATTTAGTGAGTCTATCCTGTGCGAATCTGAATTAGATGAGTAAAAGTGAATAACTTTTTGATTCTTAAATAAGGTTGAGTGAATTTTTGGTTATAAAAATATTTCAGTGACTAATGCAATATCGTGAAAATTGAGTTATTTCCGTAAAGTAAAGTTAAGCCCCCTCATTACCCCTAACCTTTATCTTTATTTAATTATTTTAATTCGATAGGAGTGAAAGTCAGAAGCTCTGCAATTGCATACACTGTCATACTGATAAACAACAATAACTGCCCTTTAATCTCAAATAAGTTGGGATCGGTTATCTGACTCCTCATAGACCATGTTTCTTTATTTAAGCTCGGTAATTTTGTTAAAGCAGGAAGTACAAGTTTCGAGACGCCACTGAAGCCATGTTGCATGGGAATAAGTAATCGATATTCATGTGGAGGTATGAATGAGAAAGGTGAAAAGATGTACACAGTGTGCAATGATCCAAAATCTGCATTTTTCTGGGACAGAGTTCACCCTACAGAAGCTGGATGGCATGCTGTTTATACAGCTTTGAAATCAAATCTCACTCAAAAAATCTTTTAACTTTTTACTGGGTTGTGTTAATTCGTATGGTCTAGCATTTTTTATTTGTCTAAATGTAATTCCTAGGTTTAAAAGTTTGTTTTGTTATGTTTCATTAGGCCTAGAGTTTTTGTACTTGGGGAGTCTAAAAAAATAAAGGCTTCTATTGCATTGTAGTTCCAAGTTTTCGTGCTCCTTATTTAGGGTGATTTGCAGAAATAAGGTTTTTTTCAGTGTCATCTTGTTTTAAAAAAATTACAAATATAGATTCGCGGCCAGAAATTGGCCATAAACTTGGTAATGGATCCTCATGAAGAATAGCATAAAATTCGTTGTGTTGTATTGTCACAAATTCATATAAACGGATTAAAAAGATAGAATATCACAATAGACTTTTTTTCTTATATTTAAGGGATTCAACCGCTTATATATAATCGAAACATCGTTTTTGCCCTATTTACACATTATAATTGTTTAGGGAAGGGGATTTAATTCGCCATTGGTTGTGATCGGATTGATTGGAGTACAAGATAATAAAAAGAACAGAGTTTAGAATGAAGAATTTATTGCTTAAACGGTCACTAAATCATTGGACAAGCTGAAACATAAAAGTACATAACGCTTCTATTGAACTTTTTTTTTAAAGATTACCTTATTCAGTCATTTGTTTCTTTTTCAAGAATGTCACTTTCTCTCATTTTTGATAAGCATATACCACGTAGTAGTTCGAGAATTAAGACTTGTTAATTTATCAATACTAGCGGTGATTTTTTATTAAAACTGGACCAGCTTATTCATATACTTTTATTATAATATGAACTTATATGGAAGGGACTTGCAATATGCCTAATACTTTCATCATTCCATCATGATTTATTTTCCCTCTCTCTGTTAGTTGGGTGTGAACTGTATCTTCTTTCTGTTTGTTTTTCCTAAGAAAGGATGGTTTAAATTAAATTGATGAATCATAAGAAATTAGTAGGAAAAAGTCATATAATAAAGTTTTTAGTGGAAACTTTACTTTTTTTCCTTTTTGATTTTCCCAAGGATGGTGTAAGTTGATGAATATAATGCTAAGAAATTGGTATTAAATCAAATTTTAATCAGGAAAATGGACTGTAGTTGGGTAGTGGATATGCTGGTCATAGTGCTGTTAAGACACTTAAATCCATGATTTTGTGTCAATTTTCATCGGTTTTCTCTTTTTGAGACTGATGATGTTTAAGAAAATGGTCATCATCTAAAAATCCTTTTAAAAAAACTAAAAATCTTATGAGTCAACGTTAGATTACAGTCTACTTAATATTTTATAATTTATTAAAAGCGTTAGATGGCAATCATATTTTGTCTGTAAGGTTGAGCAATATATAAACAAACATTAGAATCGAGTTTAATGTTGTCTTTCAAGGGTTATATTCGCATAACTTTTAAAAATAGAGACAAAATTTAAATGGTGACCTAAAAAAAAAGGCATTTGCATGAAACAGCCATTAGCTTTTATAATATAGCAGACCAATTGTGGTCAAGCATTTGGGAATTAGGCAAATTTTGTACTGAATCACGTCTTATAAGAAAATTAATAGGAAAAAAAGATTTGAAGCCATGCAATGGGCACCTTTGATAGTGGCCAACATGTTAATTTGGCGGTGCAATGGCCAATGGACACCACTTGCATCCTTTTATGTTTCGACTTTTTAGATAATTGACATAACTAAAATTCCCTGTTAAGGCACATTCAATGATACTTTGACTATAGATTTTGTGTACGTTGTTGAAGCCATAGTAAAGTTGTCAATATAACTTATAGATTATATAGGGGTGTGAGCTGTAGAATTAGCTGTTAATGTTTATGTCGGGGAAAGCTGCGGCCTACATCATACCCCTTGAGATACGTTCATTCTGCGAATCATGTGTGACGCGGAATATTTCATGCACTGAGCGATCTATTATTTTGTCTCATCTATCTGTATTGTTGGAAATTGTGTTATGTTTTCCTTCATATTGTTGTCCAATCTTGACTACTTCGTAAAACAAAGTGAGACAATCCCTTTTGAAGAGAAAACTCCAATGAACTATCAATATATATGTGTTGGGTGTGCGAATAAAGTACCATATTGATAGCCGGAAAAAAAGGTACTTATAAGGTGTTGGATACTCTTAAAGATGCGAGGCCTTTTGAGCAAAACCGTGCGGGCTTAGTCCAAAACGGACAATATCACATCATGTTAAGAGTATCTTTGGATGACCTTAGTTTGAGGGGAAGATTGTACATCTACTTATAAGGCGTTGGATACTCTTAATGATGTGAGACCTTTTGGAGAAAACTGTGCGGGCTTGGCCCAAAGCGGACAATATCACATTATGTTAAGAGTATCTTTGGGCCTTTTTAGCCTAACAATATGAAGATCACAGTTCTTGCTTTATGAGAATGAGAAGCATAATATACTATTTATGTTGTTCGGACTCTTCAAAGAAGAGACACACTCATGATCGGATCCTTCAGAAATATGCTAATTTTGAAAGATTAGACACACGCTTGTGTTGGAATACAGGCATACGCAGCGGATGCAAATAGCTAGGATCGAACTTGCATGTAATATAGACAACACATAATCAAGATATTAATCAAACATAAAATTGATACTTATCTCTTAAAGCGTGACCGCGACCAAGAATCGAATCTTCAACCACGAGCACACACCATCCAGTTGATCACCATCCTTCAGTTCCACAGTCTTCTGCTGTGTAATCCGAATAATACCAGAATTTGTGAAATTCGTGTGGGTGAATTTCTATGGAAAAAGAGTAGAAACTTGTAAAATCCTTAGCCTTCTCATGGAATAAGACCCTTGTTTTATAACTACAGGTTTAGGGTTTCCCCTTTTCCAAAACCTATTGGGTCTTTTTTTTCCACCAAGAAATAATATTCCATATAATTCTTTATTATTCGGGCACAGCAGGGACCGCATAATTTAATTAACGAGGCTTCCTATTATGGAATTAATTCAAGAAATCTGAATTAATCCTACCATAATAAATTACGAATTATTCCACTAAAAAATCGTAACTGCACTCCTCAGTTCAATTTTGAAATCATACACTAAAACTTATTTAACTCCCCATGTTAAGATTACAGATACCAATCAATTAAATTAAATTACTGACAATTTAATTCATTGACTAATTGAATCCTTTATATTTCTGCTTAACTTACATCATGTGACGGATACAAAATCCACCTGCAGGGTTTTCACATGAGACTTATAAGCATCCATAAAGGGGTATCATCAATCTCAAAGTCAAGACATGGATTCTATCAACTAATTATTATTTCACAAATGTAATTTGCCATTATCCAATTCACCATGAATACATAGACCCGCAATTGAGTCGTACCTTTTAATAAATCAAAATAATGAACAAATCACATTGATCATAATAATTATATCAAGATTAAGAGTATAAGTACATTTAATGAACTAGAGAATTTGTTTTATATATTCAGTACAAAAACACTTATCTCTACTTGGTCCGTTCAATACATACAAAATGTACTAGCACAAGAAGACGAAACTATACCGTTCCCATAATGAAGATACATTATATTAATCTTGGGCTACAATCATACCGATGACTTTGTCCAATTTCCATTTTAGATTGTGAACATAAATTTTATACTTATAAGAACCGACAATTTAATCTTCCGTGTATAAGCTAAACTCTATACACTAAATCATCTACTATATAAGTAAAGGACACACATACTGGTACATGATCTATTTAATTCTTTATTAAACAATGAATAAATAATTATTTTATAATAAATACTATATCCAAACACATGGTTAATAGTATATATCCCAACAGCTTGTCAATTTTTTTTTTTTAAGAGTTCGAACAACATGATATGCAACACAAAAGAAAGCACTTGCAATTGGCTAATGGATTTGCTTACACATCAATTGAAATACCATTTTATTCCTCTTTTGTAGTCCATAGGTGCAATTTGGGCGGGTTCTGCTGATATTATTAATGGACTCATTGCTTTCAGCTAGAAATATACAAAATGCAATTCTCTGTGCACCTATAGTTTGATCATATTCAGCGTGAACTTACTGATCTGTATTTCTTTTCATGTTTGTAATAATTGAAGCACATAAGAGTTGATAAGTATATGAACTGTGGCAAATCGTGTGTTGTGTTTTAATTTTGATCTAATTTACTAAGTCGCTTAGTGTGTTCATTCCCTCATGTGGCAAGCTAAGAACTGTTGCTATTTTTTTATTTTTTTTTATAACGGTTTTATTTAGCTTAACTTGAAAGTACTTCGATTATATAACCAAATACATGTTATCTCCCATAATGTACCAAAGTTTAGGCAAACGGGAAGACATTGCATAACTTTTTTTTTTTTTTTTTTTTTGATTTGAACTATAATCTTCCATAATTTTTAATCTTAGTTTATTCACCACTAGGTGACACCCGGTGTTTATTAATAATAACACTAGCCTATAATTAGTGCGTGTTGAGTTTGTCAAACAAAAGAGCAGAAGCTCTGTAAATTAAGGTTGATTCCCTATAAGTTATTTTTTTTAGTGTTTATAATATAATAATGAGATAAGATAGACATGGACATTATTCTAAATTCAATTAATTAACTTTTGCTCCTTCTTCTCTAATTTACTCTTAAAGCATGCCCTGCACAAATGAGATTAGGATAAAATATTACTCCTTGCAACTTCATAAAGCATTTATTAAGTTTTAAGAACAGTTTGATTTTTGTGGTGAAAGAGATTAATTCCGTCATTATTCTCATTGATTGAGTTGGTAAATATACCATAGTTACAATGTCCTATTAGGATACAAATTATACTAACCTAAAATAGAAGATTTACAAAATATTCTTTTACTACATATTTATACTATTTATCACACCCCGCAGTCGAAACGGGAGGTTTACGAACGCTGAGACTGTCCCGAAAATCTTCAAATAAGACCTGTGGCAGTCCTTTAGTGAAAATATCGGCGAGCTGATATCGGGACGGAACATGAAGGACACGGACGTGGCCGCGCGCCACCTTTTCACGAACAAAATGTATATCCATCTCAATGTGCTTGGTGCGCTGATGTTGGACTGGATTTCCTGACAGGTAAATGGCACTGACATTATCACAATAAACTAAAGTAGCCTTAGGGATCGGACAATGTAGTTCCAAGAGGAGGTTACATATCTAGCATGATTCAGAGACAACATTAGCAACCCCCGTATATTTTGCTTCCGCACTAGAGCGGGAAAGAGTAGGTTGGCGCTTAGATGACCAGGATATCAAATTATCTCCCAAAAACACGCAATAACCCGACGTCGAGCGTCTGGTGTCTGGACATCCCCCCCAATCAGCATCAGTGTATGAAACCAAATCAGTAACTGAAGATGAGTAGAGATGCAAACCATGATCAAGAGTGCCCTGAATATACCGAATAATCCGCTTAAGAGCAAGCATATGCGTATGTCGTGGAGCATGCATATGAAGACAAATTTGCTGTACGGCATAAGAAATATCCGGTCTGGTGAAGGTAAGATACTGAAGAGCACCTGCAAGGCTCCGGAAATGAGTGGGATCGTCACACAGATCGCCAGAAGAGGCACCGACCTTCGGTTTAGTGTCAACCTGAGTGGAAGAAGACTTACACGAGGACATTCCTGCATGTTCAATAATGTCCGTAGCATAACTTCGTTGTGATAGAAACATACCACCCTTGTGACGGGTCACCGCAATGCCAAGAAAATAGTTCAAAGGACCTAAGTCCTTCATAGCAAATTCTGAGCCAAGAAGGCCCATAATAGAACAGCGGAGAGCATCTGAAGAAGCAGTAAGAATAATATCATCCACATATAGTAAAATGTAAGCCAAGTGGTGCCCTTTGCGATAGATGAACAAGGAGTGGTCAGACCTGCTATTAGCAAAACCAATGGAAGAAACAAAGTCAGCAAATCTTTTATACCAAGCTCTCGGTGCCTGTTTAAGCCCATATAAGGACTTGCGCAACAAACACACATAATCGGGACGAGATGGGTCTCTAAAACCCATAGGCTGATGCATATAAACCGTCTCCTTGAGCTCGCCATGAAGAAATGCATTTTTGACATCCAACTGATGAATGGGCCAATGTTTAGATAGAGCTAGACTTAAGACAGTGCGGATCGTTGCTGGCTTCGCGACCGAACTGAAAGTCTCACCACAATCAATGCCAACCTGCTGTGTTTTTCCATCACCTACAAGACGGGCTTTATGCCTCTCAAAATCACCATTAGACTTTTCTTTATGAGTAAAAATCCACATAGACCGAATAACATTCACATTAGGTGGACGGGGTACCAACTCCCACGTCTTATTTTTAATAAGAGCATCATATTCATCATCCATGGCCAATTTCCAATTCGGGTCACGTAGCGCATCCAACGGTTTACGAGGTATGGGGGACTTGGTAACCGCCGCATGTAGATTAAATGGGTGCTTGGGTTTGAAAATCCCGCGCTGACTACGAGTGACCATGCGTGTGTGGGTATTGGGCTGGACATGTGGAGAAATGGTCGAGTTTTGCGGGGTGGTGGGAAGCTGGTGGGGGAGAGGGGCGGACTGGTCCTGCGTAGAGGACGATGGAGGCTGCTGCCCAGGTGGGGAGGGGTCGGCGTGGTCCTGAGTCACGGGCAGTGACGGAGGGGGACAGGGCAGCGGTGGAGGGCTGGCGGCTATATGATGGATCAAGTAAGGAGAGAGGCCATCATCAAGGAAGTCATAAGAGGTGGGAGCCGGAGTATGGATTTTGGAAAACGGAAATTGAGTCTCATCAAATAAAACGTGACGACAAATAATGATTTTATTTGAGGATAAATCAAAACATTTGTAGCCACGATGGTTTGGTGGATATCCCAAAAAGACGCATGGAGTTGACCGAGGGTGCAACTTGTGAATAATAGTAGACGGAAAAAGGGGATAACATAAACACCCAAAGACTCGGAGATGAGAATAAGATGGTTTCCGTTGGTAAAGGACCTCTAAAGGTGATTTGTGACCCAATAGCTTACTTGGTAAAATATGAATGAGATACGTCGCCATTTACAATGCATGATGCCAAAAAGACGGAGGAATGGAGGCATGAGCAAGAAGAGTCTGGATGATATTATTTAGTGAACGAATTTTTCTTTCTGCTTTCCCATTTTGAGAGGATGTATGAGGACACGAAAGACGGAAAGACATCCCATTGGATGCACAAAATTTTCCAAATTGACTATTAGTATATTCCCTCCCATTATCACATTGGACATTCTTGATAGGACGTTCAAATTGAGTAAGAATATGGGTCTTAAAATCCATGAATTTTGAGTAAACATGAGATTTTCTAGCCAAAGGAAAAGTCCACAAATAGTTGGTAAAATCATCCAAAAACATAACATAATAACGATGGCCCATAGAACTCAAAATTGGAGAAGTCCACAAATCACTATGAATAATGTCAAATGGAAACAAAGTTTCGGAAATAGAACTAGCAAATGGCAACTTAACATGTTTACCAAGAACGCAAGAATGACAAATACTAGATGAACTAGAACTATTACATTCAATGCTTTTATTACGCCTAAGAAAATCCAAAATAGAAGCTCCCGGGTGGCCCAAACGATCATGCTAACGGGTAGAAGACAAGGCAGCAAAAGTCGACGGTGAATTGGTGAAAAATTTGAAGGTGGACAATGGATAGAGAGCACCCCTACTATTACATCTCATGAGAGCCATCCCCGTCCAGAAATCCTTCACAGAAAACCCATAAGGATCAAATTCAACACTCACATAGTTATCAGTAGTAAATTTACGAACCGATATCAAATTCTTTATGAGTTTTGGCGCATGAAGGACATTGTTTAACAATAAAGGAGGGTTCGGGGGAGGCAATTTAGCATGACCACAACCTCGAATTGGAATTGAATTACCATTACCAACAACAATGCCAGTATTACGATTGCTCAAATTAAAATAAGACGAGAGAGTACCTTTTGTGGATGTCATATGGGACGTGGCGCCGGTATCCATATACCAATTCGAATCGGGTTGGTTTAACGTCATCGTGTGCATGGCCGATTCAATATCCGTCGGAGTCCATTGCGTCGGGGGGCCCGTGGCTGCATATGCCTGCTGCTGTGGTCGCGAGCCCAAAATGCCAGGCTGGGCCAGCGACCTCGGGCTAGACGAAGAAGATGGCGGCTGCCACTGCTGCTGTGGCCGAGCCCACTGCGTGGTAGGATATGGGCAAGGGGAACCCACTGAGGCATCCAACCCTACTGCCACGGTGAGGAGGGCTGTTGCCACTGCTGCTGGTCACCTGAGGGGCGTCCTTCACGGCGTCGGCTGCCACTGCCGCCGCCCGAACCACGGCCACCGCCGTTATTATTCCCGCCGCTAGAGCCGCGGTTTTTGTTGTTATTTTTTCCCCGATGATGGTGAGAACGACCAGAATTTTCCAGATGAGAAGAGTCATCAAAATCACGTTTGGAATTAGCCACCATAGCCGCGAGCGAGTCATCGTGCATTTCAGCCAACGCCTTTTCCTCAAGGCACAAACTTGACCGAGCTTCGGAGAATGGCGGAAGAGGCTTACTTTGGCTGATGTAGGTACCCAAATTCTTGTATGCCTCTGGGAGTCCAGCCACCAGTTGGAGAACGAGGCGGTTGTCGGTCACCGGAGCCCCCACACTCTTAAGTTGATCGGCCAAGGTCTTGAGACGTTGGCAATACGCCGAAGCGTTTGGAAAATCCCGCATCTTGACATGAGACAAATCATGTTCCAAAGCAACGGCACGGGAGTTTTTGTTGTCTTGAAAAAGATTACGGAGGCGATCCCAGGCCTCCTTTGCCGATAGGTCTTCTTCGATGATTGTATGCAATAAGTCCGTGGAGATGGTTGCATATACCCATTGAAGTACCGTGGCATCCAAAGTGGACCACAACTCCTTTTCGTCGTTGGTGGTAGGAGCCTTCTCCTTTCCGGTTGGCAGAATGTGGGAAAGGACACGGTGAGACCGGGCATGAAGTTTGAATAATTCGGCCCAAGCCGAATAATGATCCGTTTCCATCTCAAGAATGATTGGGATGTGATTCTTGATGTTGGAGACAGCCAAAGCAGGATGGAACTTGGTGTCTGCCATTGATGGAAGGGAAGAAAAATGGACGGAAATCGAAGAAGAAGAAGAAGAAGAAGAAGAAGAAGACGTCGGAAAAGTGGGTAGAGGACGTCGGAGAATTAGGGCAGCGGAAGAGAAGGAAAAGAAACCCTAGTATCTGATACCATGAAAGAGATTAATTCCGTCATTATTCTCATTGATTGAGTTGGTAAATATACCATAGTTACAATGTCCTATTAGGATACAAACTATACTAACCTAAAATAGAAGATTCACAAAATATTCTTTTACTACATATTTACACTATTTATCATGTGGATTCAATTTATTATTCTCTCTTGTATTTTCGAGAAGCTCTAGATTTTTTTCGTCTCATGTTCGGTGTATTTGATGCCTGCTTTGAGATTTTGATTAATTTAGATTCGCATTGTGTAAGGCCCATTAGAAAGAAAGCGCTCTCTATCAAAATTTATACCATGCACTCTCTACCAAAATGTATACCATTCTCAAAGCCATATCTCCGGTTAAGAATGGACCACAAAGCTGAAAGCTCTAATTAGCGTTGATTAAAGTATTTGTATCTATTCGTCAAGTTCATTCATGACATACGCCCCGATAGTGTTTTTGGAGAAAATTCATTTGAATCCTTCCAAAAGCATCTCTTATTTTTTTTTTCTTAGAAAAGTCCAACTTCACTAAATTCTGTGGGGAGCCACCATTAGTCATGATTGTATATAAATTCAGAAAAGCAGAATCTAACATTTTTGCAATTTGAGTTTGATTACTATAGAAATAGCAATCATATATAGCTTTTCCTTATTTTTAATTTAATTTATGTAACAAAAGTGTTTTTCTTCTCTGGTGTGTGTGCGCGTTTCTTTTTAAATTCACTAGACATGCTGAAATAATGGTTTATCATGTGGATTTTGGATTCATCTGGCCTATTTCTAAGGGTTAGGTATTTTATTTTTTTATTTGTTACAGCTTTTTGTTACACTTTTCGTTTCTTAAAGAGTTTTTATGTGTTTCCACAACCCTTTAGGACCAGACAAATTCTTCACTTTTAAAAATGACAATGATAACTAGGAGTGTCAATGGTACGGTAAGAACAGTTATTTTATAAAATTTATATCGTATCAATTTTTAGGTTATTTCATATTGTAGAACCAAAAATAGACTTTTCGAAACCATCCCATCATGCCGGTTTTCTCTTAGGTATCGGTACGGTTCGGTTTGTGTTTTTTTTTTTTAATAAAAAAGGAACATCATGTTATAGTCACTAATAAAAGTTAAAACACAATATCATACATATTTCTATAGGACTTTGACAAAAACTCTCTAGATATTTTTCCTGATTAAAAGGTGATCGAATCAAGAAAACATAAAGACGACAAGAACAAATATTGATCCCACTATTTTTACGGTAGTGTAAAATAATGTTAAGCAAAAACTAAAAATATATTTTAGATCGCACGAGGGGGGACAAATCAATCAAGATGAGACTCAAGAAAATACCTTGTAGCTTACTAGTTACTACTAGGGCTGTTCACAGTTTTGGTTAAAACCAAAACCAAACCGAAAATTTAACCAAACCGAATAAAATAACCTGACATTTGATTTAGTTTGGTTTGGTTTGGTTTTAAATTTGAAAAACCGATAATATTTGGTTTGGTTATGGTTATAGTAAAAAATAACCGAATAAATAACCGAACCAAACCGATAATTATATACATAAAATTTATAATTATTTATATGTATAATATTAGCTTTTCATAAATAATTAAAGATATTTTATATCTTTTAATTATTAATTTAATTTTGGTCTACTTATTTTTAAGGCCCATGTCTTAAAAGAATATGTCCAACAATCCAAGCCCAACTCTAATAAGTCGTAAGCATAAGAGTTGTTTGTATTTTGAAACCTCTGTTTGACTTGTTCTTTTGAATCTAAACTGCGTTGCAAGTTTGGTCCACCTGATTTGTCAACAGCGTGTCTTTCCCTCAATATGCAGCAAAGTTCACCCTTGTGGGCCATGAGGAAAAAAAAGCTTCATAAGAAATTTGAAGAATGTAGAGAGAGAATATTTGAATTGTCACGGCTAGTCATAAACCGAAAAACCGAACCAAACCGAACCGAACCGACAATAACCAAACCGGTGGTTATTATTTTACTTGGTTTGGTTATGGTTTTAGACATTTAAAAACCGACTAAATTGGTTTGGTTATGGTTTTAACCAATAACCGACCCAAACCGAACCATGAACACCCCTAGTTACTACTTGAGATGCTAGAACTAATTTAATTTCAATAGGAGTAATATAATAGGTTTCAGAATTGGAATTTCAGGTGTTAATTATGCTGTCGGCTTGTAGTCATTTTCATCATCCCAAATCCAAGGCGAAATTTTTAAAATTTAATATATAAAATATATTTTACATATATAAACTTATTCGGTTCGGTTTGGTATTTTTTCGGTTTATTTTTATAAAATTAGAAACCTACCTAATTATTCGGTATGATTATAAATTTACATAAAAACCGTAGATTTTATTAAAAGAAATCTAAAAATCAGTTCGATACGATACGATACCGATTTTTTTAAAACCATTGACACCCCTAGATAATCCCATCAATTATAACTACTACTTCAACTATAAATTTCATAATACATTTATGAATCGTGTGGCGGTGCTCTCATCATTATCTCCCTATTGTATAGGATAAGTTTGCTATTAGTGCAACCTAATTAAAGCAAGTTATAATTACTTTATTTTTCAGGTGATCAGTATAGGTTTGTTATGAAAAATTATTCGTTGCAGCAGGTAATATTGTTTAGCTTTGGTCCAACAGATTTCCTTGAGCTATGTCGTTATCGACTCCAAAATTTGTGTACCATGTGTACTTGTACGACATACCTTATAAAATATTTTACTTTCCTCTTGCACTCGAATGTGGGATTCGCCTAAGATATCATATGCGTCTCTCCTTCAAAAACTTGTCAACCTAGAAATATGTCATTCCTTCCTATGACCTGCCTTCGACGCCCAACCCTCTCTATACATCCCTCTTAAATTCAACGTTCTCGCTAAGGTTTTCCCACTATCATTATATTAAAATAGGATACATCCACCAACTTCAATTTATGTTTAGGTGAAGAAAAATAATTGCTGGACACATTGATATTACCCTTTTTCTAAGGCTCAACTCACGTTCTTTAGAAATATATAAATAGTTTTTCTTTTAACTAAATCAATCATTTGGCGACAACACACCTCCTGAATTCTAATGAAACTTACATACTTTAATCTGAATATGATAATTAAAGCTCTCTAACTCAACAATATTTTAAGAGAAAGTTAAAATTATGTCCTTATTTTGTTATTATACATAATGATATGCATTACAATATGCTTTAAACAAACAAATAGCTTGAGTTGGTAGCACAAGTAGGCATTAATTCATTCATTTTACTTAATATAGATTAAAGAGTAAAGACAAGTTGGGTTGTTTTTTTAATAGCACATTTGATCCCTTAATTATTGATAAAATTTAATTTTAGTCCTTTGTGATATCTGGCGAATTACATTTAACCTTCAATTACTTAACTGTGCACTTTTGGTCCCTTCATTTATGAATACTCACAAATTTTCAGAACTATTAACTGTTACATCGTTCAGTTACTCATGTGTTATGTTAAACTGTATTGTTATTTCATGTTGAGGGTAATATACTTCTAAAAGTAGTCTAAATATAACATATTTTCCGCGTAAAGGGACCAAAAGCACGCATTTTAATTAATTGAAGGTTAAACGTGTTAAACTATATATATTACAAGTACCAAAACAAGAATTTACCAGTAACTGAGGGACCAAAAGTGCTATTTAACCCTGTTTCAAATATGCAACACAAAGTTCCAAGTTCTGTTTTTTAATTGATGTTCAAATTGAAGATATTATATTACGATTTGTTAAAAGAAAAAATATACAGCAGTAAAATAAAATAAAATAACAGCATTGATTGGAAAGTTTTCTTATTTTATATTAATAAATGTTGGTTGATTTTAAGTCGAAGGATTTCATTAAATTGGGAGACTTCAAATGTGGCTAATGGTCTGTTAGTTCATGATTGCCTTTATGAAAACACATGAATAAAATCAATTATTCACGTTTTAATCAATTATTCAATGTATGAACTCAAAATTTAAATATCAAATCTTTAATAATTTCACATGCAATACTCAGAACTAAAGTCAACTTGATGAATCATTTAATTGCACACTAACATTTGATTTTTTTTTAAAGAGAAAAAAAGCATTTTCAGAGTTTTGTGGTCCAACAGAGAAGGTTGAATAGCTAAAAGATTGCCATCTGTTTTTTTTTTTTTTTTGGCTGTGTAGGTGGCTTTCATATATATAAATATCGGGTCCGTGGCATTTTGCACCCTTAATGTGTGCTCTTGTTTTCAACTTGCACCCTATTCTATTTTTTTTTATGATTTAAACCCCAATCTCTTTATTTCCTTGCAAAACAATAAATTCACCCTTTTTATAAATTTACCATGAGGGCAAAATAGGAATACAAATAATATATCTTTTTTTCCTTCAATTTATTTATTTTATTAGAACTGCAACAATAATAAATTTTATTTTCAAAGCTCTTTTTTATTTTTTTATTTTAAGTGATATTTCTCTATCAATTGTTGCTAAACATTTGGAGTTCTTATTGTTACAAGTTTGTCGCTTTTCCTTTATAATTTAATTACTACTAATTTATAAAGGAAAAACGACAAACTTGTAACAATAAGAACTTCAAATGTTTAGCAACTATTGATAGAGAAATATCACTTAAAATAAAAAAATAAAAAAAAAAGAGCTTTGAAAATAAAATTTATTGTTGTTGCAGTTCTAATAAAATAAATAAATTGAAGGAAAAAAAGATATATTATTTGTATTCCTATTTTGCCCTCATGAAAAATTTATAAAAAGGGTGAATTTATTGTTTTGCAAGGAAATAAAGAGATTGGGGTTTAAATCATAAAAAAAAATAGAATAGGGTGCAAGTTGAAAAAAAGAGCACACATTAAGGGTGCAAAATGCCACGGACTCATAAATATCTAATTCCCTCTGTCTTTTTCCTAATTATTTATGCTTCTGATTACACATCAATGACTCAGTTGACATCCTTTACCATGTCATGAATTAACGAGAGTTCGAGCAAGTTTAACGTAGAAATCGCTCGACGTAGAAATTCTACGTTACTTACTATTTACTATTTATTGTAAGTAATTTATAAATACTTATCAAATATAATTATATATACCTTCCAAAATGACTTGATTGCATAAATATTATGTATATCTTCCGTACAAGAACGAATTTAAACTCTTACCATGTCTTTGCCTCGATGGTTTTTTTTTTGGATGGAAGGGTAAGGGGTGATTTTCGTTTGAGGTGTACTTGTCATTCCAAATTAAATTAAGTAACTTGTTATTGAATTGATTTCAAACCTTTTTGGTTCCTTTGTTACTTAAAATTTAATGTCCCAACTAATTAGTATTACCATTGTAGAGCACTAGAGCCCACGGAAGGGAAGTTTCTCTATGTTTAATTGCTCGAACTCAAAATATATACTTTATGTGTCACAATTTATGTGGCGCGCTTTCTTTTTTAATCTGTCAAAGAAAGAATATCACCTTTCCATGTTTAAAAATAATTTAATTTTATGAGATGATTTACAGCCATACAAATATCTAAAACTTATTTTGGACCGCATATTTTAAAAGTCTCGCTTTCTTTCTTAATTTTGTGCCTAGTCAAATGGTGCCACATAAATTGGGACGGATGAAGTATATCTGATGATTACTGGCTATTGAATTGCTTTAAAAACTTGTATTATATTTTTCTTTTTGCTTCTAATTTTCGAGTGGCAGAAACTATGCAATAAAAAATGTAAAGATCATCATGAGCTACTAATAATTTTTACCAAACAACATTATTCGACCTTCTAACTGGCAGATAGGCAAGCTGTTTCACCCAACAAGAAAACATGCTTTCAAATGTGTTCTTCAATCCCTTTCCTAAAAAGAATCATCATCTATATACAGCCACAAGCAGGGGTGTTAAAATTGCATTTAATATATACATTAATACAAGTAATCTATCTAAAAAGTAAACAAAATTATAGTTCAGAACCCGTAAATAAAAATTTCTCGTTTCGCATCAGGCCACAACCAGAGGCGTATGTAGCCTATAAGGTTGGGGTTCAACTGAACCCCAAACTTTGGACGCAGAGCCTAAATTTATGTGTAAAAAATTATTAAAATTGCAACAAATAGTAGATATGAATCCCTAACTTTAAAAATATAATGGGTTCAATGCTAAAAATCTATAGATTGAACCCATAAAATTTAAATCCTGGATCCGCCTCTGGCCACAACTATATATATTATCTATCTATTTACCATGATATTAAGTATTAGAAGTGTACATCAACCTATCTCTTTCTCTACCCTAATCAGCATAAATGTTAGTCCTGTGTATCATACATGTGTACATTATTATGGTTGTGTTTAGTATGACATAAATTATTTTCCGGAAAATATTCTCTAGGACTGCACGTCTCGACATGTTCTAAATTTTTAAAACTATTGAAAGGCAAGAACACAAGAGTAGAAGTAGTAGTTATGCTCAATTAAAAGTTAGTTAGATGGAGAGAAAGTTAGTTAGTTAGCTAAAGAGGAAGTAGAGGTTCGGGTATGAGCTGTGCTCAGCTGTACACAGTTGTACACACTTGAATGGAACTAGTATGATTGTATATAAGGATCTACTTGATCACATGTTTTGTATGAAAAAATAATAACTCCTCCACCATTTCTTCGACTCAGTCATTGTTCCTCTCCATTGATTTACATGAGTTCATCATGATGTAACATATGTAAAGCTGCATCGATCACAAGTATTAGTGTACCTAATCCACTACTTTTCATGGTATCAGAGCAGCGAGATTGGGACGATTAGCATTGAAGATTCCGCCATTATCATGCTAGTCGAAGAAACTGAAAATCACCATTAACAGGTGAAATTGAAGAATCCAAAGTTTTTAAAATAGGTAGATCAAGGTAAACTGTAAATTCAATTGCGCAATGGCACCGCAAACAGTTGAAGATACACCAGAAGTGATTACAAAAACAGCACCAAAAACAGTTGCTGAACTCGAACACAATCATCCTCTATATATGCAAGCCTCGGATACACCAGGTGTGGCATTGATAGGATTTAAACTCACAGGACCAGAGAATTATGCACTCTGGAGTAGGTCAATGAAGCTAGCCTTGTTGGTGAAAAATAAACTTGGCTTTGTAGATGGAACATGTGTAAAAAGTGCTTACAAAGGTGAATTAGCAGACCAATGGGAGAGATGCAATGCTGTAGTATTGTCATGGATAAGCAGCACTGTTGATCCACGATTGGTAACAACCATTGTCTATGCATCAAATGCCAAACGTGTTTGGGAAAATTTCAAGGAGAGGTTTGATAAGTCTAACCTTACTAGGATATATCAATTGTGGACAGAAGTGGCCACTCTTAGATAAGGAACAGATTCAGTGACAGATTATTTTTCAAAGATGTGTGATCTATGGGACGAGTTACATGTCTTAGTGCCCTCACTGCTATATGAGTGTGAGGAATCTAAAGCCTATGTGGAGCACCTACAACAGTAGAGATTACTGATGTTCTTAATGGGGTTGAATGAGACTTTTGCTCATGTGAGAAGTGACATCTTACTTAAAACATATGCACCAACTGTGAATCAAGCATACTCTATAGTAGTCCAAGAGGAAAGTCAAAGGAAATTGAGAGTAATTGATTTGAACAATGAGGGATTGACCTTGTTAGCAAGTAGAGGACAACAATACAAAGGAGGACAAAACTTTAAAGGAAGGAAAGGAGCACAGCCTAACCAAACACGTCCACTTTGTGAGGAGTGTGGTTGCAAGGGACATCTGACAAAAGACTACTACAGGCTCATTAGTAAAAGGAAGACAAGCCAGACAGGATCAAACATGTACAATCAGGGAGGAGGAAACAGTTTCAAACCATACTTTAATAATCAGAACCATCACTCAGGAGGAGGAAGCAGCTTCAGGTCATATGCTAATATAATGCAGCTGCAGGTGGTCATGGACAAAGAAACTACCTTACAGATGAGGAACATGCTCAGGTGAAACAACTGCTGCACAACTCAAAGGGAGGAAATGAGTGCATGGCAAACCTAGCAGGTAGCATGTCATTACTATCTAAAGCTGATGATTATGAGTGGATAGTAGACTCAGGAGCTACACATCATATAACCTCTTGCAAGGAGTTATTGCATGACCTGAAAAGTTTAAAGAATCAAATTAACAACACGGTACAATTGCCAACTGGAAAAAGAACACATATAGCAAATACAGGAAACTGTTTGCTAATGGGAACTCATCAAGTGACAAATGTACTTCATGTACCTGATTTCAAATTTAACTTGCTATCAGTATACAAGCTAACCAGGGAACTATTGTGCAACATTAGTTTTTCCCATGATTTCTTTGTACTGCAGGGTCTTTACAATGGCAAGGTGATGGGAATTGGTAGAGCAGCCAATGACCTATACCTGTTGAAGGATGCAGTTCAAGCAACTGTTGGTGCAGCCATAAAGGATGTAGGTTTTGTTGATCTGTGGCATCTAAGACTTGGTCATCCATCAGAGAGGGCAATGTAACATATTCACTCTCTAAAGAATCATGTAAATTTTGGTACTCCACATTACTGTCAAATATGTCCTTTAGCTAAGCAGACTAGACTGCAGTTTCTCAGTAGCATAACTACATTAGATCATGCTTTCCAATTGCTTCATTTAGATGTTTGGGGTCCATATAGGACACAGACTTATGATAAGAAACAGTATTTTGTTACAATTGTGGATGACTATAGCAGGTACACTTGGGTCTGTTTGATTCAATATAAAACAGAAGTGTTGGTTGTGCTGAAAAATTTCCTTGTTATGATTCACACACAATTTGATGCCAAAGTTCAAACCATGAGAACTGATAATGGAACAAAATTCCTTAACTCTCAATGCAAGGAATTGTTCACTTCTCTTGGTATCATTCATCAGAGAAGTTGTGCATACACACCCCAACAGAATGGGGTGGTAGAAAGGAAACATAGACATATTCTAGAGGTAGCTAGGGCCTTGAGGTTTCAAGCATCCATACCTATTAGATTTTGGGGAGAGTGTGTCAGGACTGCTGTTTATCTCATAAACAAACTACCAACTGCTGTATTGAAAGGTAAATCACCATATGAACTACTCGATAACAAGGTAGCAAAGATAGATCATTTAAGAGTTTTTGGGTGCTTGGTATTTGCCTCAGAGTTGCCTGGATCAGACAAATTTACCCCAAGAGTCAAGCAAGCTGTATTAATGGGATATTCAGAAACACAAAAGGGTTATAGGTTATTTGACCTTCACACCAAGTCCTTTTTTATCAGCAGAGATGTTACATTTAGAGAATCTGAGTTTCCTTTCAACACTGACCCTATGGAAACTGATGATATGTTTCTTCCTATCATACCTGTGACTCCTGTCCTCAATCCCTCACCAGCACATGTCCACCTTGACCCTTCTACTCCTGAGCATTCTACTGCTGCTGACTTACCTAATGTTGCAGACTCATCTCCTACTCCTTCTCCCTCAGATGACTTAGATCAAGAGATTGACCTGCCTAATCCTATACCAGCAGAGATTGAGGACAATCACATCCTTCCTATCCTAGAACCACCACCTGCTGCCACTGAACCACCTCAACCAATCCTTCAACAGCCTTTGTCAAATCTTAGAAAGACATCCAGAGTCATCAAACCTCCAGTCTGGCATAGTGACTATATAACTCCCACAACCCAAAAGTGTTCATACCCTATGGCACATAGTCTATCATATGCAGGTCTGTCCCATGCTTGCCAAGCTTACTTGAGTGTTGTTTCCTCAACCATAGAACCAACAAGTTATAAGGAAACTTCTCAACATCAACATTGGATTGATGCCATGAAGGCTGAAGTAGCTGCCTTAGAACAGAATCACACTTGGGAGGTAGTGCCTCTACCACCTGATAAGAAGGCAATAGGCTCTAAATGGATATATAGGATTAAATACAAGGCCAATGGTAATGTTGAGAGATATAAGGCAAGATTGGTTGCCAAAGGATACAATTAACAAGAAGAGCTTGACTACATGATACCTTTTCCCCAGTGGCCAAGATGGTCATTGTGAGGACTGTTATTGCTGTGGCTGCTTCTCATTCTTGGCCCTTGTATCAGATGGATGTCAATAATGCCTTTCTCTAAGGTGATTTGGAAGAAGAGGTTTATATGGAATTGCTTCAGGGTTTCCAGAGGCAGAGGGAATATGTATGCAAGCTGACCAAGTCCCTCTATGGTTTGAAACAAGCATCAAGGCAATGGAACCTTAAACTCACTGAGGCACTACTTCATGCTGACTATTCTCAGAGTGCTTATGACCATTCCTTATTTACCAAGAAGGAAGGGGCAGAGATTGCAACCATCCTAGTGTATGTGGATGATTTACTCATAAATGGGAATAGCAACAGACTACTAATGGAGGCAAAGGCATCATTGAACCAAAACTTTAAAATAAAGGATCTTGGAGACCTCAAGTATTTTCTTGGAATTGAGGTGCTCAGGTCCAACCAAGGGATCCTACTAAATCAGAGGAAGTATGCACTTGAACTAATTTCAGATACTGGACTAAGTGGTTCTAAACCATTCAACACCCCTCTAGAAGTTAATGTGAAGCTGACAATAGTTACATATGATGAACATGAAGGTAAGACTAATGACCCTTTGTACCCAGACACTACTGCATATCAAAGGCTTATTGGGAGATTATTATATCTGACCATTACAAGGCCTGACATTAGCTTTGCAGTACAGGTGTTGAGCCAATTCATGAAACAACCAAAGTTGTCACATTGGGAAGCTTCCTTGAGGCTGGTCAGATACATCAAAGGGTCATCAGGACTGGGAATTCTATTGTCAAGCAATTCAACCACACAACTTACAGCTTACTGTGACTCAGATTGGGCATCCTGTCCTAACACAAGAAGATCAGTCAGAGGATATGTGATCAAGCTAGGAGATTTATTAATCTTTTGGAAATCCAAGAAACAACAAACAATCAGCAGAAGTTCAGCAGAAGCTGAATATAGAAGCATGGCTGGGGCAGTTTCAGAAGTTATTTGGATCATAGGAGTGTTGAGGGAATTGAATGAGGCAGTGGTGACACCTGTGACACTGCACTGTGATAGCAAAACAACAATTCAAATTGCTGCTAATCCCATATTTCATGAGAGGACCAAGCATATAGACATAGACTGTCATTTTGTCAGGGAAAAAAATCAAGAGTGGTCTCATTCAGCCTACCTATGTCAACACCAAAGTTCAACTTGCTGACTTACTTACAAAAGGGATTGGAACTACTTAACACTACCTTCTCCTGTCCAAGCTAGGTGTGTTAGATGTCTTCTCACCATCCAGCTTGAGGGGGAGTATTGAAAGGCAACAACACAAGAGTAGAAGTAGTAGTTAGGCTCAATTAAAAGTTAGTTAGATGGAGGGAAAGTTAGTTAGTTAGCTAAAGAGGAAGTAGAGGTTCGGGTATGAGCTGTGCCCAGCTGTGCACAGCTGTACACACTTGAGTGGAACTAGTATGATTGTATATAAGGATCTACTTGATCACATGCTTTGTATGAAAAAATAATAACTCCTCCACCATTTCTTCGACTCAGTCATTGTTCCTCTCCATTGATTAACTCATGTTCATCATGATGTAACATATGTAAAGCTGCATCGATCACAAGTATTAGTGTACCTAATCCACTACTTTTCAAAAACTATTTCAATGGAATAGAGAAATAAAATTGTACGCAAAGAAAATCGTTTTCCCCTTTTGAACGGAATTAAAGGATTTAAGGAAAATGTTTTTGGTGTTTGATTTGATTGGTGGAAAATGACTAATTACTTTCTTCGTACCAAAAATACCTTATGAGATCCCCCATTATCTTTTGATTTTTATATTTAGTGATCACATGTCGTTTTAATTTAAATCATCTTCTTTTGATTTAAAAATTACACGGTTTACCATATATCCAGCTAATATTAAACTTAGCTTGTAAAAAAATATTACTTAGAGCACACATTTACATTTTATTATAGATGTTTTGGCAGTGACCTTAAATAGTACCCTATAAAGTGTAATTGTCTTTTGCTAAACTTCTTATTGTCCTCAAATATTTCCAACACGTGAAAGAATGAAAAGATCAATTGTTGTACCCCTTGGAATAACTAATATTTGTACGAATAAAAGAATTCTATTATAATCATTTTTATACACTCAAATGTACTGTAATAGCTAAAAGATTTGCATGAAATTCTGTACCAATTGGAACATCAACTTCCTCATGTCGATTGTTTCGTTTTCGATCAACTGGAGAACGTCATTTTCGTTATGACAAGTTGGTCGTGTGAAATGTTGGACCCAATATCATTATATAAAGTTAGTTATACCTACTGGCTAGGTCTCAGTCAGTGACAAATCAAGTACACTATCTATAATTGAATACTTCCGTGTAGCTAAGAAATTACTAGTAATCCAAAATAAGCTCTATTTTTTTTTTTTATCTCTGTGTTTGGGGCTTGCATGATTCGACTAATTTGGATTCAGACAAAGTGAACGGATACTGTCATTGAACTTGTACCCGCTTTCTAGAATTTTTTGCAAGTCTACATACTTCAAACAACTTCAGCATATAGTGTCTGAAGTTCATGCATATATATGACCGAAGTTCAGTCGTTTTTTTCCTGATCTTCAGCTATATATGACTAACGTTTAATCACTTTTGTCTGACTTAAGCCATTTCTGTTCGAAGTTCATGCACAAATGATTGGAGTTCAAGTAAAAATCACTGAAGTTAGGCAAAAATGACTAAACTTCAATAATATATATGCCTGAAGTTCAGACAAAAATGACTTAAGTCAAACCATTTTTGCTTGAAGTACAGGCAGAAAGGCATAAACTTCACTCTTATATAACTTAATTAAGAGATTGTGTCTGAATTTTTGTTTTGCCAAGTCTAACTTCAGTCACCAAATGTCCGAATTGGTATATATGCAAAATGACTGTGTCAAAACAGGCAGCCCCATGAAATTTTTACTCCAAATTCGCGTTTTATAAGACCTATAAATAAAAAAAGGCTCTTATCAGTATTTCTTTTATACCCAAAGCTCGATACGAGACCTCTAATAAAGAGTGATCAACGGATTATATCCATTACACCGCCACCACCGTCTGTGGTGGTCCAAAATAAGTTAATTATATTACCTTATAGGATGCGACAAAGGACTAGCTAGTTCTTCTAGTAGAGTACCTAAAATAACTAGAAAAAATGAAGCATATCTAGCTTGGAAAAGTATAAACAATAGTACTTTGCTCAACTTTTTTTAGGTTATATTATTGACTTTAAAGGAACATGACAATATGCCACCATGAATAAACAGCACTTGCTGAGTGTACTGCCTGATATTTTTCTAATAAAACCTTATGGTACAATCCACTTAATGAAGAATAATAGCACGTGCTTCCATTAGTAGTTTATTAAAAAAAAAAGAGGCATTAATCGTGCTTTAATAGTGAGTGAATTTAACTCATATACACTAATAGTGAATGAATTTTACACTATCAACGTATTTCGATATTTGTGCCTTGTTTTTCTTGGTACTGGTGATTTCTATTATCATAATGAATTACTTAATTATGCGATGGGATATACAATGTCGACAAAGTTAAACTCTATTGATTTTTATTTCTTCTTTTGGTGGGAGGGATGCTATTTTTTTCCTTCTTCTTGTTATTTTACTATTATACGTTTAGTCTTTTAATTTATAGAATAGTAGGTGGAGACTCTTGAGTAGACCTGTTACTATATGATAATATGATGTTGCATCATATATACTAGTCCTGTAAGTATGATTTATAATTGAAAATGTATTCTTATTACAACATTGAAGATCAAGTTGATCACTACATATATCTCCCTTTCTTCTCCAATTGGTTTTCTATTATTCTTCTATTTTCATCATCCATGGCCTCTACAACTAATTTCCTTATCTTGTTTCTGTTCATCATCTCTTTTCTCTTCTTCTTATTTCTCCTTTGCTATTTTGTGAGACTAAAGCTTTTATGCAAATGTGAAATTTGTCAATCTTACATTACATCTAGTTGGTACCCTCAATTCACCAATTTGTGTGATTGGTATACTCATCTTCTAAAAAATTCCCCTACTAGAACAATTCACATACATGCTCTTGGCAACACCATCACCGCGAACCCTGAAAACGTCAAATACATGCTCAAAACAAGATTTGAAAATTTCCCAAAAGGGAAATTTTTCTCAACAATCTTGGGTGATTTTCTTGGTAGAGGCATCTTCAACGTGGACGGGGATTTATGGCAATTTCAGAGGAAAATGGCTAGTCTTGAACTCGGACGAATTTCCATAAGATCATATGCATTTGAAGTAATCAACAATGAAATCCAAAAAAGACTACTCCCATTATTAGCTTGTGTAGCTAATAAAGATGAGATTTTGGATTTACAAGATATTTTTAGGAGATTTTCTTTTGATAGTATTTGTAGATTTTCCTTTGGATTGGATCCAAAGAGTTTGGAATTAACACTTCCAATTTCACAATTTGCTATCTCTTTTGACTTAGCATCACAATTATCAGCTGAAAGAGCCATGAACTTGTCTCCAGTAGTATGGAAGATCAAGAGATTTTTCAACGTAGGGAGTGAAAAGAAGTTAAAAAAAGCCATCCAATTGATCAACATACTAGCACAGGAAGTTATAAGGCAACGTCGAAAATTAGGGTTTTCGAATCACAGGGATCTTCTATCAAGATTCATGCAGGGGGATATTGTCAACGAGACTTACTTAAGAGATATCGTGATTAGCTTCCTTTTAGCTGGACGAGACACGGTTGCATCTGCATCAACAAGCTTCTTCTACCTAATCGCAAAAAATCCGCGAGTAGCTGAAAAAATTCGAGAAGAAGCAAATGAAGTTCTTGGATCAAATCAAGAACTCACAAGTTGTGAACAATTGAAAGAGCTTCATTATTTGCAAGCAAGTATTTATGAGAGTATGAGACTTTACCCTCCAATCCAATTTGATTCAAAGTTTTGTTTGGAGGATGATTTTTTACCTGATGGGACTTTTGTTAAAAAAGGAACTAGGGTTACTTATCATCCTTATGCTATGGGACGAATGGAGGAATTATGGGGTGTTGATTTTATAGAATTCAAGCCAGAAAGATGGATTAATAAAGATGGTGTTTTTTCCCAAGAAAACCCTTTTAAGTATCCAGTTTTTCAAGCTGGGGTTAGGGTCTGTTTGGGGAAAGAAATGGCTCTTGTTGAGCTTAAAAGTGTGGCTCTTTCATTCCTCCGGCGATTTAACATCGAAATAGTTCATCCATCACACCACATCCCTATATTCTCTCCTGGTCTGACTGCGTCCTTTCGTGGTGGTTTGCCAGTATTTGTGAGGGAAATTAAGCAAAATTGAACTTGAAAACTTGCTCTTGCTTGTTGACAAATGTAAGTTTTTTTTTTTTAAACCTTTTTTCTTGGTCAAATTGTACCATTTATCAGTGAACAATATTTTCCTCCTTTTTGGCCAGGATTAATTGGCTTTTTATGGGATGGCATATATGATCAATTTCTATTTGATGTGGTTCTACCTTTTTTTTCTTCTACTGATATGTTTTATTTTATGTACAAAATTTCTAGTTACGAAGAAGAATTTGGTTATTTTGGTCCTTCTATATTTGCAGTCTTTTGTTAATGCATGGACTGATCAGTTTAGCACAGAAGTTAAATAATTGTATAATTCTGTCTCTGAAAGATTCAATCTTAAAAAGAACAATTTTTCGTAAGATTCAATCTTGCTATTATTCATACCACATGTTAGATTATATTTATCTGTATTCGTACATTGTTGAAGAATGAAAAAAAAGTCCCTCATCGGTGGTTAATGAGATGGGTGGTCTCCTTATATGGACTTGACAATCCTCCCCTCATAAGCTAGTTTTTGAGGTTGAGTTAGGCCCATGATCCATTTCTTTACATGGTACCCATCTCACCCGATGTTAGGCCCCCAAATTAAATTGCCCACGCTCCAGATGTCCAGCCCTGGGCGTGAGGTGGGGTGTTGAAGAATGAAAAAAAGTCCCTCATCGGTGGTTAATGAGATGGGTGGTCTCCTTATATGGACTTGGGCAATCCTCCCCTCACAAGCTAGCTTTTGAGGTTGAGTTAGGTCCATGATCCATTTCTTTACATACATCGATATTATTTATGTATTTGTAATTTAACATGGGATACTGTGAAGTATTTTCTTAGTCAACTAGAAATTCTCAATGCAACATGCAAGTATTAGTTCAGAATATCATTCACTCAAAATGGGTTTTAGTGCACAACACTTAGGATCTTGCATCTCAGTCTTATAGAACAATCTCACTTATGTAGTGGTACAGTTTGTGGATCGATGGGCTGAATTAAAAGAGAAGAAGTTCACAGCAGCTCGATGGAATGAATTAAGAGAAAAACTAAAGTATTATAAGTAATATATATGAGGGACAAGTATTTCTCTAACAGAAGATACCTACATCAAGACATCTTAATTTTTTTAAGGATGATATTAACTAGTCTTTCCAGTTTCCACAATTCATGACCACTTGGACTGATAAAATCATAAAATTGGGTTTTCACTAATCACTAAAGCCAAGATGACATATATAGTCATTGGATTTTTTTTTTTGAATAGTCAGAATGGACTAGACACTTCGTATCTTGCAAAGATAATAATAATCTCTTTAATAATGACTAATTGGCCCATTTGTCTTTGCTTTTATATATGTCATGGAAACTTAGTCATTCGAGAATGGACTAGAGATTTCTTATACAAAGATAATAATCTCTTTAATAATGACTAATTGGCCAATCTGTCTTTGCTTTTATATATGTCGTGGACATTTTCAATGAAAGAGAAACCATCTTATCTAATTTTTTCAATACATAGTCTTGTACGTTGTGAATTGTGATCAAAGCGTGGATCAGTTCCATATAGCTATCAAATATTTGAGGAGATGTATTAATATTCTAAGCATATGTATGTGGCTAAACAATATGCTACAATCATCTTTTCGAAACAGTCGAATTGTGCAACCATTTCATTCCAGAGTTTCATTAAGATAATATAGAAATTAGGGGTGCATGTACATGGATCGGGTTGGTTTGATTTTTTTAAATACCAAACCAAATTAATGGCGTTGGATTTTTAAATCTATAAATCAAACCAATTAAAGTAGGGTTTTTCAATCTCGATTTTTTTCGGTTTTTTTGGGAGAGGTCTTCATACAAAACATAGTAACTTTTACTTCAAATATTTCTTTAGTCCTAGTAAGATACAAGTAGATAATTAAGGTGTTTATTAAGAAAATAATACAAAATGTGAGATGGGTGATGACATTGTATTAAAATATTCAACAACTAAAATAATAAGCCGGTTAAAATAAATATTGCTCATTAATAAGCCATAAAGAAAATGATCATAATCTAAAAATACTAAGTCGTGCTAAAATAAGTACGGCTAATAAGTATTAATTACATGATAAAGTAAAAAATAAAATTAAGTCATGTATTTTCACTCTCTAAACCAATGATGCAAAACTAAATAATAGATATCCAAAATTATTGTTACACCTACCGTTAGAATTGAATTTCTTTTGTTAGCATTAGTGTTGAGTTGATTTTGATTTGGACATTATTTGATTTACTAACATCTATGGCTATAAAACTAATTGACATTCAAAATTCTAAGTCCAAACTTGAAATAATATGTTAAAAGACAAAAACTATGAAAACATTTAAGAAATATTTATGAATTACATTACAAATAAATAGTTTTATGTATAAAATATTTTTAAAAATTGAATACATGTAATGTCGGATTGATTTAGTTCGGTTTGACTTTTTTTTAGCTAAAATCAAACCAATTATGATCGATTTTTTTTTTGCAATATCAAACCAAGACAAACCAAATCACTAGTTGAGTTTTTTTTCTCGGTCTGACTCGAATTATTAGTTTGATGCGGTTTGTCGGTTTTCTTTATACACCCCTAAAGAAATCTTTTTTTTGCGCGGATTGCCCTTTATTTGGGGTGGTCTTTAATTTTTGCCCTTCAAATTGGTGGTCTTTAAATTTTACTCCTCGCCTAGCATCCCAAGGTTGTGGGTTCGAACCCCAACTTAGTTAAAAAAAAAAAAAAAATCGCAAGGCAGACTTTGCAAAATTTTGCAAATCCCTTCAGGCAGAATTTGGGCTGCACAGACAGAATTTCTGCCCCTACAAATTCTGCCTGAAGGGTCAAATTTAAAGACCACCATTTTGAGGGATAAAAATTAAAGATCACCCCCTCCCAGCGAAGGGCAATCCTGCAAATTGCCCTAAAGAAATCATGCTTCCACTATTTAATTGTCTCTCCAACATACTCCCTTATGTACGGACTTGATACTATTTATGAACCAAACACATAAAATAAGATTCCAATTATTTGAGATAGTGAGACCCGAGTGCAGAATATCTACATGCCCTAACACCAGGCGTAGGTCATGTACTCGAAAGTAATTATTGTATTTTTTATTTCAAATTTACAAACATGTAATGATAAGGTAGTCTGTACAGTGTGAAACCTATTCGGGCTCGTTTGTTAGGATGGATAGAGAAAAATAGTCCTGGGATAAAATTAGTACCGCCTTATCCCACGTTTGGTTGGAAAAAAAACTCGGGATGGATTAGTTATCCCGGGATTAGAGTGTCTTTTTATCCCACCTTGAGGGTGGAATAACTAATCCCGGGATTAGTTATCCCAGGATAAGCTGTTTCCAACCAAATGACCCCGAATTCATGTTATGTATATATTAATATATACTCTATATTCACTATAATAGTATAAAATTATTCCGGACAAACAATGCCATTATAGAGAGGTGTATAAATTATAACGGGGTAGAAACCGGCTACGGAATGCAATTCGCACGTCGGAGATGGCAATGGCCCAATACATCCTGAAGGCCCAACATAGATATTGGCCCATTATGCAATAGCTATTGGGTTATTCACACAAATGTCCCTCTTTCGGGATGGTCTTTAACTTTTGTCCCTGAAATTTGCGGTCTTTAATTTTTGTCCTTCAGCAAGTTTGGCGCGGCATAAATTAAATTTCGGCCAGCATAGTTGGCCTTTAGCTTCGGCATATGTATCATAACATCCCACAAGTTATGCCAAAAAAAGATAAAACTTTCAGCATTCAACATAATATAAAAAAACGCATCGATTTAGATTTCGCTCTTCAACATATTTATCATCACATCCACACAAATTATATCGAAAAAATCAAAACTTTCAACACTCAAAACAATCTCAAAAATACTACACAACTTATGATACATATAACTTAATTCCTGAGAACTTATGTCGAGTGAAAACATGTCTGGATATATATATATATATAGTATATTTTTTTTTTTTTTAAAAAGACCAGGGATATGAGGAGTGACAAAAGTTAAAAAATACCAGTGCCTTTGAAGGACAATTCCTGCAAAAACTTGTCACAAAGTATCGCTCTCGTCATCTTCTAATATATCAACAAAACGAGGGTTCGATCCCCAGCAGCAGCAGTTCCCAAAAATCCCAAAAAAATCCCACGCCCAATTTCTCGCGCGCTTTTAACAAGAAGTAATGCAAATCGCCGAGAAATTGAAACCTAAGAAGCGAAAATCACAAAACAATGCTACTGACGAATCTCCGGCACCGTCCATGCCGGAAAAAGTTTCCGGCGGAGAATCTCCGGCGGGAATCTCGGTCTCATTGTTCGATTATTCAGTTGAGAATCACTTTAAAGCAGTTGATACTATTTCTAAACTCACCGGCGTACCGGAAATTGATGATACTGATAAAGATGAACTTAATCGCTTAGCTTCCTCCATCACATTCTTAACGTAAGTGAAAACAATTACTTTTGAAGTGAAAATTTGTTAATTTCATGTAATTTTGTGAAATAATTGTTAATTTCATGTAATTTTTTAAAGCTGAGATTAATCACTTAGCTTTCTCCATCACATTGCTAACGTAAGTAAAAAACAATTACTTTTGAAGTATTTGTGATGTGAATTTCATGTAATTTTGTCAAAGTTTGTTACTTTCATGTAATTTTTGTGAAAAGTTTGTTTATTTCATGTGATTTTTAAAGCTTTGCTTCCTCCGTTACATTCTTAACGTAAATCGAAACAAATTACTTTTGAAGTATTTGTGATGTGAAAAAATTGTTAATTTCATGTAATTTTGTGGAAAAAATTGTTAATTTCATGTAAATTTTTTAAAGCTGAGATTAACTGCTTAGTTTCCTCCATCAGATTCTTAAAGTAAGTCGTAAAATTACTTTTTATTGCTCAAATACGATGAATTTTGAGCTTTTGTGATGTAAAATGTGTTAATTTGATGTAATTTTTTAAAGCTGAGATTGATTGCTTAGATTCCTCCGGCACATTCTTATTGTAAGTCAAAAAAAATAGTTTTTCTTCCCGAATACGATGAATTTTGAAAATTTCTGATGTAGAAATTTGTCGTTTTTACGAATTATGAGCTTTTGTGATGTAGAAGTTTGTTAATTTCATGTAATTTACTTTTGAAGTATTTGTGATGTGAAAATATGTTAATCTCATGTAATTTACTTTTGAAGTATTTGTGATGTGAAAATATGTTAATCTCATGTAATTTACTTTTGAAGTATTTGTGATATGAAAACTTGTTAATTTCATGTAATTTTGTAAAGCTGAGAGTAATTGCTTAGCTTCCTCCATCACATTCTTAACGTAAGTCGATAAATTACTTTCTCTGCTCAAATATGATGAATTTTGAACAATTTATTCATTTTTGTATTTTTTAAAATTTTTTGTAACATCCAGAGAATGGCGATTATCTCAATTACGAAAGAAGAGAAGTATTTGTGATGTGAAAATTTGTTAATTCATGTAATTTTTTAACTTTAGAAGTATTTGTGAGGTAAAAATTTGTTAATTTCATGTAATTTCTGAAAGCTGAGAATAATCGCGTAGCTTCCTTCATCACATTCTTAACTTAAGTCAAAAAATTAGCTTTGAAGTAGTTGTGATGTGAAAATTTGTTAATTCCATGTAATTATTTAAAGCTGAGATTAATTCTTAGCTTCCTCCATCACATTCTTAACGTAAGTTGAAAATTTTACCTTTTGTGCTCAAATACAATGAATTTTTAACTTGTGTGATGTAAAAATTATCGTTTTTATAATATTTTGCTTATCTCGTGACATGCAGAGAATGGCGATATCTCAATTACGAAAGCAGAGAAGTTAAATTTGCTTGTGAGAATGAGAATTCTAAAGGAAAAGATGTGGTTGGTGAAATAAGTTTGCCTCAATTCTCTTCGGCGGAGGTTCCGAAGGTACATTTATTTGATATTTTGCTGAAATTTCAATGCTTAATTGTTTCTTCCTGGACTTAGTTTTGATGAAATAAGTTTAGTTTATGTATTAAGCAAAGTAAAACTTTTTTTTTTTTTTGCAGAAGCAGTTGGTGAATGAGCAGCCAGTTCCGAAGGAATCGAGGTAGGCCGAGTTATTACTTTATTTTGTATAGTGTAACGTGGTTAGTGATGATTCATATAGCCGATCCCAACTTGCTAGATCCGATCCCAACTTGCTAGATGCTGAGGCTTAGTTGTTGTTGCATATGTCCTGGCTTTGTATCTTTCTGGAGCTATTTATGTTTTTCATCCTGTTTGCATGTTATTAAGCTATAAATGGTGAAACTTACATATGGATATTAAGTTGGTGGGAGAGCAAGTTATGTACGAGAATTGACTTGGATGTATATGTTTCACCATTCGGAATGCGGAGCCACTATGTACATTGTCATTCCATCAGTCAATAAAAAGTTATGATCTTGTTCTCTGATGTACTTTTTATGTACCTTCTCTGTACTTTTCAGTAGAATCTTTACTTTTTCCTATCAAAAAAGCAAAAAAGTTATGACCTTGGTAAGTATTTATGTAGCTTCCACCTAATGGAAGGTAGGCTTATGCATCCAGCCCCTCTATAGGTTTCTTTCTTTTCTATGTTTCACAATCCGTCCCTTTTCCCGGTGACCATCAACAGCACTATCGGTGGTGCCATGTGTTCCGGTGACAATTTTGGCAGCAAAGCAATTGTTCCTGTAACTTTTCAATCAAAACAATCCCTTCTTTTGACCACCAAATTTGCAGTTACTGTATTAGAAGTCCTTTTTAATAAAGTAAGGTGATTTTATTAATGAAGAGTCCTAAGAAGGTACTGCTTAAGTACAAAAGATCCAAAACCAGAAAATCTCCACAGTTTATGGCATCAAGGTTTCCAAAAATTCCAAAAGAAAAGCTGGATTTTCCAGCACATTGCGCCTACACCACACGTATAAGTTCTGTATCTATAATTCACAAAAGAAATTTTTGTTTTCCCCCTCAAAACAGCTACTGTTCGTTTTTGCTTTCTGGTTAACTCCCTGATTTAGAATTGAAGTTTTTGTTCTCAGGAGTTAACCATGATTCTTTTGTGTATGTAACATGCATCTACTTGATGCCTTCCTAATACAACATCTTATTTCATCCCCAAAAAAAAAAAAAAAAAAAAAAACTACTGTTTGTTTCCAACCAAATAGTCGACATGATGCACAGCAGAATGGTCCTTCAAGTTGGCTTCAAGCTCTTCTCTATCTTCTGAATTTTTCCAGCTACTTGCTTCACATAAAGGCAATGCGTCATCAGCATATAGTATGTGCGAGATAGACAACTTCTTAATGCAGAATCCCTTAATCCATCCATTATCTGTTTCAGAAGTCTTCTTCTCTCCTTGTTGTTTCATAGTACTGGAGTTGGTTATTGAATCTATTTTCTGAACATTGACTTTTTGTAACTGCTTTTTTCTTTCATGCTTCCATTTTCTCATGATTTGTCTGTTACAGATTGTGCTTGTGATCTCTTGAATATTTTGGACAAGACTTCATTGTGTTTTTGGTTACACGCTGTTCAATTTATTTATAGATTGGTTTGCAAAATATTTTAGACTGGTGTCTACATTGTATCTTTTGCAGCAAAGACTTTGTAATGTATGTTGGAGGTCTGGTGTGGGGGATGGACTGGTGTCCCCAAGCTTATGAAAATAGGGATGCTCATATCAAAAGTGAGGTACCTCTCTTATAATTCTACTTTTTGATCGTTTATTTATCGTTCTCAAAATAATAAAAAATCAGAGATGTCAAATGGCAAGTCTGTTTCATCTCCAATTCTTTTTCTGGTATCTTCTCTTTTGTTCTAAAGAGAGTACTAATTGCTTCTACTCATACATGAATTCCATGTCCAGTACTGAACTGTATAATGAAAGTTTTGAAAAAATAATAATAAAAGATCTATCACTAACACTTGACTATTCTAAGCAGACATTCCACATTCATTATTGTTTATTTGAGACACTTGGTTACTACAGAAAATGAAAGCTAATCTTGATTTGTCCAGAAACATGTTAAGGTAACAATGTAAGAGAAAATCTGGTGAAAGAGTAGGGAGCAATGAATTGATAGATCCTATCTTCAAGTTACAGTAGCACAGGGAATTTTTCGGTTTAGTTATGGCATTTTCCAGGAACTATTTGATTCTTCCTCTCAGGGAGGACAACTCATGGAATTTGCACCTAAGGAGACACCTAAATGACTGGGAAATAGAGGACATGATAGCATTGATTGGGTGTCTACAGAACAGCCCAGTTCTCACTCAGAAAAATGATAGGCTTAAGTGGGGCAGTAACAAGGACGGTTCTTATTCTGTCAAAGAAGGCTACCTGCTTCTGACCTCCAACAAGGACCTGATTGATCAATGGCCTTGGAAGCTGATTTGGAAAATCAACTTACCGCCTAAAGTCTCTTGTTTCTGCTGGGTCGCTCTAAAAAGGGCTTGTTTAACTCTGGACAACCTCATGAAAAGGAAATTTCATCTTGCTAATAGATGTTACATGTGCCATTGCACCTCTGAAACCATTAACCACCTATTCTTACACTGTCCAGTTGCTACAGATGTGTGGAATATGTTCCTCACTTTGTTTGGTTTGCAATGGGTTATACCGCACACTGTCAGGGAAGTTTTTGTCTGTTGGAGTTCTTGGAAAGTTGGGAAGGTCATCAGAAGAATCTGGTCTATGGTCCCTGCTTGCATTTTGGGTGCTTATGGTTGGAAAGGAACCAAAGATGTTTTCATGGTATTGTAACTGCCAGCTCAAATCTCAAGGCCAGATGCCTGACTACTCTTTTTAGCTGGATTAATTTTACCCCTGCTTACAACCCAGACTCTTTTTTGGATTTTATTAGCTCCTTAGTCTTATGATAGATTCTTGGATTTGCCAGCTCTCTAGACTTACAATAGGTTTTTTGTTATCTTTGTATGAGCTGATATTTCCTCCTCTTTTGTAACTATGCATCCCCTTGATGCCTTTGTGATTATAAAACACTTACATCATCAAAAAAAAAAACTGTTTTAAAAAGCTTTATGGAAATGCAGCTGTTTTCGGGTGTGTCATTTAGTATGACGGCTTACACATCAAAAGTTATTATGTCTGGAGCAGTCTTAGCGCTCCAAGGGAGTATCATAGAGAGGGGGAAGGAAATGGAATCAACTTAATCAGTGAAATGTAATTAATTTGGCGTTTATAATTTTTACTTACTCACTCTGTTACTGAGTGTCTCATGTTGATTTACTTTATCAAGAAAGGTCATCTTTTATCTGCTCTTTTTCAACTATATCAAGGACGCTTACTCAGATATCCATACTGATTTCTTGCTTTTTCAATTAATTCTGTAGTTTGTTGCAATTGCTCCTTATCCTCCTGATTCATCACATCACAAGATTGGTGCCCCACTTACAGGCAGAGGTGTGATTCAGATATGGTGTCTGTTAGATCTCATTCAAACAGATTCTTTTGTGAAAGAAGATTATTTAGCTCAGGTTAACAAAAAGACAAATCAAGATCCGACAAAACGTGAAGCAGCTAAGGGAGAAACATCTGGACCTCAAAAACCTAAAGGAAGACCGAGAAAGAACCCTGATGAAGCAGTTAAGGGGGAATCATCTGGACCTAAAAAACCTAGAGGAAGACCGAGAAAGAACCCTGATGAAGCAGTTAAGGAAGAAGCATCCGGACCTCGAAAACCACGAGGCAGACCTAGAAAGAAACCTGTAACTGAATCTTTAGGTGATAGAGATTGTGACGACCTCAATTTACAACCTCTTGCCATAGAGTACCCGCAGCAATCAACTGAACTTCCTGTAGATTTGTCTTGCGGAAATATGATTAAAGCCCAAGTTGATTTTGGGCAAAATCAAGAAAGATCTGTTAATGCGGCATCTCTAGATTCTCAGCTTATTGCTTCAAAGAGGAGAGGGGTGAGAAATAAGGCAAGATTGAAAGGTCAAACTGAGAATTCTGGTGTGACTTCGTTAACACAAGATGTTGCTGAAGAGTCTCCAGTTGTGGGAGGGGTGAGAAATAAGGCAAGATTGAAAGGTCAAACTGAGAATTCTGGTGTGACTTCGTTAACACAAGATGTTGCTGAAGGGTCTCCAGTTGTGAGTTCCCAGACATATGCTAGCAATGGTCTTGTTTCAGCAGGGTCCAATGAGAGTGGTGCCTCTGCAAAGAGAAGAAAAAAAGGAAAACAAAGAATGGAAAACCAAACCCATGATTCTACCTTGCCCTTGCTAATGCAAGATGTGGATGAAGAATCTCCCAACATGTCCCAAATACCTGAGAGCCCTGGCATTGTTTCCTCACGGTTTGATGAGAATGGTTCTCATATAATGCAGCACATACCAACGGATGTTTCTCTACCTAGAATGGTATTATGTTTAGCTCACAATGGAAAAATAGCAAGGGATGTTAAATGGAGGCCTTTAAATCATCGTGATGTCTCCAGACATAGAATGGGTTATCTTGCTGTGATACTGGGAAATGGAGCTTTAGAAGTGTAAGTTCTCCCTTTAAACATTTTGCTCTTATGTTAAAAATTTAAAAATTCATGGAAAATCTTTATTTTGTTCTGGATTCCTGGTGGGATTTAGAACAGAATGAATCCACTTGATGAAATTAGTTTGTTTGGAACACCTTAATTTTGAAATTGGAAAGGAATAGGGCCACCAATTTTATAACCTATTAGAAGCTTCAATGATGAGAGTGCGGCGCAATGGAACTGTGAACATGAATTAAACTAAACCCATTTCCAAGTCCCATTTTTTAATCCTTTCCTTGGTGTCTCTATCCTCACCTTCTAAAAGATAACGAGGATGCCTTTCCTTTGTTACATAAGTTATGGAAACTGGCGAAGACGTAACACATGAGAGTTTTCCTTTCCTTCACTCCACAAGGCCCATAGATGGAGCACTGCCGAATATCTTAGACATGAGAAAGCAACAAAGCTTTCTAGATGGACTTCAAAAGAAAAATCTGCAAAGGATGTATAGTCAGTCATGATTGTTTTCATAGCTTGTATAGTCAGTCATGATTTTTTTCCTACCCTGTTCTTCCTCATTTTTAAGTACTTCTTTTAGTTTTGTAGAGCTGCTTGCATTCCGTCTTTCTCCCACCATAAATGCCCTGTCTTCTATGTTGTACGGTTATGCAATCTCATATTCCTCATTATCTAATGCAGGTGGGAGGTTCCTTTTCCTCATACAATTAAAGCTGTCTATCCTTCACTTCAAAAGAAGGGTACTGACCCTCGTTTCCTGAAATTGCAACCTGTACTCAGATGTTCAATGCTGACGTGCTCTGATGGGCAAAGGTAGTTTAGTGCTTAGAGTTCGATTGCTCTTTCTTTCTGTTTGATGATTCAAAATGACTTTGCTGTGGCGTATTTATTATGATTTGTACATATGATTTCTTAAGAAGTTTTACTTCTGCATGCATTTGCATCCTTTCTTTATGACTTGGAGTGTAGTTAACATTCTTTGTCTTGATGAAGCTGGGATTATGTGTCACGTGCTGAACTAAGATCAGGAAAATTCTTGAACAGTACCATTCGAATAGATTTCATGATTCAGCATAGTGTGAATGGATATGGGGTTGTAGACTTCAAAGTTGGCACTTAGATAAGTGTTCCAACTTCACAGTAGATGAGCAGCATCTCTCTGTATTGGTTGAGCTTTCTGCATTATTAACTTTGTCACCTTGTATGATATGTGCATAACCATATCTGCTAGTAGTCTTCCATTCCCCCACAACATTCATCTTATAAAGCCCCGTATTGGGTATTGTGTATGAAAGCTTCGTAACTTTTAAATTGTCTGTATTACAAGTTTAACATTGTCCTTAGTGTGCAACTTGTTTATTACTGTAAAGCTTATAGCATTTTCTCTTTCTACATGGTCTTTCAATCTCTCTTATATTAACCTCTCTCGTTGTTTCCATCTCTCTTGTAGCATTCCGTTAACAGTGGAGTGGTCTGCTTCACCTCCGCATGATATGATTCTCGTTGGATATCATGATGGAGTGGTACTGGTTCTGATATTTTCTTTTTGTTTTCCTTTGCTTTTTCAAAATATTTCTATAGGCAACGGTATATCCTGTTGCATCCCTGAACCCTAGTACCTGTTTCAAATCTTAAATGTTGGAGTCAGTTTGTCCAATATTCTTGCACTTATTTCATACACTTGAAGACATGCTGCTGCAAAGTATAATAATGTCATTATTTCTAATCAATAATCTGTTCATGTTAAATGCATTTTGAGCACTCACAAAAGGTCGAGAGTTAGGGACAAGTCCACTGGACTCTTTTTTTTTTATAATAGGGACTGGACTTCTATTATTTATTATTGTGAAACTGATAGATGCTTTTGGATAGGTTGCCTTGTGGAAGTTTTCAGCCAATAATTCATCTAAAGGTATCAATTAACTTCTCTATTGCGCTTTTTTTGTTTGTTTCAGAAGATTCAACTAAATGAGGCTATTTTGTAAGCTTATTCCTCTTTTTTCTTGTTCTAGTTTAGGTCATGTGTGCAGCATGACTTGAATGCTGTTTTGTGTTTAAAGTTTGAGTCACATTCTTCCTTCTCAAAAGACTTTTCTCAAGTCATATCATCACTATGCCTCCTCGGTTAGTGCTTTTTGTACAATTGTAATTTCATGTTACAGTCTTTTTGCCTGCAGACACGAGGCCTTTGCTTTGCTTCAGTGCAGATACAGGTCCTATTCGGGCGCTTTCCTGGGCACCGTTTGAAAGGTTTGTGGTGCTAAACTTGTTCGATGCTATGATTTCTCTTTGTCATCTCCAACAGCAATCTATATGGAACTTCTCTAAAATAAAGGCCATGTTGCTTTGGGTCCATCATGTGAATTAACCATGTCTTGTGCAGTCTACCTACACTTGCCTTTAATTTTTTGTAAATAGGCATTAATTGCATTATCCTGTAACTGGTAAAGTTGGTGGCTACTTAGTTATTTTGTGGCTTGAAAATTGTAGGGTGAATCAGCGTGAATGGGTTTGTTGTGATGTGTATATGTCAATGCCAACTGTTTTCTTATTGGTACAAGAATTTGACTGTCTAAGCTTCTCTTGTATTTTGTCTGGTTTGTTGATTGGTTTACTTGATATAATGTTGTATGCAGTGATTCCGGGAGTGCAAACATTATCATCACAGCTGGTCACAAGGGGCTGAAATTTTGGGACTTAAGGTATGCTTGTTTCTATATGCTTTATGTCCTCTGATAGTCTCTATCATTGTGATTTTTTCCCTTGGTAATTATGCCCTTTTATTTTCGTCCTGCTGAAAGAATAGCAAGAAGCAGAAGAGATACATAATGAATCAAAGTAATCCATACACATTTTTCTGTATTTCTTTCCACTCTCAGTCCTCTTAGTCTTTTGAATATCAATGCTTTTTAAATAAAAGAGTTGCAATTTTTCCTTTTCTGTGATTAAATGTGTCTTTTTTTCCTTGAAAAGACACATTTTTAAAAAACATATATTTTTGCTTTGATTAGTGTGTGTATATATTTAAGCTTTATCTTGCATTATATGTTGTTTGTTTAGTCCCAGGGCTCGTCATACTTTTGTGAACTATACATAGTATAGGCTGAAGCAGTATTCAGTAATGGGATATAACCTGTTTTATATTGCTTTGCTGTAATTTCTAATGTAAAACCTTTATTTGGTTCTCCGCTCCTGCGCTGATAGTGATAATGGACCGCCGGTTTTTTTGAAAATTGTTTATCCTCAGATTGTGAGGGTACTTTCTCATTCTTTTGCTAAACAGTATCATAAGGCAACATGGTTAGAACACAGTGGTCAACCATGCTACATGATATCTACAGTTGCCAGTTCGATTGATTTTTTTTTGGGGACTTTCAGCATTATTTAGGTTGCAAAGCCCATATCAGTTACTTGTTGTATTTGCCTTTTAACATAACACACACACACACACATACATACATATCTTTTTTTTCTTTTTCTTTTTCTTATATCCTACTTTGTATTTCTTACAGGGATCCCTTCCGTCCTTTGCGGGATTATAACGTGGGCCAGGGAGTGAATATAAGCGGTGTGGATTGGTTGCCAGAGCCAAGGTATGAGCATATGCCGCTAACGAATTTGATTTAGATATCTACTTTTGACATCTTTCTCTCAAATTGCATTTGTTAATGTTCATAGATTTATCGTAATATCATGTGATGATGGGACACTAAAGATCCTGAGCTTGCCGAAGGCTGCATATGATGTACCTGTCACAGGAAACCTTTTAGTTGGGACGAAACAACAGGGATTCCATAATTTCACTCGGTCTCTACTTGCGATATGGAGTGTGCAAGCTTCTCCAGTAACAGGTTTCAACTTTTCAAATATCTGTACAGCTTACATAGATTTAAGTAGTGTCAAAATGAGATATTTGTGAGTGATCAAACAAGTAATTGCATTATGACACTGAATTTTTTTTTTTTTTGGGGGGGGGGGGGGGGGGGCGGGGTGGAGGGGGGAGGAGGAGTTGAGTTGTATACTGTTTCATGAGGCTTCTGTTTACAACTTGCACCTTTTGTTTTCGCTAAGGGGGACTTAGGAGGGGGTAGAAGAGAAGGGAGTGCGGTCTTAACTCTATTTAAAAAAAAAAAAAAAAAAGAATTATGCCCAATTGGGCAGTCTTAACTCTATGCATAGACAAGTGAGGGATGGCTCAGTGGTTAAGCACCTCCACCCACGACCAGTAGGTCCTGGGTTCGAGTCACACTGGAGGGGAAGTGTGGAAACACTATAAATCCTCCTAAAATGGGAGGGGAAAAAAAAAAAAAAAACTCTATGCATAGTGGCACAGCTTGGATGAAGACGAAGGAAGCTTAATTCTAACGCCTAGGATGTTGGGGTTGGGACCGTTGTGCTTCTGAAAAGCGTATTTTATATCAATAGATAAAGTTACATTTTCCTTGAATTCTAACTTATTTTGTAATCCAGTCTGATACATTTTCCTCAATTTTTTTTTTTTTTTGCGAGCTCTAGGCATGGTTGCATATTGTGGGGCAGATGGTACAGCTGCTCGGTTTCAGGTGTGTATTGGTTAAGATGATTTTTTGTTAGACCTGTTCTTTTATGGTTTTTCCGGCTATATTCTTCTTTATATCGAATATTCGGAAGGGTTGGGTCGGCATCGTTACTGTAGTCGTATAAGTCTGGAAAAGGGATAGAAAAGTTATACTACAGGAGTTTATGTTAAAACATACAATGAAACCTATACAGTTTACCCGAGGAGGATATTTCAAAATATAAATTGTCCATTGACACTGACATCTGTGCTTTCCTTAAACTTGCCTGGAACTACAATATTTCCTAATTTAGTACTATAATCTGTCTTTTTTTTTTAATAACCGTGGTGTTCGGGTCAGCTTGCGCGCCCCTCGACTAATTCCACAATAGACCTGCCACCTCCCACCAGCAATAGGTACCAGGTAACTCTATCTATCAAGGCTAAAACACATGGGAAGAAATCACCTAGTGTCTTTGTCTCTGTTGGAATTGAACCTGAGACCTCATGGTGCTCAACCCGCTTCATTAACCACTAGGCCACACCCTTGGGTGCACCGCAATCTGTTTATTTCCTTCCATTTAGTTATATTTTACCCCTAAATTCCAGTCATGAATCATTGTTCTCATTGATATGAGAGCAAAGTAACTAATATGATTTATGTTGCTGTAAAAGGTCTGTTGAAGACTCCGTTTCAATGGCCATGCCGCCTTAGTTCTAGCACAAGATGCAGACTTCGTATCAGTATAACCATGTTCAGCTTATTTTTTTCCCTTTGGGTCAATATAATGGCACTTTTCTTTCTTTTCTTTTTCCCAGCAGATTTTTAGATTAAAGATGTGGCTTCTAATGTTTTGATTTCCCACTGTATACGTCAATAAATGCGAAAATGGTCTCTTAAAATTTGATTCTACAGCATACATTTTATGCATCCTCTCTTGAATGACGAATTGTCTCCTCTGAAACTGTGGATCACTCGTCCAATTCTCTCTGTATCAGCCACCTGATAAGTTACAAATCCTTTCAACATCTTCACAACATGCCTTTCCTCTGTTTATTCTATCTATCTCACTTCGATTATTTTCCTTAATGCACTCATATTCTTTGACTGCACAACCTTTTGGCATCTTTAGTGACCCTAATGGCTTTTAACTCTTCCAACTTTCGAACCCTTGATTTATCACTTCCCAATATCTTCGAAGTTGCGGTTTCAAGTTTCTATGTTCTTGAAATTAAAGAAGAGAATTCCTAAATGAGAGTGTGTCAATAAAGCAGTTGACGGGTCTGAATATGCATGATTTATGGTGTACGCCCAACATTAGGCTCAGGTTTTGTGTGGAATATCCAAATGCTTCACTGTCTCTGAATTTAACTCCCGATACAATCTGCTAGCTTTACAGTGGCAGTAACGTTTCTCATTCGGCAATCTGGTCTCTCTGAGTATTCAATGTTAGCTCGTTCATTCAATAGCACTTTTCTTGAATCATGATGATGCTTGGCGTCCTCTCTTAGTATTGAGCCGAGGGTCTTTCGGAAACAGTCGTCCTACCTTGGTAGGAGTAAGGTCTGCGTACACTCTACCCTCCCCAGACCCCACGTTGTGGGATTTCACTGGGTTGTTGTTGTTGTTGTTGTATGATGATGCTTGGCGTGATTGCTTTTGAACATATTTTGTGTTTGACGAGCTTCAGTCTCTCTGTATATTAGCACGTAAAGAAATACTTACAAATATGTAATATTTCTTGAGAGGTAAATTATATGTTTGTTCGATTGGAGGCCTTATTTATATTACCATTATTATACTCAGATGACTAGCAGAATGGTGAGTGATGCTATGAGGAATCGTACCCCACATTTTCTGTGTGGATCATTTTCCGAGGCTGAATCAGGTATCACTGTCGTTACTCCAGTGCCAAATATTCCCTTTCGAATGATCTACTCAGGGAAACAGTGGCGTGATGCCACCCCGAGATCTCCACATGGTGTCAACCGAGCGATAGAGCAATCAGATCAACAGCCGCTGGGTAATATTTTGAACTGCTCTACTGATTTTCGTTTACCCATGTTTTGCTACCTCAATTATAACTCCGCGATACCTATACTGAACATGGTTCATCTTGTCCTCTTGCAGCTCTATGTTATGGCAATGATCCGAACGTTGACGGAGGATCAGATGACGAGTTAGTGGCTCAGAAAAGTAATCAAACGTCCAACACAAAAACAAAAACCACGAGCAAGAGTACGGAAGCTGTTGAAGAAGAGCGAAAAAGATTGAAGGAGAAATTCGAAGTGTTGCCTCCCAAAAATTTGTCGATCAATCGAGTAAGATGGAATATCAACAAAGGTAGTGAGAGATGGCTATGCTACGGAGGAACTGCCGGGCTGGTACGCTGTCTAAAGATTGATTTATATACTGTTTGAGTAACTAACTACGAGAGGAGGATGTAGATTGTAAGCTTGTATTAGTATTAAATTAGCAATGTATACACTATCTATAAGTTATCCCCTTAGAATTAGTCTATGTTGTTGTATGTATATTAGCAATTTCAAGAGAAGTATTGGGGTTCATTGAGCATTGTTCATTAACCCCTCCTTGAGAACTTTAGGCTATGTTTGTAATTGTAAACACTCGGTACGAGTAAGTCTTAACCTAGTATAGTGCTTAGTTTTTAATGAATAATATCTTTACTTTACCAGAAAAATAAAACGAGCATAAATGTTTCTCTTTGTTTGCGACTTATTCAGAATAAGTTATAATTGGATCCTTAAGTTGGTGGATTTGTCTGTATTAAGGTTGACATCAAGTTTAATTTATGGAGGTACACAATTCGATTTTACTTTATATAATACTCCTATTATTATTACTCTTTGCGGAGCTTCTTTTTGGTTTCTCATTTGATGTTCTATTACTCTAAAGATTTGACCCTCGTACCTAGGAGTTAAGATCCTTCTGTTTTCATTTTCAACAAAAGAATTGGAACATCGTGATTCAGTTGTAATTACAAAAGTAAATACTTACCTGCTCAGGATATTTACACCAAATTAATACTTAATGTCGGGAATGTGTACAACTCCAATAAATTTTTCCAAATTACAATATTACATTCCATCTATTATAATTTATGTGACATTATTTTCTTGTATCTATTCCAATAAAAGATATTTTTATATTTAAAAATAATTTAACTTTAAACTATTTATTTTTTCAATAATCAGAAACTTATATATACAACACAAATGACATGTTCGCAAGTGACAAGTTCTATTTTTTTTTTTTAATTTCTTGAACTTGGTGTCAAACAAATTACCTAACCTATCTAGGAACAGAGACTATAAAATTACTTTTTAGGAATAACGTGCACCCACCATCAAACTTGATACATAAGTCCAACACAAATTTGGAAAACCGAAAAGGTAACAATCAATTCAATGGCATTTAACACAAACTAGGAAAAAATAACACAAACCAATAATTTCTCCTATTTTTCAACCTTTCGTCTCCCCTTTATTCACGGACTCACTCTCACTTTAAAAAAACACACACACAAAAAAATAAAATCCCTATATATATACCCCAATACAAGCAAACACAAAATTCTCCCAATAGAAGAACTCTTTTCTCTCTTTTCTTCTCTTTTTGTTGTACAACACAGCAAAGAAAAAAATAATGGCTTCATCACAAGCCGCACTTCTTCTCCAAAAACAACTCAAAGACCTAAACCGTCATCCTGTTGACGGTTTCTCAGCCGGTTTAATCGACGAAAACAACGTTTTTGAATGGAGTATAACAATCATCGGTCCACCAGAAACACTCTTTGATGGCGGTTTCTTTAACGCCACCATGTCATTCCCTCAAGACTACCCTAACAACCCTCCAACCGTTAAATTCACAACAGAGATATGGCACCCTAATGTTTATGAGGATGGTAGGGTTTGCATATCGATTCTTCATCCACCGGGTGATGATCCAAATTTTTATGAACTTGCTAGTGAGAGATGGACACCGGTACATACGGTGGAGAGTATTATGTTGAGTATAATATCGATGCTTACGAGTCCGAATGATGAATCACCGGCGAATGTTGATGCAGCAAAGGAATGGAGGGATAATAGGGCTGAGTTTGTGAAGAAGGTGAAACGTTGTGTGAGGAGGTCACAAGAGATGTTGTGAGGAAAAAACCCTACTTGCCTTGCATGCAAAAGGAAAATAGAAAAAGATAAATATTTATTTACTTTTTGTTTTTCGGTTTTTAGAAGTATTATGATTTTTTGGTATTAAAACTTTTGATAAGTTGATGATTAAAAGCTTAGAGTTTTGACAAGTTGATAAATTGGATGCATTATGGTTTGGTTAATTTCCAATTTTTATTATTGCCTGTTGCTTTCCTTTGTTTTGTTCATCTTGCTATTTTGCTGTCCATTATTTTCTTTCCAATTGAGCCGAGTGTCTATCGGAAACAATTTTGTACTTCAGAAAAGTATGTTACATCTTACGTACCCTCCCTAGACATCACTTATGCGATTACATTGGGTATGTTATTGCTGTTGTTGTTATTGTTGTTGTTGTATGGTTTGGTTAATTTATTAGATTGTTTAAATATTGTTGAAGTAAATTTATATTATTCTGCGGTTTAATGGTTATCTTTTAGTTTTGCTAGGTCTTATTGTCATCTTATTCTATGAGTATCCGAGTGCAAGATTGCAATAAATATAGGTTTGAACCCATAGTTTGTGAAGAAGGTGTCTTACGAGGTCACAAGGGATAATAGGATTATTGTTGTTTGTTTTTGGTTTTCTGAAGTATTATAGTATGTTTTTTTGGTATTAAAATTAAGGGAACTATCAAAACTTTTGATAAGGTGATGCTGATTAAGTTTAGAGTTTTGACAAATTGGATGCATTATGGGTTAGTTAATTTCCAAATTTTACAATTACATGTTGTTTCTTTTATTTTGTTTATCTTGCTATTTTGCTGTCTATCGAGCCGAGTGTTTATAACAACCTCTATACCTCACAAAGGTGGAGATACGTTGTTGTATGGTTTGGTTAATTAATTAGATTGTTTAAATATTGTTGAGGCAAATTTATATTTTTCTCCAGCTTAATGGTTATCTTTTCGTTTTACTAGGTCTTAAAGTCATCTTGTTCTATTCGTATCAGAGTGCAAAATTGCAACATATAGTAGGTTTGAACCCATAAGTTTATACTCTAGCAGTCGGTCTATTTATTAGCACCACCTGGTCGATAGGACCGAGAAGTTTGGGATACATTTGATGTATATTTCATCAATCATCTGAGTCTACGTCTTATATCAGCATAATCATGGTTTCAAGGGTCATTCATTACGAAGATCTTCCTCTGAGTGGATATGTGGCAATATTCTGTGATGATAGTAGAAATGTGTGGTTTCTGAAACCATTCATGAGATGACTCAAGAATGTCACTAGCTATTTTGATTTTGCTTGTCATAAAGCTTAAACTTTAGATCCACCCATTAATATTATTAGTATATGGTTAAGATAAATATTATTAGTATATGGTTAAGATATAACAGGTCAAATGCCATTATTGTTTTTGTTATAGCCATCTGGTATCTGAAACTCATTAGCCCGACTAATTAAGATTCGTGTTGAGAGGCCATAAAGGGGGAAGCGCTCTACTATGAAAGAATTTCTTTATTTTCAGAGCTTAAATTCTGGACTCCGGGAGTTTTGGTTAAAAGGGCGAGGATTTCATTCATCCAGCCGCATCTTTTGGTGATGTGTTGCAGCCTTGAATGTTTGGTGTGCTTAACATTAGTTTTCATAAAAGTTTGTCCCTTGCGACACAAGCAATTACTTGTATGGCAGCATCGATCATGTAGGTGTCATATGCAAGATGGACCATTAAGAGATCAATAATCTTATATTTCACGGGTCATAATATAAATGGACCTTTATGAGCTTCTAAAATATCTTTTAGTCCATGACCAATACCCCAGTTGGTCCTATACATGTGACCCGCTATCAGGAAAAGAATTGCAATAGCTAAATGGTGATGGGCAATATCAGTCAGCCACAGACCCCCAGTTACTGGATCTAATCCTCCACGAAAAGTAAGAAAGTCCGCATATTTTGACCAATTCAAGGTGAAAAATGGGGTTGCTCCCTTGGTAAAACTAGGATAAATTAAGTTGAGCCAAAAGATCTCGATTCAAGACAAATTCATGAGGAAGTGGTATCTCTTTAGGATCTACTCCAGTGTTTAAGAATTGGTTAATCGGTAAAGATACATGTACTTGATGCCCCGCCCAAGAGAGAGACCCAAGTCCTAGTAGCCCTGCTAAATGGTGATTCAGCATAGATTCTACATCTTGAAACCAAGCCAATTTTGGCGCCGCTTTATGATAATGAAACCAACCAGCAAAAAGCATTAATGTTGCAAAGACCAATGCCCCAATTGCTGTACAATAGAGTTGTAATTCACTAGTTATTCCAGATGCTCGGCAAATCTGAAAAACACCAGAGGTTATTTGTATGTGAAACTTACATAAATAGCTACCTTTTATTGACTTCTAACTAGATATAACTATAAAATGCAAAATTACCAAGTGTAGCTACTTTTATTTAAAAACGCGTGTATTTCTGCTTTTTTTTGAAATATAGAGAAATACAGTGAACAGTAAACACGCTCCAATGAAATCAGGAGCTATTTATGGAACATATTTTTTGAAATACAGTGAAATACACAAAAATACAAAATCGGGTTGAGTAAAAATAGGCTATATTTTTTTAACAGATTCTTCTTTTTCTTTTTAAATGGTAAGTTAAATTAAATCAATCATAGTTCACGCATAATAGCTCACGAATCTCTCTCAACTTTTATCACAATCAAAACTTTTTGAATTCAAAAACCACTAAAGATCTGAAAACTTCCAAATATAGAAAAATATACGCTGGAATACAATGAAATATGGTTGATTGTTTAAGAAATATAAAGTTGTAGTATGCGTATATACAATGGAATACAATGAAATATATCAGAAACTATTTCATAAATTAGAAATACAAAATGCAAAAATACATTGAAATACAAAAATCGTGAAAACAAAGTGGAGTAAAAATAGGCTCTACACCAAAAAAAAAAAAGATAAATACATTTAAATACAGCGAAATAATACACTGAAATATACTGGAAAATTAGATATATTGTTTGTTGATACACAGAAATACACTGAAATATACTGAAACATGTTATCAAACACTTGGTGGGCATGAAGCTCCATAACTCTCATCAATGGTGTTTCTACAACAACAACCTATTCTCTTGCTCCTAGATGATGCTACAATGCCATATTGCTATAATCAATACTATTCTTCATCACTCATAAGATAAACAACACCACATGATTAGCAAACATAAGAAGGATTTTCCTCTTATTTCGGCCTATCCATGGAGATTTAGCAAACGAATTGTTATGGCTGAGCTTCGGCCATTGGCTGGAGATCCTCCACTGCTTTTCTTGTTGTCACTGGTGTATTTTTGCTTGGAGTATCAATATCCGCCATTAAAATGGAGAGTTAGAGCTTGTTGAAGATACTCTAACAATGGCTAAAAATATAGAAAAAAAAATTGAATGAAAAGTCAAGGTAAAGACGATGAAATTTATGAACAATTGAAGAGAAATACAACAAATAACATAACAAAAATTAGTTACCTGTAGAGATTGAGTAACTGATAAGGAAGAAGAAGAAATCGTGCTAATTATGGTGAAGAATAATGACAGTAAAATACGGTTGTGAATTGAAGATGTGAGAGAAATTTATTTGAAAAAAAAAAAAAAGATTGTGGGTAAGTGGGAGAGAGGTACCTTATTTTTAGGGAAATACACTGCAGTTACAAAAACAAGTTATAGATGGTAATTTGATAAATAATTAAGCTACCAAAAATAATTTAAAAAAAGGTAGCTGTTAGTAATAAATAAGTCTTAGAGGTAGTTATAGTCTGTAAATTTTCCTATTTGTATTCCTCGGAAACCCCCGCCTACGTCACCATTTAATATTTCTTGGCCCACTATTGGCCAAACCACCTGGGCACTCGGCCCAATGTTAGTTGGATCACTTAGCCACGCTTCATAATTAGAAAAACGAGCACCGTGGAAATACATGTCGCACAGCCAAAGCAAGATGATGGAGAGTTGACCGAAATGTGCACTAAATACTTTTCGAGAGATCATTAATGGCATAAATATATAATTCTAGTATTAAATTAATCCAACTTCTAAGTGATATTGTCGTAAAAGTACATTCAATGGAAATGATTAAGCCCTTCTTATACATAGTTTACTTATTATTGTGGGGAAGAGTTTGTTTTGTGTGTGTGTGTCCATGTGTGTTGTTTTTTTTCATTTTTTAATTATACATTTTCTTTCGTTTTCTAATATTTCCTGCGATAGGGTGACATATATATATATATATATATATATATATATATATATATATATATATATATATATATATATATATATATATATGTGGGATGGAACATAAGTAACTCAGAGCAAGATAGTAATAACTCAAATAATTAGTTAATCGATTAGCAAAATATGTGGAGACAAATGTCTTTCGCCTAAAAACTCATGGGTTTCGGGTTCGAACCCCCGCTCAATCAAATATTTTTTTGAAAAAAAATCGCAAAGCAGAAGTTTGTAGCAAAGTTAGGTCTATTCAGGCAGAGGTTTGCCTTAAGGCCTAATTTTGGGTAAAAGGTTGCTTTAAGGCAAACCTCTGCCTGAATAGGCCTAATTTTGCTGCAAATCTCTGTCTTGCGATTTTTTTTTTTTTGACTGAGCCGAGGTTCGAATCTAGAACCTTAGAGTATTAGGCGAAGGGCAAAAATTAAAGACCAACAATTTGAGGGGCAAAAATTAAAGACCAGTGCCTTTAATTTGAAGGGCAATCGTGCAAATGACCCAATAAAAACATAGGTATTACTCAATGTCGTGATTTCTGTACTGATCATATATATTTAATAAATTTTTTGACCTTTATTTTTATGTAGAGGGTTCAATCTTCCTTCATTAGAGTAAGATAGGTTCGCAAGTATCTATGACTTCCTTAGATCTATATAAATGTAATGACGTCTAATCCACATAAGACAAAGAGTTCAGTTTGGTTCGACCATTCATTTTCTAGTTGAGTTTATTTTATTGTGTCAGACAAGATAATATGTATCTACAGATACATGCTATAGAGAATAAGAAATGTAACAACGATACTAATCTCTTAACTGTCTTTTTCTAAATCCAATTAATAATATTAATAAACACCATTGATAAGAGAGTAATACGCATTTGATGAGCTTAGCCAATCACTCTAATCTCTCCAATTCACACGTGTTTGGTTTGATTATTCGTTTTCTAGTTGAGTTTTTTTTTTTATTGTGTCAGATGAGATAATATGTATCTACATATACATACTATAGAGAATGAGAAATGTAACAATGATACTAATTTCTTAAGTATCTTTTTCTAAATTCATTTAACAATATTGATTAACACCATTGATAAGAGAGTAATACACATTTGATGAGCTTAGCCTTTCACACTAATCTCCTAGAAAAGCATAATGCTAAGTTAACAGGAATAAATTCACACGCTTAATATCATAAAACAAAATGTAGGTATTATTCAATGTCATGATTTCTTTAGTGACTTTATACCGTGAATCAATTATATATATTTGACAATCTGACTTTTGGGTTTTCTTGATTTTTATTTTAGTTTTTGTTAATCTGAAATCAAACAAAAACTGATATTCTTGGATCCCTTGTCCGAAAATAAAACCCAAAACTAAAAAATCAAACCAAATAACAATTTTTTTTTGTTGGTGTGGTTTGATTTTTTCGGGTTTAATCCGAAAAAGTAGACTTTTTAAATTGTAGTATCTAATTTTGGGTTTCTCATTAACCTAATTATACTCACGTAAAATTTAACATCTTCCAGATATCAATTTAGATTATAGGATGTAATTTTCTCAATAACGTAAATATATTCTCATAAATTAAATAACATCTTAGGATATCAATGTATAAAACTTTGCAAATATGCCTAATTAAGAAATCGAGTACCTAGCTATCTTAATTAGGAGCTTCCAATAAACGAAAAATATGATTTTCTCAGTATAATATTTTAATTAATCAACCAATCTTTAATATGACCAAAAAAATTCTTTTATACGTTTTCTTAAAGTAACTTTTTCCTTGCGTGGTTTAATTTACTTCTTTTACCTTTCGGTATGAATATAATTTATTAGGCAAGTACTTAATTATGCAATTTCACCTACTATATATACTTCTCCTCACTTACACATCTCTCATATTTTATCATAGTAGAGAAAACTAAAGATCAAATGAAGGTATTAAACTGCATTTCTTTTCTTGTATTCAATTTGTGTTTGCTCATCGCACTAAGCAATGGATCAAATGCAGATGAAAGAAAGGTACATATTCCCTTGTTTTTATCCAATTTAATTTCTATTTCTCGGAGACTAACAATTAATCTTCATGATTTTCTACTTCCGTTCGGAGAATAATAAAATTCTTGTGAGTTTCTACTCTGGTTTGTTACTCGCTTTGAAGAGATAAAAGCTTCGTCGTTTTCAAATCTGATTAAGCAAACAATCTCTCTGCCTCCTGAGGTAGGGGTAAGGTCTGTATACACTCACTATGATTTATGATTAACTTAACCATAATAGATTAGTATGATTTGGTGTCAACATCCGATATATGTATGTTTTTCATCGCATTTTTACACCATAATTATGGTAAACCCATTATTGACCAATAAAGGTACGTTATAATTTTTTTCTATGGCATTGTTAAGGACTAACTTAACATTTCTTTTTCGTCTTATTGTGTTTATTATAACAGCCATACATAGTTTATATGGGCGGTTTGCCAGAAGACACAAACTTCTTGTTGGATGATCATCATCACAGCTTGCTTTCAGAGGCTATTGGAGAGTAATAATAATAATAATAATTAAAAAGCCTTCTCTTATATTATATCCAAATATATTTCATTTTCCTTAACAATGGAATGAATTTCTAATTGTTATATTTTTACGCATGATTCTTGAATTTCAGTGAGGCAATAGCAAAAGAATCAAAGATACATAGCTATACAAGGAGCTTTAATGCATTTGCTGCGAGACTATTGCCTGATGAAGCAGAGAGATTATCACGTACGTAATAATATACTCTTTTCATTCCTGTTTATGTAGCACCTTTTTCTTGTTATTCATTACTATAAATAAATTGTAATATTTTTTATATTGGGAAACAGTTTAACTTTAAAACTTCCATGTCACACTTTAACAAAAAGCTTTCATAGTCAGATAGATATTATGACATGTAAAAAAGACGGCAAATTTAAGGCATCGTTTGATTTTTTTATTTTTTATTTTTGGTAACTAAGTAACTTGCATTAATCACCAAGTAGTCCATTACAAAACCATAGCTGAAGAACACCAACAGCTATCTCAAATCTGAAAAGACAACACCTATACTACTTCCTACTAGACTAAGTACAGGATTTGAAGACATGTTATGGAGAGATTATTTTTTGTATAATTTTGGAAATAATTACCAAACATTTGATAATATATATGAAGGGGGGTTATGCATAATATTAAACTAATGAAAAGAAAATAGATTTTAGTCTGAAGTGTTCAAGGAAATTTTATCATTCTGTTACTTTAATCTTCATATTACAAATATTTGTTTTGTTATCCCACATTATATCTCCCGTACATAGATTCACGTATAACTTATGCCAGATTATTTATACAAGGAAAGGAAAACTGCAAGCACATAATGTATTTTTTATATTGAAACTTATACTATAATTGTACGTTATGCAACCAAACAAAATGTTATGTATGCAGAAACTTATACCAGGATTATTTTGCTTTATAGATTAAAGCAAATGGCCACTAAAAGTCCTTTTTATTTCTTAAATTTCACATCGAATCAAACTACGTCACATAATTGAAAAAGTGGAGTGTAGTATTTCAATTTTCACTTAATTGTTTTTTAACTAATTGATTATTTTTCCATATATTCTACAGAAAAAGAAGGGATTATTTCTGTATTTCCAAATACAGTGAGAAAACTTCGAACAACAAGATCTTGGGATTTTATTGGAATGCCTGAGACTGTACAAAGAAATCACCAAGTTGAGAGTAATACAATCGTTGCAGTCTTAGATACAGGTTAAACATTTTTTTAAGGAAAAATAATTAAGAAAATATATTAATCCTTGCTTATTTTGATGAATATACCAACCATATTTTGTCCAATTTGATTTTAATTAGTAAGTTGCAATTTTCTTTAGGTATATGGATGGGATCACAAAGTTTCAATGACACGGGCTTTGGACCTCCCCCTGCTAAATGGAAGGGCAAATGTGACAAGGGTGTCAAATTTACTGGCTGCAACAAGTAAATATTTTGGATTTTACCTTTATATATATTAAAGTGTAAATTTTTTTGTGCAGTATATTTTAACTAGAGGTGGCATGATTCTGTTCGAGTTGATATTTCACTAAAAAGAAACTAATTAAGTTTTTTTTTTTCTTTCAAATATTAAAACCAAATTAAGTCAGTTTTTCATCAACTAGGTTCTTGCCGATTTTTTGTCGGTTTCTTTTTCCGATTTGAATTGGTTTTGATTTGATTTGATTTTTTGATTTTCCATTAACATCCCTAACTTTAACATGTTACAATAGTTTGTGTTTTAAAAAAAAAAGTTTATCATATTTGACTGCTTAGAGAACGCCATTTTGAAAAGCTTCTACTTGATTGGTAATTCATTACGTGTGGCGGAGCTACCTTTCATATACGAGATGTGTTGAAATATTATGGAGTATATATTTTCTGTATACAAATAGGTAAATGTAAATTCTTGAATACTTTGATATAAAGAGAAGCTTCTAGTGTAACACACGTTAAAGATGGTTCATAAATTGCTTTACGTTGCAAGTTCAAATCATAAATGTGACAATATTCTTATAGTATTTATTTAAATTTCGTTGTTCGAATTTCTCGCTTGGCACTGACATTCATCATTTCCTTCGAAAAATATATTTATTTAAACAGCAAATTAGCTTCATGTGTAATGTTAAAGATTTTGTCTCGATCTTAAACAAGTGAGATCTACTAATTTTAACAATTTGTCTCAAACTTTGGATTACAGCAAGGTGATCGGAGCCCAATTTTTCAATCTAGACAAATCAGCAACCCCTGATGAAATTAGTCCAGCAGATTTTGAAGGCCATGGCACACACACATCTTCCACTGCTGCTGGAATCCAAGTACGGGGTGCCAACCTAGACGGATTCGCCCGCGGTACGGCCCGTGGGGCCATACCATTGGCCCGGATAGCAGCATACAAAGTATGCTGGCGTTTGGGCTGTTCGGACATAAATCTCCTAGCAGCATTCGATGCTGCAATCCACGATAACGTGGACATTGTATCGGTGTCAATTGGCGCCTCATCAAGGAGTTATTTCAAAGATTCAATGGCTATTGGATCATTTCATGCAATGAAAAAGGGGATTTTGACATCTTGTTCAGCAGGAAATGATGGGCCTGATTTGTCACAAGTTGAAAATGTAGCACCTTGGATTATGACTGTGGCTGCTACTAGTATTGATAGGCAATTTGAGACTACTGCTGAATTGGGTAATGGCAAAAAGTTTACGGTAAGTTCTTATTTTTTCTATATTATCATCGTCGATTTTATACTGACAGTACATAGAAGTTAAATTCGGTTTCTTCGTCCTCGGTGTATTCGGTTAGGGAATTTCTCTCAACCTCTTTGATACGAAAGGAAAAATGTCACCTTTGACAAGTGGAATCTTGGCCAAAAATGGTAGCGCAGGAAGTGATGTAGATCCCAGGTACTCCTTCGGATCTTTGACACATTTAAAACTCACATATAATGATGAGAAACTTTATAACCACGTATGCCACACAGATATTATGGAGAAAATTTCATGAGTGATCGTCCAAGTATTAGTCTATTGCTGGAAAGTCACTATTCTTTATTTCTTTGTTTGGCACGTAAAAGTCACTCTTATTCACCAATCCATGAAATTTCCGGACTTCTACTTTTAAATGGATATGTGAATAATTTTATGTGACAAAACAAAGAATAGTGACTTTCCAATAATAGACTAATATTTGAATAATCACCCACGAAGTTTTCTTAGATATTATACAAGACAAAAGCTTACATTCACACAAATGTCATGACATTTTTAAGACTATTTTCAAATTAAAAGCATTTATTTCTTTTTAAACTCCAAATAACTAATATATTAAAAAACCTACTTTATAATTTGATCAAGCTAGAGCCTTGTAGTGGAATTTCAAAATTAATGTTGTTCTTAAATCAATATGCAGTTTTTGTGATGATGGTAGTTTAGATGGGAGAAAGGTGAAAGGGAAAATAGTATTTTGCCTTGAAAACTTAAATCAAGATGACACCATACGAAAATATGGAGGTGTTGGAGCTATTATGTCAACTGATGATTTTTCAGACACAGCAATGTCCACTGTTATACCAGCAACATATGTTCATATAGCTGATGGTCACAAGATTAATCAGTACATCAACACCACTAAGTATGTTTTCTTCTACTAATTTCCTTAACTATTTGGAGTGTAATTATACAATACCTTGCAATTCCAAAAAAAGAAAGTATTGACGATTTATCTTATATATACTGATAGCGTAAGGATTTTTTTACAGCACTCTCAATATATATTAATATGTTTTCTTTCAAGTTACTATTGAGCCGTTTGGACGATTAGTTGCTCGGACTCTCCAAAAGTGATGCCGCACCGTGTCTGATTCTAAAAAAAATGCACTACTTTTGGAGGATCCGACATGCACCCGTCGATATATTTGAAGAGTCCGAGCAACATATTTGACATGAATCTTATTCCATTTCTTCAAAAAATGTTATCAAAATTATTGGTTCTATATATGTTGGAATGATTCTTTTTATTTCTAAAAATGAGTGAACAAAGCTAGTTTTCACTGATTTTTTCTAGTACTCACAAAACTTCTAACTCTTTTTCAAGTTAAAAACAGGTCCAAACGCAACTTCAATTTCAAATCTCTTTTTTTCAAGTTTTAATAAAATCTATGTCCAAACGCCTTCTAATATGCATATTTTATGAATGAGTTTGAGTCTTGTACATTGACGGTGCAAAAAGTATTTACACGGTCAGCTAACTTCTTAGGTAATTACACATACTTCTTATAATAAGCATCTATAGATAATCTTGTAAAAATGATTACTAACCTCGAATTACTGGTTAACTACTGATCATATATAATTTTTGTAGGTCTCCTACAGCAACAATATTTAGATCAAGAACTATTAACATCACTGCACCATTTATACCTTCTTTTTCAAGTAGAGGACCCCAAACCATCAGTCTCAACATACTCAAGGTTCGTTTCTAATTACCTTTATCTTGTCATAATTGTACCTCTTTTTATATTCTCAAAGTTTTTGGCGGAACCAGGAATTTATATAAGATGATCAAAAGAAGCAATTTTGAACTGTGCACTTCACTGCTTTTCTCTTCTATCAAGGAGATTCAACGACTTATATATAACAAAAAACTAATAATCGTATTTTCTCTAATTGAATTCCTTTCCATCAACCTAGTTCAGCCACATTATGCAATATATTGCACTTAAGCTGATGACAACTTGTGCACGGGGTGGAGAGCGCAAGGGGTTCACCGAATCCCCTTCGTTTGAAAATTATGGTCAAAACTATCTCTTATATATATAAAGTACATATTGAATTTCCTTGACTTCTTCGTGTATTTATTTCTTTATATTTTGAATTTCTTAAGTGAAATCCCGTCTTCGCTGCTGCTTGTACATATTCGATGACAAATCTAATTCATCAATTCTATGAATTAGAATTTTGAAAGTTCTTATTCTACTTTATAATTCTATAATTTTTTCCATGTTTTTTTTAATTCGGTCTAGCCTGACCTAGCTGCTCCAGGGTTAAGTATATTGGCAGCATTTTCAGAAAAAACAAAATATAATTTGGAATGGGGAACATCAATGTCTTGTCCTCATGCTGCTGGTGCTGCTGCCTATGTTAAGACTTTTCATCCTCATTGGTCACCTGCTGCTATTAAATCTGCTTTAATGACTACTGGTGAGATTATCTTCCTCCTTAATTATCCATTCATTTCAATTCATTACTACTCTGCCCTAATATATGTTGCACACTTTTCTTTTTTGTCTATCTTAAAAAAATCTCATATTTCTATATTTTTTTTTTAATTTGTGAATTTACAACTATACAAATATATAAGATTTGTTTTGGACTACACATTTCAAAAGTCTTTCTTTATTTTTTAAATTTGGTACCCAGTCAAATGACACCACATCAATTGGGAGGGAGGGAGTACTTTATTTCTAATTAGCTTTTTGAAGCTTGCTCTTATTTTACTAGACTGGTCGTCTGTTTCAATTTAAAATCGTAGTGGGATACAGATTTTTTTTTTTAAAAAAAATAATAATTCAAACTTGTGATTTTAAATATGTCAATACATTCCTAGTGACTATAAGACTTACAAAACTTATGGTCTTAATCAGCATAACATTAGTGTTACTATAAAGTTTTAAAGGTAAAATGGAAAGTCCAAGTTGAATTATTTTCACATTTATAAATGTGCCATTCTTTTGCAATGGACTAATAAACGGTGTCATTTTTTCAACAAAAAACGGTGGGAGTATCTTATAGTACCGCACATCCAGTGGCTACGACACCACTTTAGGAAAAGGTTGTTCTTATAAATGTGAGAGTATATTTTCTCTAGAGAAAATTAGATACACACATACACACACACAGAAAATAGGTCGACACCATTTGAAAATAATACAAAGTAATAATCAACTTGAAACCGAAATAAAAACCTTAAAATGAACATATTCCTAGACTGAAATTCACTTACTAGACGAGTTATATAATAATAAAGCTGGCACCAATCGCGTAAACTCCTACGTACGTTATATACACGCACCATAATAGGCTAGCTCATAGTATTTCACTAAACAAAACAAAAAAGGAATTAGCCACGAAATTCGTCTTTAATTAATCTATCGCTAAATGCCTCGTAGGTAACATGATTTTTTTATATAATCAATCGCTAATTCGTCGTTAAGTGGGATTAGCGGCGATCGTAGACGTTGTTAGCTCCTCGTTTTTTTGGTAGTATTTCAAGTTTCAATAATGGTCATGTAATGCATATTACTATTGTTCATCAATGTAACACATTTAAGTAACTCATTTGTATTTTTTTAATTTTGTTTTAGCCAAACCTATGGAGATCCAACCAGCGGAAAGAGAATTAGCCTCAGGCTCAGGACAAATAAATCCAACAGGTGCATTAAACCCTGGTCTAATTTATGACATTGACATAAACTCCTACATAAGTTTCCTTTGCAAAGAAGGCTACAACACTTCAAACATAGCACAATTAGCAGGAAATGGCACTTACAATTGCAAAAAGTTCCCATTAGCCAAGGGAACAGATGGTCTCAATTACCCCTCCATGCACCTCCAACTACCTAAACATTCAACCAATTTTTCCGTGACCTTTTTTCGTACTGTCACGAACGTTGGACCTGGAAAAGCTGTTTATAAATCGACCATCGAGTCGCCCCGGGGAGTCTCAATCGTCGTGAAACCGAGCACGTTGTCGTTCAATGGGCAAAATGAGAAACAATCTTTTCAAGTTTCTTTGAGTGGGATATTTGTAGATCCAAAAGCTTATTACATTAGTGGTTCACTTGTGTGGAGTGACTCTACACATGTTGTGAAGAGTCCTATTCTAGTATACAGGCCATTGTCTAGGAGTTGAGATTAATTATTGTGATTTTTATGGTTGAAATATAAAAAGTAAATTTACTTAATTGGATATGGTTATGTAAACTTTATAAGTATTTTCTTAGAGTATTGTTGATGGTATACATTTCTTGTTTGTGTTCTTATAATAATATTCACTATTTATTTTGGTGACATTATTATTATTATTATTTTTTGTGTTTTTGTGTTTTCATCACAAAAGAAGTTCATATAAGATTAAGGGTGTAGAAATCCTATCTATCGCTAGCTCTACATCTTGCGGCAACAACTTCATGCTTTTCATGCTTAAACTAACTTAACGACTTGTGTGTTTAATTTTCGTGAAAAATTAAAATCCCTTTAACATCATAAGATGCTGAGTAGGCTCCTGAAAGATCATTCAAACTGACTCAAGTATGTGTCAGAGGTGCCATTCAAGGGCGGAGCTAGAGCAGGGGCAAATTTGTGTACTAATTTTGGGCACGTGTACTCGGTCTCTCCGTAAAATTAAATATTTTATGTATATTTAGAATTGCTATAATATTATCTGTTAGTACACATGCTATAAAAAGACTAAATGTGGTGCACTTGGTTAAAGGTTGAGCTAATTACCTAGAGGACAGGGATCAATCCCCACTAAATATATATTCTCCTTCTTCTTTTTTAGTGGTGAACCAATGTTCTAAAAATCCTAGATTCGCCTCTAAGCTCGCCGGAAAAATGAACCGCAAATGTTATTAGAGAAAGAAATATCTTATATGGTCATCCAAGTATAACAAATTATCCAGCAAAGTCACTTATATTTAGATCATTTTATCTACAAAGTCATTGTAACTAGAAGTCTAAAAGAATAATTTCATAAAGCTCGCTCAAATTTGGTTTTGTGACACTAAATTTTCTTGTAGTTTATAATACTCATGATAATTACCTTCCTTATTTCAATTTTTTTTGTAACACTTCTTTTTCAATTGATTATTATTATTAATATATTAATAAGTTTTATCTTCTTCTAACAGATTAGTGTTCTACTAAGTACCAATAATCTTTATTTCTATACTCCCCTGATGGAGATTCTGCCACCATTACTGGAGCCGTTGTGATTTTAAGACTCAAATAGTTCACAATTTGATGCATTTAAAAAAGAAATTTATAGCAACCTGATTAGAAGTACTCTAATAAACCAACTAAACACAATGATCAAATTCATAAATATTGCAAGATGTATATATTACTCAAGATATCAGAGTCCACATATCAATTTTAGTACTACAATTCAATAAAATACATCAATTTTTGGGATTTATCACTCCCTGTGTAGTAACCACTTCCATCTTTTTCTTGGCCCAACAAATGCATCTATGAGCAATACAAACAGGTGCCAGAGATTTAGGACAATGTGGTTCACAATCCTGTGGATTATCACATTCATGAATTGCTTCAACCTTAAAGGATGGAATATCTGCAACTATATAAAGAAAAAATAATTAAAAACACTTCATTATTAACTTCACAAAAAGGGAAGCGCGGGTGTATGAAGCATTCTACGTCACACTGGTTTGGGCATGAGAGGCATGTGCCGGATTCCAAATTTAAGTTATATCGGTTTAACCGTTAAGGTCCTTAGCATTGAACCTTTGTGTGCATGCTCCCATTGAGGGAGTGTACCCAAGTATTAATGATTGATTTCACAGATGAAACTTGTGACTTATATAAATCACACGGGAATAACTTTACTGTTACTCCATTAATAAACAAAAAAAAAAATAGCATATGAAGAGAGGGTTAATAAGAATTGAGAACAAACCCATGGTGACCAGCAACAAAGCAACAAAGAAAGCAGACTTCATCAGAATTTTGACCATATTTTTTTTTTTTTACTACTGCTCTTTCTAGAAGAATATAATATTATAAACTTTGGAATGGTTTGGAGAAAGGTCTTGATGAGGATTATATAGTGGTAGAGCAATAGAAGCAAAGCATACATGAGATTAACATAATCCAATTAAAATAAGATTAAGTGATTGTAACCGTATTTCAAGATCAAATTATCTCATTTTATGGGACCACATTTGGTCAACAACTGTTATTTTTGGATTACTGATTTGAATACATTTTGCTAAAAAAGTAATTAGTTAATGATATTAATTAGAACTCAATGCAAATGTAATAAACAATTAAATATTAATCATTCTTCACATGAGAAACAATACAATATGGGTCATTTAGATGTTGTGGTCAATTCTTAATAGAATTTTAATTTAAGATATATATGTCGTTAATTTAAATATTTTTTGATACTATCAGATCATTCAACAATATATATAACTTAAACTCCAAACTCCAATTGCGTTTTTGACCGAGGTGATATGCATATCTTTATTTACCTTTTTCCAGATGTGTATAATATTCGTCTAGGTTGCAAAAGCATATGCATATATGAAATACACAAAGGCCCAACTAGAGTTTACAAATTGCATCATAGTCCTTGTCTTTATCACATTGGTGCATAGAAACTGAGCAACCACCTTGAACTTGAAAAATGGAGTATTTGCAACTGCATATATGAAAGAATAATAAAAATTCATCATTTCACGTACGTATACTAAAATGAATAAATTATCAATGACGTTGATTTTGTAAACGACCTCATCTGAAAGCTTAAGTAATTTGAAAAGGGGTAATATTTTTTTAAATAAGTTTGCCAGTTCTAATACTATCAATGTTATCTCCTAAAGTTTATACTTAAATATTTGTTTATTTAAGTAGGTCTATACAAATCATACTAAAGAATCTGAATATCTAATTCAAAACCTCTCGTCAGCTAGATGAATATCTTTAGGTCATTATATACCTAGTATGGGTATAACTCAAAACTCTCTCGCATGTATAACTTGATTTTCGAGCTCATATGCGTAAACTTGAACATGGACTTATAAGTCCAAACTAAACGTATATTATTATATATTAACTTGAAGCTGCTATAAGAATTTATAAATTTTAAATTCTGGATTCGCCTCTAATTATGAACCTATTTAATTTACTAGAACATGACAAAAACGTAGACAAGAGTCCAACAACTTGTTTTTAATGTTCACATTCCAAGACCACTGGAACATATCAAGCTACTTTTTTGTCAGCATAACCAAACTAATCTGAAGACTTCTCCAAATGAAAGATAGCCATTGATATTTGTTCATTTATTTGAAAGGCTAAATATTGATCTTGTTTTATCATAAACCATATTTTTTAGCTGCAATGTTTGACTGATGCGACTTCTCAAACAATCAACACAATCTACCTCTATGTTGCTTGGAGTTTTTGGGTGTGTATCGGATCTTTCGAAAGTAATGCACTTTTACAGGAAACAACACGGGTGTGGTGGCATTTTTGAAGAATCCGAGCACTCTAGATCTACCTCCATGAAACTTTTGGTTCAACAATCCTGTATTCGGTCCCCATTGGCCCAAGTAATCGACATTCACGAAATCGCGTAGAGGCTAGAGCTCATTAAAGGAAAGCACTCCCTAGTAAAAAGAAATTCCATTCACACGGCCCGAACCCACACTTATCACTACAACAAATATGATATTTAGCTACGAAAATACTAGCTACGGCACAAAATTCGTCACTAATTATTCACTTTTCGTGACAAAAGTTACATTTCGTCCTTAAATACATGAGGCACATATTTTTAGTGACGAAACACAAAATTTCGTAGCAAAGTTTTGTCCCCTAAAGTTTCCCTCCAACAAATGAGTTGGCGCCATTTATTGAGTACTATTAGCCACGAATTTATAGCTATCAGTGACACATTATTTAGTCATTAATGATGTACCCAATTTATGACAAACTGATTTTAGTCCTAAAATTAGTTAAATTTTGGAGACGAAAAACTTTTGTTGCAAAAACTGTGTTGATACATTAGCGACAAATTAGAATTTGTACTTAATCATTGTAAGTTTTAGCTACAAAATTTTATGTTTAATTGTGACCTTAGTTTTTGTCACTAATAACATAAACAATTAGTGACAGACAATTTATTGTCTCTAATCAACATGCGACTTAGTGACAACAAATTTTTGTCACAAAATATGTAATGTTTTAAATAGTGACGATTTAAAAGTTGTAGTTGAATGATTTAACTATTGGCGACGAAAAAATTTGTAGCTAAAATCAATGATCTTTGTTTACGATTGTTTATGGTGACAAGTTATCGATGTTCGAATGTGTCCTGATAGCAAACATTTTCAGAAAATTTAGGATATTTATGAAAAAAGCAAAGCGGGGCGAAGAAAGGAGGAATGAGATGATGTTTCAAGTTGGAAAATCAGCGAAATTCAGGCGTCACTGCAATAAATATGATATTTAACTACGAAATTCCTAGCTACAACATAAATTCGTCACCAATTGTTCACTTTTTGTGACAAAGACTAAATTTAGTCTTTAAATACATGAGCCACATATTTTCAGTGATGAAAAACAAAATTCGTAGCAAATTTTTTGTCCACTAAAACTTCCCACCAAAAAATGAGTTGGCAACAATAGCCACAAGTTTAAGTTATCAGCGACACATTATTTTGTCACTAATAATGTATCCAATTTGTGACAAATAATTATTTGTCTTTAAATTAGTTACATTTTAAACACGAAAAAAGTATCGTCACAAAAAGTATGTTCTTACAATAGCAACAAATTAGAGTTTGTAGTTAAATGTTGTAAGCTTTAGCCATGAAATTTTATATTTAATGATGACCTTAATTTTTGTCACTAATACTATAAGCAATTAGTGACGAGCAATTTATTGTCTCTAATCAACATGTGACTTAGTGATAAAAAACAATTTGTCACAACATATGTAATGTTTTAAATAGCGACGATTTAAAATTTGTAGTTGAGTAAATCAACTAGTTGCGATGAAAATATTCATATCTAAATATAAAGGATTTTTGTCTACGATAATTTATGATGCCAAGTGACAACTAACTAATATTTTTTCAAGTGCTCTTAATAGGTATAAAAAATACTAAATCATAGAATAATGTGGTAGCGCCCAACTACATCTTATGAGAATTAAAGGCAAGTATCAATGCAAACATAAAACGTAATGTGAGTTGGGGTCGTGATTCCACATAGACCAATTATACGAAGATAACGTCAACTTGCAAGTCTAGACTTTGTAAAAGGTATTGGATGTTTTGTGGATCTTTGATTAAACATTTACCACTAATGTGAAAATTAAAAAGTTAACCAACTAGGATTTCAAATAATTATGATAAAGGCACTGTAGTGTTCAAAAAATAAACATGTGCAGAGCATTCGTGGAAATATAATTATTAAAATAGCTACAAAAAAACTAGGATTTCAAATAATTATGATAAAGGCACTGTAGTGTTCAAAAAATAAACATGTGCAGAGCATTCGTGGAAATATAATTATTAAAATAGCTACAAAAAAAAATTCTTATTTATAATTGTAGTTTACTTTTGAATAATTATATTTTAATATATTTACTTATTGATATACCTCATAGGGTGGGAGTGTAGAATTTCTATAGTATATGGCTATGGGGATTAAGTGTTTAGAGAAGCGTATCAAAAAGTGAGTCATATAATAGGAAAGTTATTATTAATATTGAATATATCTTATTAAGTAATTAATTTCTATTCATTTGCTTTTATAAATATTATACATGTTTCAAAAATTTCTATTTTTAAATTAAAAGTGAGAATAAAGATATCCAACAAAAATGTTTATCTTCTTTATTAAATTTATAATATATATATATATATATATATATATATATATATATATAAATTCTTATTTATACTTTAATTGTTTTTGAATAATTATATTGTTATATATTTAGTTATTGATATATCTCATTGGGGTATAAGTACATGATCTATATAGTATAGGGGGTATAAGTGTTTAAAAAAGTTTGGGAGTGTATTCAAAACTTAGTCATATTATAAGTTACAACTCATAGTTGGCATATCTTATTAAGTAATTAACTTGGAATATTTCTTATTTATAATAAAGATACATGTTTCAAAAAACTCATTGTTTTAATCAAATATTTGAATAATGATATCCAACAAAAATATTTATCTTCTTTAATAAATTTCAGAAAAATAAATACATAAAAAATTCCTTATTTATAACTTTAGTTTACTTTGAATAATTATATTTTAATATATTTACTTATTGATATACATCATAAGGGGTGTGAATGTAAAATTTCTATAGTAAATGGGAGTGTTTAAATTTTAAAATTTAGGGAGCTTATCAGAACCTGAGTCATATTATAGGAAAGTTATTACTAATTTTCGGTATATCTTATTAAGTACTCAATTTGTGTCATTTCTTATTTATAAGGAGACATGTTTAGAAATTTTTGTTGTTTTAATCAAACGTGTGAATAGAGATATCCCACAAAAATGTTTATCTTCTTTATTTCATAAAAATAAATATATAAAAACTTCTTATTTATAATTTTAATTTACTTTTGAATAATCATATTATGATATATTTAGTTATTGATATATCTCATAAGGGGTGTTAGTGCATGATTTCTATAGTATAAGGATATGAGATTTTAAATTTTAAAATAGAGAGCGTATCTGAAACTGAGCCATATTATAGAATAGTTATTACTAATAGTCAGTATATCTTATTACGTAATTAGTTTGTGTTCATGTCTTATTGATAAAGATACATGTTTCAAACAATTCGTTGTTAATCAAATGCGTGAATAAAGATATCCAACAAATGTGTTTGTCTTCTTTATTAAATTTCATAAAAATAAATACATAAAAATTTCATTTTCATAATTTTAATTTGCTTTTGAATAATTATATTTTAATAAATATAGTTATTGATATACCTTGTAGAGGATGTGAGTATAGAATTTCTATAGTACAGGGAGATAAAGTGTTTAAATTTTAATATTGAGTCATATTATAGGAAAGTATAGAATTTCTAAATATTGAGTCATATTTAGGGGTGTATCAGAAATTGAGTCATATTATAGGAAAGTTATTACTAATAGTCGGTATAAAGATACATGTTGCAAAGAATTCTCAGTTTTAATCAAATGCAGGAATAAAGATATCCAACAAAAATATTTATCTTCTTTATTAAATTTCATAAAAATAAACATATTAGACGTTTCTTATTTATAATTTTAATTTGATTTTAAATAATTATATTTTAATATATTTAGTTACGATATACATCATAGGGTGTAAGTGTAGAATTTCTATAGTATAGGGGTTATAAGTGTTTAAATTTTAAAATTTAGGGAGTGTGTTCGAAACTGAGTCATATTATAGAAAAGTTATTACTAATAGTCAGTGTATCTTATTAAGTAATTAATTTGTGTTTATTTATTATTTATAAAGATACATGTTTCAGACAATTCTTTGTTTGAATCAAATGCGTGAATAAAGATAGCCAACAAAAATGTTTATTTTCTTTATTAAATTTCATAAAAATAAAGAAATAAAAAGCTTCTTATTTGTAATTTTTGTTTTCTTTTGAATAGTTATATTTTAATATATTTAGTTATGGATATACCTCATCGTGGGTATAAATGTAGGATTTTGTATAGTATTTGGGATATAAGTGTTTAAATTCTAAATTTAGGGAGTGTATCCGAAATTGTCATATTATAGGAATGTTACTACTAATGGTCTATTTATCTTATTAAGTAATTAATTTGAATTCATTTCTTATTTATTAAAATAATGTTTCGAAGAATTCTCTGTTTTAATCAATTACATAAATACAGATATTCAACAAAAATCTTTATTTTCTTTATTAAATTTCACAAAATAAATACATACAAATTTCTTATTTATAATTTTAGTTTTCTTTTGACTAACTAATTTTAATATATTTAGTTACGGATACGCCTCATAGGGAGGTGTAAGTGTGTGAATTTTATAGTATGGGGTGGGGAGGAAGTGTTATAAGTGTTTAAATTTCAAAATTTAGGGAGCTTATCTGAAACTAAGTCATATTAGAAAAATTATTATTAATAGTCGATATATCTTATTAAGTCACTTAATTTGTATTCATTTGTTTTTATAGATATACATGTTTCAAAACATTCTCCATTTTAATCAAATGGGTGATTAAAGATATCGAACAAAATATTTATCTCTTTTTACAATTTCATAAAAATAAATACATAAAAATGTCTTATTTATAATTTCAGTTTACTTTAAATAATTATATTATAATACACTTAGTAACAAATATACCTCATAGGGGTGTAAGTATATGATTTTTATAATATATGAGGTATAAAGTATATGATTTTTATAATATATGAGGTATAAATACTTTTTTTTTAATTTACAGAGTGCATCCGAAACTTAATCCCATTATTTATAAAGTACATAATTTTCTCAACATCTTTTTTAATTAAATTTCCACTAAGCTTGCTTAATGGGAGATTTTATTATTAATAATAATAAACAAAAATCAAAAATCAGAATAATTTTCTCAACATCCTTTTTGTGTTTTTACTCTTTTTCGGATTCATACGAAATATTAGGCGGCAAACTTTCCCTTTTTTTTCTTTTCCCAAATCCCTTTTAAACAATAGTGCTGTATATCCAGCCCCATTTTCTCCCCCCATGTCTCCACTTCCTATCACATGCACGTAATATAATTTCCCATCTTGATCTCAAAAACAAACCTCTTTTTGATATTTCTTCTATTCATTATGTTTTAGTATGGGATGCACAAGGGCAATATCCTCAGAGTAAGTAAAGTAAAAAAAACCCCTTCTCTTTACTTTTTGAATGGTTCATATAACTTTTTTGAAGGTATTCAAATTCATTTATATAGATGTCATTTTCACATTCATTTATATAGATGTCATTTTCACGGAACAGGAATATGGTGGGGATAAGTGCAATCAGTTGGGTGGGTGAACAATGATGATCAGTCTTCGACCATGAAGAGGTATTAATTTTGTGATTAAAGATTGAAGATATATTTTATTTAGATGGTGATATCAAAAAGTGCACTAACATTATATATTCTTTTTTTTTTTGTTTTGTTTCACACAGGTACATGATGGTGAAACTAATTCAAGAGTAAAATTACTGGATGAGTGGAGCTACGTTAGCATACGAGGAAGAAACATATTTTTGTCTTTTTAATTTACCAATATTTTTGTATTGTAATTGTTGACACCCAATTTTGTCCCACCTCTCCTCCAAAATACCTATTTACGCTTCTAATATTTTTAGAAAATTAAAAAATATATATATATATATTTATATATATTTTTTTTACTATAATTATTAGACTCTTATCAATACCGGCGCTTCATTATTCTATTACAGTTACTAGCCATCCTCGTTATCATTTATCAATCATTATTATTATTATTATTATTATTATTATTATTATTATTATTATTATTATTATTATTATTATTATTCATAATTTTTTTTATCATTTCAGCATTTTACCAGCTTACGCACACGCATCACATTTAACTTTGCATAATTAAATAATAGTGTTTATTTACTGTGGATTTTGTAAATATTATTGCACGGTCATATAATTTTATCCGAGCACTAATAATTACATATTTTAGTCCGTATCAATTCAGTCCATAATTAAATCCTAAAACTATTTTGGGCTAAAGCCTAATTTGTGAGACCAACCCAATTTTCGGACCAATCCACATTTTTCAATACCCAGCCCACTACTCAAACAGACCAGCCCATACCCGTTTTAACATTACCCGACCCGGAAGCCCAATCCCGTTCAAAAGAAGGGAACCCTAGCGGTTCCCTTCTCATTTTCCCTCATTTCCCTCACCTCACCGCCGCACCCCCCTTCCCCTTCTCCTTCTTCGTCTCTCCCTCTTTTCCGCCGCTCCCACTTTTCCCTGTTTCCTCTCTCTGTCTCCCACCTCTTTCTGTTTCCCCACCTCCGCACTTCCCTTCCCCGCTCCTCTCTCCTTTTTCAAACAAGCCAAAACCCTATAAATAGGGGCGGCTTGAAATCATTGAGACAGGTGCTGGAACCCCCAAAATCGCCTCACGAAAGCAGTTCTTGAACTCCAAAACCCCCTAAGGCAAGAAACAAGTTTTTTTTTTTAGTGGCAAAATCACTTAAGCAATACTAGTTCATCAGCCGCCTCAAAATATCCATAAAAAATCAGTTTCTTTAGCAAATCGTAGTCTCATTTTAATCGGGTCAAAATATTAGATCCCAATTTATATTCGTTTGCCTTGTTATTGCTGTGAATCCGAGTGTCGCAAGCTCGAATTTGATAGTGTTCGAGGTGGATCAAAGACTCGAAACCCCACTTCGCTGCACCCGAAGAAGGTAATTTCTTCCTCATCTTAGTTTATTTTCAGCCTGGTAGCTTAGTTCGTTTATGGATTTTGTATGAATTGATTTAGTAGTAATCTCGTTAATATAGGCAGTCTGCTATATTAGTGCAATTGAAGAGATTTTGTTGGTAATTAAGCAGTGTTTTATACATGTTTTAAATCCGGATTAACCATACCAAGGTGCTGATAATTGGTGTTATTATATTTGATGTTGGTTAATTGAAACCCCTTTTAGTCGACAATGTTGTAGCTGCTTGTTTAAATTGATATGATTGATGCCGGCTGATTAGTTTAAGATTTATTTTCTCTACAAAGTCATGGTTGTTTGTTGAAGCTGCTAGCATTAATGTTGAACGGCTAGTATGAGACTTAGGTTAGTTTACCACATCCTTACTTTAAGTTGAATTCGATTAACGCTAGATAATAGTTGCTGGTCTGGTTAGCTGTAATTCCCTCTAGCTTACCTTGCCATAACTGTTTGTTAAAGTAGAATATGATCAATGTTGAAAAATGTTGGTTTGAAGTTCATACTAGTTCATATTGTCATAATCGACTATCATGAGTTGAACATGATTAGCATTAACTACAACTTTGCAATTTTGCTAGCCCATACTGATATATCTATCTGCTTTAAGATTGGATATGGTGAGTGTTGAGCATAAGCTTTATGATATGCTGTTAACTTCATATGTCATTATTGTTTTCCCTTATTTGAATGCGACTGATGCCATATGAACCTCTGGTCTGATTTTAGAGCTTGCATTACTATTGTTGTCCAGATTAAATGTGATTAGCTATTAATAAGAATCTCACACCAGTAGTAAGGGCCTAGGTCATGAATGTTTGCTTTGGTTGATATGGAACAGTATCAGTATAAGTCTGCCTAATTTTGAATCATAGATGATTGTTGAGTCACCCTGACCAATCTTGACTGCTAACCCATGTGAACCTGCCTAATTTGAACTATTGCAAGTGTGCCATGAAAAACAACTCTAACTAGCATTGATGGTGACTTAGTAAACCATGCCTTGATGTGTCTTTCCTTTATAAAAGCATGACTGCTCTTCACATGCTTGCTTACTCAATTGTCATGTTGTCTTAATGGAACAATTGCATACTTGACTCCATGTTTATTATGCACTATTGGAATCCTTCTTTAGTCTCTATACTTTATCACTTGTTAATAATATATCCATGCTCCATGACTCACCACATAATTGTCTGTAGTTATCCAAGTGTATAATACATGTCTAGTAACTTCATATTCAACTGTATCTATCTAAATTACTGTCTTGATGACATAATATGATTCTGTGCTTCTCAATTTAACTCATATGTGACCATTATATAATCATAACATTTGAATCTGGTTTGACATGACCATCAATACCTTGAGTTTGATTTTTTTTTTTTGGATCACCTGAATTCTGTATTGAGAGTTCATTCTTAGTAGCTTGCATAGTTAGTTTCTCCCTTGGGAATTCTGTGGCATTGCATCTCATTTTGGATATCTTATTGATCATGAATATCAAACTTCATCCTTGTCCTGTTTTACTTCTTGAATTTTGCATTACTGTTTATGATTTATCACTCTCCCTGTTCTAGATATGTCATCATATACCATTGAATGAATTTTGCATAGCTCCTCCCCTTCAAACATGTTGTAACTCGCCTGTTCTCTTTCACCTTGGCTGCTGTTTTCTTTGTTATGCCATGATATATTAAATCTTGTGTTCAAATAATGCATTACGTTGACTGAATTTAGAATCGGTACCATTGGACTGAAAATTTGTTTCTTACAGATGAATCATGAGCTATTGGCAGGGGTGATATCTGATGTAGCCACTAGTGTTTGTCTTGTTAATATGAAAAAATGTGGACTAAAATGTGTCTGAATATTATAAGTACTCCTCCTGAATTCAGTGGTTGCTTTGTACCACAAATCTGCCATGTTTAGGTTCAATACGCGCTGTGTATTTCTAGTGCATCTCTTTTAAACTCTGCCTGTGCCACACATACAAAATTCTCCATCTAAAATGATTAAATGTGTATCCAGTGTGCAAATCTGTGTGTTGACTGCCGTATGTTACCCATTTTTTTTAGTGCTTTTTTTTGTATGTCTTGAAATGATGTCTCAAGTATGTCAACAGGTTGAAATTTGCTGATGTTTGAGTATTCTGTGTCCTCATAGATAGGGTATTATTAAATAGTTTCTTAAGTCTAAATACAGGTTTGGTTGTGGATCAGTGTGTTTAGTCATAATAGTGGTCTCTTTGCCTTTCTACTCAGCTTGTTGTGGTGACAGATCCTGCTGTCCCTCCCCTGTTTGGTTTTTCACGGCTGGTTATTATGTCCAAATCCTTCTCTTTGTTTAGCATGTTTAATATGGGTACATGTTATCACTGTTCCTTTTTCTGTTTTAACTTCCCATGTCTAGGCAATATCCTTCGGTGCGTAATGAAGCTCTGTTTTGCTAGTTTATGTAGAAGCATTCACTTTATGATTTTGATTCAGTTTTTTTTTTTTGCAATAGCACCTAGCCTAGGTGTTACCATTCTGCTGTGTTGAAACCCTCTGGAGCAATTATTCCAGTGTTCGTTGTTTTTTTTTTTTTTTTTTTTTTAAGACTAAAAAATGATTTCAAAAACATGAACCGAAGTACTTCCTTTCTTCTTCTTCCAGCTGAAAGCAGGAAGTCGCATGAATGCTTGGTGATTTTGTGCCTATACAAGTCTTATATGTTTGTGCATTACAAGTATAATGTGTTTGATTATGTATATTTATGTATATTATTAGTATACTAATTTCTCTTTCTTTCATTTCTTTGCATGAACCTCGCATACGAGTTCGAGAGACTCGTTCTTCTTCCGCATTTGGCGTTGGGCTCAACGCCCAACATGACTCCTCTCCCTGTCCAGCCATCTGTCCGCAAAAAAAGATAGAAAAAAAAAACAAGTCCTGGGTCAAAGCCCAATAGGCAGCAACAGCAGCAGTAGCAATCCTTCAAAATGGGCTGAGCCCATTTAATTTTATTTCAGCCTCTATTTTTATTTTTTTATTTTTTTTAATTTTTTTTATGCATTTAATTTGTATTATTTGACTAACCCTTACTTTATTTTGTTTTCCTAACTTAGATGAATTCTAGTAAATTTAGTGGGTTAGCTTTAGTATAATGGGTAGAATTTAAGAGAGAAACCCGCCATTAGTCCCATAAGTTTTCTTTTTATGTTGAGCTATTTATAGCATATATAATATTTATTTTATTGGAATAATCGATTTGCAAAATAGCATGCCTATATATTTTAGGTTAAAGGAATCATCTTTGTTCTTACTATTTTAGGAATTTCAGGATTTCACTAATACACAAATATAAATTCAAGTATATTTTATAAATAACTCTTTAAGTTTGAATCAGTCATGCACATTTTTAGCTAAGCATAATTAATAAGAGATAATGAAAAGGAGAAAGAAAATTCGCACCTTGTCTATATTCTTAAATTGCAAAATCAATTAATATCTCGCCATTTGAGTTGTTTCAAATATTAAAACGCTGCAACCCGCACTCTTTTTCATTTATATGCAAATTATTATATTTTGCAAAATCTTATTTTTTCAAAATAGCATTTTTTTTTTTAAGCCATAGCAATATTTATAAGATTATTTTCTATAGCATTATTATATTCTTCACTTGAAGCTTTAGCAACATTCTTAAGTTTATTTTAAATAGCTTTATTATCTAAAGCCTTAATAATATTTACAGGTGTTATTTTAAATAGTTTATATTTTCCTTTTAAAACATCTTAGCAACATTTCTTAGCTCTTTTCTTAAAATTTCAGGTATCTTATTTAGCATTAATTAATTAACCTAAGTTTGGCTGGATAACCGTAGTTAACGGATTCTAAAGGATGCCTAACCCCTTCCCTTTAGGATAATATAGAACCCTTACCTAGAATCACATTGATTAAGCAGACTATTAACGGAGGTTTAGTTAGCTTTACCTTAGTTAATAATCAGGTGTCCTAATTCACCATAAAATCAATTAGGTGGCGACTCCTTAAAATAAAGCAATTTAGGAATCACCAATATGTTGTACTCTGCTTTAACTCCCGGATTAAAATGGGGTGTAACAGCTTGGCGACTCCGCTGGGGACTTTTAGGTTCTTAACCATAACAACTTAGGTTAATAATTAAATTTGTTGGCTGTTTGGTTGTTTTCTTTATTTTTTTGCCTTTATTGTTGCTTTATTTTTTTTTTATGTGTTCTTTTAAGTGATTATTTTATTATGTAAATTTTCTATGTAATATGTATGTTATTGCTTTCCTTAAATTGGCATTCCGCTCATATTTCTTCCACTCCTGGAAAACTCACACATATTCACACACTTAAAGCGGCTTCGCAGTTTGCGCCCGTGCACTACTAAATTACCCCTTTAGTTGGATTGGTCTAGTGGATTTAGTCGATCAGCGGTGCAGTCGACGGCCACGGACTTTCCACTCCCAAGTTGTCCGCTTGGGGGAGCCTTGCGTCATAGGAAAACAACTCCTAGTCAGCCTAAGATAGAGCTAAGCCAAAACCCTTTAACGGCATGCACGAACCTAGGAGGCTTAATACCCAGGGTGTATTAAGTCCATTAGTCAACCTCTTCCAAAATGTCCAGGTGGGTCTACGACCCCGAGCGACGGTTATCACGTTATGTGCATTGATTTGAAGGATGAATGTGCGTTATGTGGACCATGTGCTATTTAGGTAGAACGAACCATTTGTGAACACAGGTAACCATGAGTCAACACAATGCCTACCCGAGATTCAGCATGGTTTTGAGCGTCCCTTCCTAACTAACAGCATGGTGGATTGATTTGGGGGATTACGGACAGCGGGTTGTACGTGGAGCATTGGGACACTTACCGTCTTTGATGGATATCCAGCCCTGCAGAGACATCATCGAGGCTGCAACTGTGTTTTGGGATGAAAAGAGGGTCGTGTTTAGATTTGACAACATTGAGATGACTCTGTTGTTAGAGGAAATAGGAGGCTATATAGAAAATGTGGCATTATTACGTAAACCAAGAAAATGGCAAAATTGTGGCATGATTATTCCGAGGCAACCTTTACCAAAAGAATTTGCTGACAGCTTCGGGTTCAGAGAGGGTAAAGGTGTGGAATGTTTGCAGAAGTCTATGATACCACTCGAGTATTTGTATCACAGATTCGGTTATCAAAGGAGTTTCGTCGATCATCAGGATGAATTCTTCTCACATGACTCTTGGAAGCAGAAACGGTGCTTCGCTTTCGCAGTATGTTTTTTAGGGACTATAGTATTTCCTAAAGGAACCACAAAATACATTCACACCCATCTTGTTATTGTAACTAAGGCTCTTTTTGGTGGCATCGACGGGAAACACTACACTCTGGTCCCTATGGTCGTGGCAGATATCTACCGAGCATTAGGGCGTTGTAAGCGCGGGTATAAGCATTTTGAAGGATGCAACTTGCTTCTGCAAATTTGGCTGATGGAACATCTTCAGAAAGTCAACGGGGGTCTAGCGTTCCAGAAGCCGATGGGTGAGAATCACATTCTGGGTCATGTTCCAGGCGCTATCTTGACAGCAAAATCATTTGAGAAACCAAAGTGTGTGAAAGAGTGGGTAGAATTTCTTAGCCATTTGAACGATGACTCGATGCAATGGATGTTCAGTTGGTTTCCGTCTGAGGTTTTGGTGTTTCGAACGAAGATCGTGCCATTTTTGGTCTTGATAGGACTTCGAGGTTTGCAGCCTTACGCCCCGCTGAGAGTTTTGAGACAATCAGGGAGGAAGCAAAACATACCTTTAGTGGCAGATATGAGTCATTACTGTGTTGACTACAAAGAAGGGAAAATTCCTTTTGCAAAAGAGGTTATTCGCATGTGGAAATTGAAAGAGACCACAAAAACAGATTCAGTTGAGCCAAATAGATACCAAGCTGGGTGCGAGGACAACTATGTGGAATGGCTGGCCGCTGATTTGGAGGAATCAATCAAACCCGGTGTTAGTTTGAAAGATCGGATTAAGGATGGGGAAGCCGAAGCATGCATATTACTCCGACAATTGCGTAAGAAAAGTCTTGTTTCTGAAGCCGAGCATCATGCGCAACTTAAGGAAAAGGAAAGGGAAGCAGAGAATTGGAAGCAGCAAGCACTTAGTTACGAGCAAAGTATGCAAGAGTTGGATACACTTCTGGCTGAACAGGGCGATACTTGTATCAAAGAAGGCATCAAAACAGGGGGTGTTCTAGCTATGTCATACCTTGCCCAGAATCGCCGAAAGATCAATCAGTCAATTCGGGCAACCAAGAGGTTCAAGAGCGACGAAGGGCCATCTTCATTTTAGTTAACTTGTTCAATAGCGATTGTAATAATTTCTTTTGCATTGGGATTGTATTCGTTTTGGGCTTTCAATTAATAGCACACTGGAATGACACATGACTACATATGTTATCCTTCAAATCCACGCTAGGCCTACCTTTTGCACAAAAGGTCCCTTGCATAATAGGACGCATTGATTTCCTTCCGATATGTTTTGTTTGCTATTCAATATATGTTTGTTTGCAATATGTTTTGTTTGCTATTCAATGTATGTTTGCTACGCAATATGTGCTTATTTGCTATGCAACATGTGCTTATTTCAACATTATCTGCTAAATCTCCATATTATTTTAAACAGCAATCATTCGGACCATACTAACACAGCTTTCTTCATTCTTAGAAGGTTTATTTTTTACTATCCCCCAGAGGTTGATTCGCGTTGACTGTGAACTGGCGGACCACCCATACTTCACGAGATCAAAAGCACGAACGTCCGGCAATATGAATGATTCAGGGGCATCCGAACAGACTGGCTTGGGACTCGTCACTCTTCCAAGAGAGGAACCTGAGGCTTCAGGAGGGGGAAATGATGAACTCATTGCCCAATTGTTGCAGCAAATGGCCAATATGCAGACCGAAATTGAGCGACTGCGGAATCTCACCAATCTGTCCATCACTTTGAATGCCCCTCACCCTGAGCAAAGAACAAACACAACAATTCCACCATCCTTTTCGCCTGTCGATTCACCCGCTCCACAACCTTCTCCCTCAAACCCTCCGCTTTACACAGTCCATCCAAATACCTCCAACCCCCAACAAACTAACCAACAATCCGCCTCACAACAGTCAAATCCACAACAAACCATTCCACACCAGATCCACCCGCAACCAACCATCCCGCAACAAACTATCCAACGACAAACCATCCCGCAACGAGCCAACATACAACAAACTACTTCACAACCAAATGACCAGCAACAAGCCAACCTCCAGCAAATTAACTTCCAACAAACCAATTCACAACCTTTCGCTACTCCTTACATTTCTCAACCTGCAGTTACCCAAATTAACCCACATACCCAAAACTACCAAGCAGTTCACCATACACCATTGGCGCATATTGCCAGCCATAACACACAGTATGCGGCAGAAGCTCATCCTTTCACTACCCAGGCACAGGCCTTGCAACATCCAGAAGTTGACCCCTATGAAGAGTTGGAAAGGGAAGCTAGGGCAAGGGCGGACGAAGATGTGGCAAAAGAGCTTCGCAGTCTGAGGGAAGCAGTCAGGAACATCCAAACCAACAGGGGATGCGAAGGACTTGAATATGAAGATCTGTGCATTCACCCGGACATTGAGTTACCTGTTGGATATAAGGTGCCGAAGTTTGACATGTTCGACGGGAAGGGAAACCCTCGGGCTCATTTGAGATCATATTGCGATAAGCTTGTCGGAGTGGGTAAAAATCAAGCTATCAGAATGAAACTGTTTATAAGGAGCTTAACTGGAGAGGCACTCGATTGGTACACATACCAAGACCCGCAGAGGTGGCACAGTTGGGGAGATATGGCCCAGGAATTCATGGACAGATTCAGGTTCAACACTGAGACTATCCCGGACCGGTTTTATTTGATGAAGCTGGAGAGAAAATCAACAGAAACTTTCCGGGAATACGCTATGCGCTGGAGAGCAGAGGCGGCAAAAGTCCAGCCTCCAATGGCAGAGAGTGAAATGACGATGCTTTTCGTACAATCTCTAAAGGACCCCACATATTATGAGAGAATGTTAAGTGTCATTGGGCAGAAGTTTGCTGAAGTCATCAGGATGGGGGACTTCATAGAAGAAGGGATAAAAACAGGAAGAGTTACAAATCTTGCGGCCTTGCAGGCCACAAGTAAGGCCATTCAGGCAGACCCTGCTAAGAAGAAGAGAGACGGAGTATCCCCGGTCATGGCCATCCAAGATCAAAGACCCACCCCAAAATCAACCCGCCAATATTCTTCACCCCAGCCCTCGCACTACAGCCAGTACACCCAAATACCTCAGCCTTATTACCAACCCCCACCTACCCCCCTTCCGGTCTATCATACTCAACCAACATATTACTCACCCCGGTCACCTTCCTACCAAAACCCACCACAACACCGTCCAACCTACGCAATGCAACCCCAGTACCATTCACCAAACCACCCACAAAACACCCCTAGACCACGCCCAAATGTCGAAAGAAGACCAACCAAAACTTACACACCATTAGCCGAACCTTTAGCCCAACTGTACGAGAGGCTGAAAATGGCAGGGATACTCCAACCGATTCAAGGAAGAACTCCTGATCCCATCCCGGGATGGTATGACGGGACTAAACATTGTGCATATCATTCAGGAATTGCAGGGCATGATACCGGAAGCTGCTTTGCTCTCAAGGATAGAGTTGAGACGTTGATCAAGGAAGGGGTCATACAGCTTAAGGAAGCTCCCCCGAACATAAACAACAATCCGCTGCCGAATCATGGCGATGCAAATGTGCACATGATCACTGTTACACCCCATTTTGACCCGAGAGTTGAAGCGGAGTACAACATATTGGAGATTCCTAAATATGCTTTGTTTTAAGGAGTCGCCACCTAATTGATTTTAAGGTGAATTAGGGCACCTAATTATTAACTAAGGTAAAGCTAAACTAAACCTCCGTTAATAGTCTGCTTAATCAGTGTGATTCTAGGTAAGGGTTCTATATTATCCTAAAGGGAAGGGGTTAGGCATCCTTTAGAATCCGTTAACTTACGGTTATCCGACCAAACTTAGATTAATCAATTAATGTTGGATATAGTATTTAAATTTTAAGAAAATATCTTGTGCAAATAAGACTTATAGAAAGATATAACGATTTGTGCAAAAGAAGATTTTAAATGCCATTTATAGAAGGACCTCAAATAATGATGCTATTTTTTAAAAAAAGAATGGTACTAGTAATTCATATAAGAGGAGATTTTAGAATGCTATTTGAAACAAAGGTTTTATAAATGTTGCTAACGCTTTAAATAAGAAGGCTATTGAAATAAGACCAATACTTTATAAAAGGAAATCTTAGAATGATATTTCAATTTATAATAATTATCAATAATTTTAAAAGGAAGTAGCATAATAAAATGAGTCTATACGAAAATAGGATAATCTAACATATAAGTAAAGAAGACGTAAATTTATGCAATCCTTTAATAAATATTTGAACGAACTAAACAATGAGATATTAATTGACTTTGGGTTTTAGGAGTATGAAAAAAATACGAAATAGCTAATAGCTTTCTTTTGTCCATTTTCTATTATCTTTATCCATTAGCTTAATCAAGAATATACATGATTGGCTCAAAATCTGTAGAGTTATTTTAAAATACGTTTGCGTGTTGATGACGTTCTGAAATTAAGACACTAAAATATGATTCCTCTAACTCAAAAGAACTTATGCTATCAATTATTCTAGGGGTAAATATTATGTATATTATAAATATAAAAGGAGAAAATGAAACTTATGGGAGATTGCTTGTGAGTTTTTCTCCTAAATTTACTACCCAATATGTTAAAGTTAACTCACTAAATTCGCTAAGTTCATCTAAATCAAGAAGAATAAAACAAAATAAAATGTTAGTCACATAATACAGATCGAATGAAAATGAAATATATAAAAGTAAATCAAATGGGCCCAGCCCATTTTGGGATTGTTGGGCCTAAGAGCTGTTTGGGCTTCGGCCCAGCAGCTTTTCTTGTATTGCTGTGGATCTGGACTGCTATTGGGGTGGACACGAGGCTGGGCAGAGAGGGATTTCGTTGGGCTTTCAGCCCAACACCAAATGCGAGCGAAGAACGAGTCCCTTAGACTCGTATGCGATGATCATGCAAAAAATGAAAGGAAAAGGATTAGCATATAATCACCGAAAATGAGAATAAACATGTGAAATTAAACTAAAAAAAACAAACAAGTCAATATATTATGTATATCATCGTGTATATTTAAGTATTTCCTATGTATGTTGATGGAGTCAAAACAGATTTTAGTTTATACTTTAAGCCATGTATCTCAACCAAACAAAAAAGAAAACAGTTTGAATTGTCTACGGGTATCTCTAGGCAATCACTTACCTTTTAGCCAACTATTTTAGGATTAAAACCAGTCACACAGAATAGAAGACAACAGGAAAAACATCAAGATCTTCGAACTCCATTTGGACTCAGTCGAACAGAACCAAAGAGGAAGAGTAATATGAAAGGGGAAAACCAGACATCATGCATGCTATACCAAGTTTCTGGTTGTTTATTAACAATTAGGGGGATTCTAGGCAATTCAACCCATGGATTAAGCCCAGCGAGACAAACAGTAGAATCTAGATGAACTGGAGACTCAATATTAGCATATTCCGTAAGTACAGAGCTTCAAACATGGTGTTAAAGGAGCAGAATTGAGTTTAAATACTTTACTCATTTTAAGGAAACATATTCTGAGATCCTAAGACCAATAGCAAACTAATAACACAAGCTATATAATTTAGACAGAGTCATAAAAAGGGCATACAAAGGTCTCGGTCAATTTGACAACTCAAGTCACATGTCCTTTGGTCTTTATGATCACAGTTTTAGATCCCAACAAATTTGTGTATGCAAATTATCATAAAGGTTAAACATACAATAAATTTTAAACTTCCTAAGGCCAAACATTATTTTTGAAATACTATATCTATTGACTAAACAAACTACCATATGCATGCTCAAAGATGAGTTTATGCTACCAAATACCAAACAACCACTTACGAATTACGTAGAGATCTGGTAAACCATCAAACATACTACATAAGCCTTTTAACAAACTGACCAACTTAACTAAACATGTGACCAAGATTCAAATGATGTAAGCAGTTGGATCATGAGTCATGCATAAGTGACCACCACAGACTATGCTTTAAACCATTAAACCATACAGCAGGTATTTTGAACTTAATCAAGACTAAACATGATATATATATAATGCTAAAACTAAACATATAACAGAACCAGCAAGTTTGACATTTTCGGGCAGCCTTAATCAATACAAACAAACTCCAATGCATCTAAATAACTGCTAGTTTTATGGCCAGATAGCAGTTATAGATGGATTAGTTCCCTAACTCTTTAATCCATCAAACAAAGATATATGGAACATCATAGTTTTGGTCTTAGTGTAGACAGATTCAACATAGTATTCAGGGAGTTCTTTATGAACATTATTTGGGAGTGTAAGAGAAAAAGATTTCAGCCTCTTTTATTTCTCAAACCATGTACTTCAAACAAAAAAAAGTAATAACAAAAGAAGTAAGTATACAAACCAGGTAATCACATCAAAGGGGCATATTCAAGGTAAGTATCTCATTTGACATATGCATACCTAATTGGAACAACAACATCATTCGCATACAAAAAACAACTTATTTAGTCAGGTTTAAACTTACGAAAGCATTGTTAACTGAACACGATCTTTCCATATTCCTCGAAATAGGACACATATTAATGAATGTAAATTAGTAACATGATTTCAAGACTGTCGCTATCAGTTAATACGTGGTGTACATAATCAAACCTATTGACTCAGAATTTTAACACAGTAAGTATGCTAATCGCCGAACTAAGCATACGGCTATGGATTACACTATACATGGGCATTTAATCGAACATACAAACAGTTTTGATGCCTAATCCAAATCAACTATCAATCAAACAACACGATTAACACACTGAGCATGTATGAAGTTGCACTGAGTAGCATTGAACTAAAATCGACCAAAATACGAAAAATAGCTCGCATAAATAGCAAATAGGGAATAAAATGAACTGTGAGGGAGAAGGGAGGTTGCTGACCTTCTCCAGGTGCAGCGAAATGGGTATGGGTCTCGAATCTACGCTCGAATTCGTAAGGTATTAAAGATCCCTTTCGGTGCGGTATTCGTCTATAATGAAGTCGAACCTTCGTTTCTAAGGCTGGGATTTACTCAAACAGAATGAAACAGAACAAAAAAATGAAAACCCACAAAAAGGGATCGGACTCGACAGAAATTCTACTGCTAAAACTTCCCCTTTTTTTGATGACTGAGACTCGATATCAAGCGACGATGCAACTGCTGAAACACTAATTTTTTAAGGAATTTAGGCTGCTAAACTTGCATTTTTGTAGGGGGGATTCTCACGATTCAAAAGGTCTCAGTGCTTGGGGATCAAAAGAATACAAAAGAAAATGGCTTCGTTTCTTTCTGATTTTTCCTTTTTCTGTTCTTGTTGTGCTCGTTTGTGTTTCTGTTTTTCTCCTTCTCCAAAACCCCCGTCCTTTACTCATTTCGAAAACCCTATTTATACAACGATTTTTTTTTTTTGTGTGTGTGTGCTAGAGACAGAGTGAAGGAGGAGTGGGGGAGACAAAGCTGAGTGGGGAACAGGGCAAGGTGGGGAGCGGAGAAGGAGGAGGGAAAGGGGGTGAGTGGGAGCGGCGGTGAGGGTTTTCGGGGTAGAGGCGACGAAGGAGAAGGGAAGAGGAAAGAAAGGGTGCGGCGGTGAGAAATGAGGGGAAATGAAGGGGAAACCCTAAAAGGGTTTCCCTTATTTTGCTGAAAATGAATTGGACCCGGTCCATTTGTGAACCGGGTCAAATTTTAGACTGGGTATTTAAAAGAACGGACTATTAAATTAAATATGGACTGATCTAAAAATTGAGATAAAAAATATGGTCTAATCCAAAAAATATTAGGAATTAATCGGACTTTGATTTGGGGTCCGGTAAGTCAATATACGGACTAAGTGCAAGAAATAGTTTGGCCTCTAAATTTGAATAAAAGCCCATTTTGATTAACAATGTACTAAGGGTGCCAGAATATCACCTAATACGGAAATAAAAGATCCGGATAATAAAATTATATGATGTTGCAATGACCGTGCAATAATATTAAATAACAAACGCTATCATTAAAATGTGCGAAATAAATGCGATGTGTATGCGCCAGTTGGTAGAAACGTTGAGAAATGCAAGTTTGAATAATACTAAATAATAGCAGCAAATAAATAGCGGTAGTAATACTGCTAATAACAATAATGATAATGTTGATGATAATGGTGATAAAAAATAATAATAAATATAATAATAATAGTAAGTAACAAATATTGATAATTAAAAATGATAATAATTAATAATAACAATAAAGATGATAATAATTAATAATAAAATAATAATAATAAATAACAATTATTGATAGTGACAAAATGTTAATAAATTAATAATAATAACAATAATAGTGGTAATAATAAGATAATAATGATAATAATAATAAGAAATAATAATGATGATAATAGTAATAAATAACAGTTGTTGATAAAACAATGATAATAATTAATAATAAAATAACGATGATAATGATGATTAATAATTGATAACAAAATAACGCTGATAATAATGATTAGTAATTAATAATAATAATTATAATAATAATGGAAATAACAAGAAATAATAATTAATGACAATTAGTAATAAAATGATAATTTAAGAATAATAATAACAATAATAATAATAATAATAATAATAATAACTGCAGCGGAATAATAAAACGTGGGTGTTAATAAAAGACTAATAATTATAGTAAAATTTAAATGCATGTTTTTTTTTTAATTTCTCAAAATATCATAAGTATAAATAGGTATTTCGGGGAGAGGCGGGACAAAATTGGGTGTCAACAATCACCCTTGATGAAGATTGCAATCTGGAGGGGACTATCGTGCCAATTAAAGAAAGGGAGGAGGTTGAATCGTCGGCTTGTGTTGCTCCAATAATCACGGTTCAAAAGAGGGCCCCATTCGAAGTGCTCACCCCAAGGCCCAGGATCACAACTTTCGTTGCCCCAACACCTTCTCGCAACACCAAAGCAGTCCCTTGGGATTATCAATCTGGTGAAAGAGACAAAGGGAAAGGAAGAGTAGTCGTGGAAGTCGTTGCCACCGGAATGACTAGGTCTGGACGGTGCTATGCCCCCGAAGAGATAGCACGAGGGGCGTCAAGCAAGGAAAATGGTCCGAAGAAGGCCGTTACAGAAGCTGAAGTCGAAGAATTCTGGAGAAAAATGCCAACGAAGGAATATTCTGTTGTAGAACAATTGAAGAAAACGCCAGCTCAGATTTCCTTATTCGCATTATTGATGAGTTCTGAAGCTCATAGGAGTGCTCTAGTGAAAATACTGAACGAAGCCTACGTTCCGGCCGAGACTTCCAGTGAGAAATTATCGGCTATGGTAGGGGAGATCCTTGAGGCCCACCGGGTCTCTTTTCATAACGACGAGTTGTCACCTGAAGGTTTGGGGCATAACAAAGCATTGAACATCACCATCAAATGCAGGGATAAGTTCATCTCCAAAGTATTGGTCGACGGAGGCTCTGCTGTGAATATATGTCCTGTTGCCACTCTACGAGCATTAGGGATAGACGTCGGGAAACTCCGTGACAGTCAAGTCAGTGTCAAAGGATTTGACGGAGCCCAAAGAGATGTTGTTGGAGAGATCGATTTGTTTCTGGAGATTGGGCCTGTGGAGTTCATTGTGAAGTTCCAAGTGATGGACATATCTACTTGTTACAACCTGCTGATCGGGAGACCATGGATCCACATGGCTGGCGCGGTTCCTTCCACTTTGCATCAGAGCCTGAAGTTTGTGTGGAATCACCAAGAAATAGTGATCCATGGAGAAGGCAACAATTCTTTATACCCGGAATGTTCAATTCCTCCTATTCAAAGTGTGGAAAGGCTAGACGGATCGGTTTTTCATATTAAGGAGAATGTGTGCACTGCTCAAGCGAAAAGAATGGAATTGCCACAAGTACTTATGATGGTGGCGTGGGAGATGCTGAAGAATGGCTTCCGACCTGGTCAAGGCCTTGGTCCGAACTTGAATGGAATTGTGGAACCAATTCAACTGCCCGGGCATAAGCATACTTTCGGTCTCGGATATGAGCCCACCCCCGAAGAGATTGCTTCGGCTAGTCTCAAAAGAAGAGGTGACATTCCCTTGCCAAAGCCTGTTCCTTGCCTGAATCAGTCATTTCTTAAGGCTTCCGCTGCCCAAGCACCAGAGGAAACGCTTGAAGACAAACTCCTGGAAAGTTTTAAACACTTATTCATCACCGAAGAAGAAACTGAATGCAGTATGGTTTCGGATGGGTATTCTGAATACCCGACTATCCGGGATGCAGAGCCAGGATGTCGTTTGAACAATTGGATTTGTAACCCGCCCCCGTTTCTCCGGGAGTCTTGCAATCAAATTAACAAATCTGCCAATACTGTGAATGTGACACATAATGAAACAAGCAAGCCCATAGGAAATGCCGAGCAGAATTCTGAAGAATATGAAGGGGATATGCAACCCGAGGGATTAACTAAGGATTTTGAGTATTTTGAAAATAAGCCGAAACCAAATTTGGATGAAACGGAAATTATAAATTTGAGTAATTCAAAAATCATTATGGAAATGAGAATCAGTGTCCATTTGACCCCGTCGCAGAGAGAAGAATTGATCAAACTCCTGAAGGAATATATAGATGTGTTCGCTTGGTCTTACGATGATATGCCCGGATTGAGCACTGACATTGTTTCGCATAAGTTGTCTCTTGATCCATCCTGTCCTCCGATAAAGCAAAAGAAAAGAAACATTAAATCAGACTTGAGCTTAAAAATCAAGGAAGAGATCTCCAAGCAGTTTGATGCCAAGGTCATTCGAACTACGATGTACCCCACTTGGCTAGCCAATATCGTTCCCGTGCCAAAGAAGGATGGCAAGGTTAGGGTATGCGTAGATTATCGGGATCTCAACAGAGCCAGTCCGAAAGATGACTTTCCCCTTCCAAATATCCATATGCTCATTGATAATTGTGCAAAGCATGAGTTGCAGTCTTTTGTTGACTGCTACGCGGGATATCACCAAATCCTGATGGACGAGGAAGATGCAGAGAAAACAGCATTCATCACACCTTGGGGGGTGTATTATTATCGGGTGATGCCTTTCGGGCTCAAAAACGCAGGGGCCACGTACATGAGAGCCATGACCACCATCTTCCATGATATGATCCATAAAGAGATTGAAGTCTATGTGGATGATATCATCATCAATTCGCGAAAGAGCTCAGACCATCTGACGGATTTGAGAAAGTTCTTCGACAGGTTGAGGCGATACAATCTGAAGTTGAACCCCGCAAAATGTGCATTCGGTGTTCCTGCAGGGAAGTTGTTGGGTTTTATTGTGAGCAGAAGGGGCATAGAGTTAGACCCCTCGAAGATAAAGGCCATTCAGGAGTTGCCTGCCCCAAAGAGTCGGAAAGATGTGATGAGTTTCCTCGGGCGTCTCAACTACATCAATCGATTTATAGCACAATCAACGGTGATATGCGAACCAATAATTAAGTTATTGAGGAAGGACGCTCCTACCAAATGGACTGAAGATTGCCAAAGAGCCTTTGACAAAATCAAAGAATATTTGTCTAGCCCGCCTGTTTTGGTGCCTCCAGAAGCTGGAAGACCTTTGCTATTGTATTTGTCCGTATCGGAGAACGCGTTTGGATGTGTATTAGGTCAACATGATGAAACAGGAAGGAAAGAGCGAGCAATATATTACTTGAGCAAAAAGTTCACACCTTACGAGGCACGGTATACGTTATTGGAACGCACCTGTTGTGCTTTGACTTGGGTTGCACAGAAGTTGAGACATTATTTGTCTGCATATACTACTTACCTCATCTCAAGGATGGACCCACTCAAGTACATCTTCCAGAAGCCTATGCCTACGGGGAAGCTAGCTAAGTGGCAAATGTTGTTGAGCGAGTTTGATATTGTGTATGTTACTCAAAAGGCTGTCAAAGGGCAGGCGATAGCTGATCATCTTGCAGAAAATCCTGTGGGCGAGGAATACATACCCCTTAAAACCTATTTCCCGGATGAAGAAGTGTTGTTCATCGGGGAAGATATCGCAGAAGAGTGCCCAGGGTGGAGACTGTTTTTCGATGGGGCGGCAAATGCTAAAGGGGTCGGCATTGGAGCAGTTTTGATTTCAGAGTCAGGACAGCACTATCCCATTTCAGCCAAAATCAAGTTCCCGTGTACCAATAATATGGCAGAATATGAGGCTTGTATTCTTGGCCTCAGAATGGCCGCTGATATGCATATACAGGAACTTTTGGTTATAGGCGATTCAGACTTACTGGTTCATCAAGTGCGAGGCGAATGGACCACTAAGAACGGGAAAATACTGCCATACTTGCATTGCGTGAAAGATTTATGTAAGAGATTCATCAGGGTGGAATTCAAACACGTTCCAAGGACACAGAATGAGTTCGCTGATGCTTTGGCCACTCTGTCCTCTATGATTCAGCACCCGGACAAGAATCGCATAGATCCTATCAAGATAAATGTGCACGATCAACAGGCATATTGCTTCTATGTGGACGAAGAGCCTGATGGAGAACCTTGGTACTATGACATTAACAAATATCTTAAGACAGGAGACTATCCGGAAGGCATAACCAGTGTTCAGAAGAAAACGCTTCGGAGATTAGCAAACCATTTTTTCCTAAGTGGAGAAATCCTGTATAGGAGGGCTCCAGATTTAGGATTATTAAGATGTGTTGATGCTAAAGAAGCGGCTCGGTTGATTGAAGAAGTGCATGGCGGTACATGTGGGCCTCATATGAATGGCTTTAATCTGGCCAAGAAAATCCTTCGCGCAGGCTATTTCTGGATGACTATGGAATCAGATTGTATCTGTTTCGTGCAGAAATGTCATCGATGTCAGATTCATGGTGATTTGATTCGGGTTCCGCCAAATGAATTAAATGTGACAAGTTCTCCGTGGCCTTTCGCAGCTTGGGGTATGGATGTCATCGGTCCTATCGAGCCAGCCGCGTCGAATGGACACAGGTTCATTTTGGTAGCCATTGATTATTTCACAAAGTGGGTGGAAGCATCTTCGCACAAGTCGGTAACAAAGAAAGTGGTAGCAGATTTCGTTCGGAGCAACATTATTTGCCGATTCGGAATCCCAGAGTCAATTATAACAGATAATGGAGCTAATCTTAACAGTGATCTAATGCGGGAGATTTGCGAGACATTTAAGATTACTCATCGCAATTCCACTCCTTATCGCCCTCAGATGAATGGGGCATTCGAAGCAGCGAACAAAAACATCAAAAGAATACTGAGGAAGATGATCGATAATTACAGGCATTGGCACGAAAAACTGCCGTTAGCTCTCCTCGGTTATCGCACTACTGTGAGAACTTCAACGGGGGCAACACCTTATCTTTTGGTCTATGGGACAGAGGCGGTGTTACCTGCTGAGGTAGAAATACCATCTTTGAGAATCATCCAAGAAGCTGAGTTAAGTGACGCTAAGTGGATGCAGAATCGATACGAACAATTGATGCTCATTGACGGAAAGAGATTGAATGCCGTTTGTCATGGACAGCTTTATCAGAATAGAATGGCCAAAGCTTTCAACAAGAAGGTAAGACCGAGGCAATTCAAAACAGGGCAATTGGTACTGAAACACATATTCCCATGTCAAGATGAAGCCAAAGGAAAATTTGCACCTAACTGGCAGGGACCTTATATGGTTCATCGGATATTGACTGGAGGAGCATTAATCCTAGCAGAAATGGATGGCGAAATTTGGCCGAAAGCTATCAACGCAGATGCCGTCAAGAGATATTATATTTAGAAACCTTCTTTTATTTGCATGAAATATTCTTCAACACTTTTCCATGTAATAGCACTACTCTCCCTTAGCGGGACGCATGACAAACCTATATCGGGTTAGGTCTTTAAGATAGAATTTCTCTCGAATTTTTTTTTTCTTGTATTATGAACTACGCCTGACCTGATTCCCATGGGGGATACGTAGGCGGCCCGCATAGGCCTCGGTTACATTCTCACAAAACCTCAATATCCTTTTTGTATTATGAACTACGCCTGACCTGATTCCCATGGGGGATACGTAGGCGGCCCGCATAGGCCTCGGTCACATCACTTCAAAATTCCAATTTTATTTCTGCTTGTAATTATGAACTACGCCTGACCTGATTCCCATGGGGGATACGTAGCCCGCATAGGCCTCGGTCACATCATTTTATTCTCCCCAATTGCTTTTCCGCTTGTAATTTGAACTACGCTCGACCTGATTCCTCTAGTGGGATACATAGGCAGCCTGTGTAGGCTCGGTCTGGCCATTTTGAAAAGATCAACATCCCTTGCACCAGAAACTGGGACAATTTTTTTTAAAAAGGGATCACCGTAAGACAACATCGACAGACTCGGGAGAATATTGTTCGACAGAGTCGTCGGGCAGAAGAAAACTTCGGAAAAGGGGCATTCGCTTTGTTTCACAATGTGTCACAGTTCCGAGTTCAGCAAAATTATTTATCACCATACATATAGTTTACTATGTCTATTTTTTCGAAATAATGTGATTCTAATCAGACTGTTTACTAGTCGGCCAAGACTTAAAATGAGCGGAGGTTACAAGTTCATACGAAGCTGGAGGCACGAAGCGCAAGAGCCAGATCCCCAAGTCAACGCGAATCAACCCCCTCCCCAAACTTACAAATTTTCTTTGGATGCAGGTTGCCAAGTTGCAGGAGCGAAATAGGCACGACCTTGAAATGATGGCGCGTCAAACGGTTTGAGCATTCTTCTATCAATTATGTCTTCAAATATAAATAACTTTCGGCGATCACCATAAGCTAATCTTGCAAATTATTTTCTTCAAATATATATCAACGCACAAATATTTTGTATTGCTTTCGAATACATTGCTTTTATTTTTTGCCACTGCGTGTGCTTACAACCGCATTGCACTGCACCTGCATTAATCACCGTTTTTCATATGATGCATGGGCTGCGCACCGCCCTTCGCATCGTTTTCATATATTTACTGGGCCATGCACCGCCCTTTTAAATTTCTGCATAAGGCCATGCACCGCCTTTCATATGATGCATGGGCTGCGCACCGCCCTTCGCATCGCTTTCATATTTACTGGGCCATGCACCGCCCTTTTAAATTTCTGCATAAGGCCATGCACCGCCTTTCATATGATGCATGAGCTGCGCACCGCTCTTCGCATCGCTTTCATATTTACTGGGCCATGCACCGCCCTTTTAAATTTCTGCCTAAGGCCATGCACCGCCTTTCATATGATGCATGAGCTGCACACCGCTCTTCGCATCGCTTTTATATTGCCTGGGCCATGCACCGCCCTTTTAAATTTCAGCATAAGGCCATGCACCGCCTTTCATATGATGCATGAGCTGCGCACCGCTCTTCGCATCGCTTTTATATTGCCTGGGCCATGCACCGCCCTTTTAAATTTCAGCATAAGGCCATGCACCGCCTTTCATATGATGCATGAGCTGCGCACCGCTCTTCGCATCGCTTTCATATTTACTGGGCCATGCACCGCCCTTTTAAATTTCTGCCTAAGGCCATGCACCGCCTTTCATATGATGCATGAGCTGCGCACCGCTCTTCGCATCGCTTTTATATTGCCTGGGCCATGCACCGCCCTTTTAAATTTCAGCATAAGGCCATGCACCGCCTTTCATATGATGCATGAGCTGCGCACCGCTCTTCGCATCGCTTTTATATTGCCTGGGCCATGCACCACCCTTTTAAATTTCAGCATAAGGCCATGCACCGCCTTTCATATGATGCAGGAGCTGCGCACCGCTCTTCGCATCGCTTTCATATTTACTGGGCCATGCACCGCCCTTTTAAATTTCTGCATAAGGCCATGCACCGCCTTTCATATGATGCATGAGCTGCGCACCGCTCTTCGCATCGCTTTCATATTTACTGGGCCATGCACCGCCCTTTTAAATTTCTGCCTAAGGCCATGCACCGCCTTTCATATGATGCATGAGCTGCGCACCGCTCTTCGCATCGCTTTTATATTGCCTGGGCCATGCACCGCCCTTTTAAATTTCAGCATAAGGCCATGCACCGCCTTTCATATGATGCATGGGCTGCGCACCGCCCTTCGCACGTTTTCATATTTACTGGGCCATGCACCGCCCTTTTAAATTTCTGCATAAGGCCATGCACCGCCTTTCATATGATGCATGAGCTGCGCACCGCTCTTCGCATCGCTTTCATATTTACTGGGCCATGCACCGCCCTTTTAAATTTCTGCATAAGGCCATGCACCGCCTTTCATATGATGCATGGGCTGCGCACCGCCCTTTGCATCACTTTCATATATTTACTGGGCCATGCACCGCCCTTTTAAATTTCTGCATAAGGCCATGCACCGCCTTTCATATGATGCATGGGCTGCGCACCGCCCTTTGCATCGCTTTCATATTTACTGGGCCATGCACCGCCCTTTTAAATTTCTGCATAAGGCCATGCACCGCCTTTCATATGATGCATGGGCTGCGCACCGCCCTTCGCACGTTTTCATATTTACTGGGCCATGCACCGCCCTTTTAAATTTCTGCATAAGGCCATGCACCGCCTTTCATATGATGCATGAGCTGCGCACCGCTCTTCGCATCGCTTTCATATTCCTTGGGTCATGCACCGCCCTTTTAAATTTCAGCATAAGGCCATGCACCGCCTTTGATATGATGCATGGGCTGCGCACCGCCCTTCGCATCGCTTTCATATATTGCCTGGGCCATGCACCACCCTTTTAAAATTTCTGCATAAGGCTGAACACCGACTTTCATATATCACATGGGCCATGCACCGCCCTTCGCATCGCTTTCATATTGCCTGGGCCGTGCACCGCCCTTTTAAATTTCAGCATAAGGCCATGCACCGCCTTTCATATGATGCATGGGCTGCGCACCGCCCTTCGCATCGCTTTCATATATTGCCTGGGCCATGCACCACCCTTTTAAAATTTCTGCATAAGGCTGAACACCGACTTTCATATATCACATGGGTCATGCACCGCCCTTTTTAAATTTCTGCATAAGACATCGCACCGCACCGCACCTGCCTTGTCTTGTTATTATTTTATTAATGCCCTGCATATGCTCGCAGCCGCATTGCACCGCACTTGCATCGCTGTATTTCAATATTTATTCTTACTGACTATTTTCATCTAGTTTTTAGTTTCGCAGGAGCTTTAGCGCAACGTGGAACTATTTCTTCGGCAGCGAACTGGGGCAATACGTCGGGAAGGACAAGCAGACTTCTCGACAAGGGTCAAAGATCTACCTCGAACACTCGGCTCCAAATTCAAATTTCCCGTTCATATTCCAGCACAATCAATTTTCAGGGTTCTATCACAATACCCAGTGTCATCATAATTCGACACTGGGACAATATTTTTTGCGAAGATTCGCATCAAATCGTGAGTTGCCAGTCATAGGTGTCGTAGTCTTCCCAGAACTACACGCGGCCTGATTCTCGTGCAACCCGAGATATGTAGGCGATTCAAAGACCAGAGTTCGGCCGTGATTTTCTTTACCCTTAGTCCTCCACAATCCTTTAGCCGGGACAAAATAGGCTACTAAGTCAACGTCTTTGCCCGAAAATTCTTTCATCATTATCGGACAAAGAGGGACAAGTTGTTGACACCCAATTTTGTCCCACCTCTCCTCCAAAATACCTATTTACGCTTCTAATATTTTTAGAAAATTAAAAAATATATATATATATTTATATTTTTTTTTTACTATAATTATTAGACTCTTATCAATACCGGCGCTTCATTATTCTATTACAGTTACTAGCCATCCTCGTTATCATTTATCAATCATTATTATTATTATTATTATTATTATTATTATTATTATTATTATAATTCATAATTTTTTTTTATCATTTCAGCATTTTACCAGCTTACGCACACGCATCACATTTAACTTTGCATAATTAAATAATAGTGTTTATTTACTGTGGATTTTGTAAATATTATTGCACGGTCATATAATTTTATCTGAGCACTAATAATTACATATTTTAGTCCGTATCAATTCAGTCCATAATTAAATCCTAAAACTATTTTGGGCTAAAGCCTAATTTGTGAGACCAACCCAATTTTCGGACCAATCCACATTTTTCAATACCCAGCCCAACATTTTCAGCCCACTACTCAAACAGACCAGCCCATACCCGTTTTAACATTACCCGACCCGGAAGCCCAATCCCGTTCAAAAGAAGGGAACCCTAGCGGTTCCCTTCTCATTTTCCCTCATTTCCCTCACCTCACCGCCGCACCCCCCTTCCCCTTCTCCTTCTTCGTCTCTCCCTCTTTTCCGCCGCTCCCACTTTTCCCTGTTTCCTCTCTCTGTCTCCCACCTCTTTCTGTTTCCCCACCTCCGCACTTCCCTTCCCCGCTCCTCTCTCCTTTTTCAAACAAGCCAAAACCCTATAAATAGGGGCGGCTTGAAATCACTGAGACAGGTGCTGGAACCCCCAAAATCGCCTCACGAAAGCAGTTCTTGAACTCCAAAACCCCCTAAGGCAAGAAACAAGTTTTTTTTTTTAGTGGCAAAATCACTTAAGCAATACTAGTTCATCAGCCGCCTCAAAATATCCATAAAAAATCAGTTTCTTTAGCAAATCGTAGTCTCATTTTAATCGGGTCAAAATATTAGATCCCAATTTATATTCGTTTGCCTTGTTATTGCTGTGAATCCGAGTGTCGCAAGCTCGGATTTGATAGTGTTCGAGGTGGATCAAAGACTCGAAACCCCACTTCGCTGCACCCGAAGAAGGTAATTTCTTCCTCATCTTAGTTTATTTTCAGCCTGGTAGCTTAGTTCGTTTATGGATTTTGTATGAATTGATTTAGTAGTAATCTCGTTAATATAGGCAGTCTGCTATATTAGTGCAATTGAAGAGATTTTGTTGGTAATTAAGCAGTGTTTTATACATGTTTTAAATCCGGATTAACCATACCAAGGTGCTGATAATTGGTGTTATTATATTTGATGTTGGTTAATTGAAACCCCTTTTAGTCGACAATGTTGTAGCTGCTTGTTTAAATTGATATGATTGATGCCGGCTGATTAGTTTAAGATTTATTTTCTCTACAAAGTCATGGTTGTTTGTTGAAGCTGCTAGCATTAATGTTGAACGGCTAGTATGAGACTTAGGTTAGTTTACCACATCCTTACTTTAAGTTGAATTCGATTAACGCTAGATAATAGTTGCTGGTCTGGTTAGCTGTAATTCCCTCTAGCTTACCTTGCCATAACTGTTTGTTAAAGTAGAATATGATCAATGTTGAAAAATGTTGGTTTGAAGTTCATACTAGTTCATATTGTCATAATCGACTATCATGAGTTGAACATGATTAGCATTAACTACAACTTTGCAATTTTGCTAGCCCATACTGATATATCTATCTGCTTTAAGATTGGATATGGTGAGTGTTGAGCATAAGCTTTATGATATGCTGTTAACTTCATATGTCATTATTGTTTTCCCTTATTTGAATGCGACTGATGCCATATGAACCTCTGGTCTGATTTTAGAGCTTGCATTACTATTGTTGTCCAGATTAAATGTGATTAGCTATTAATAAGAATCTCACACCAGTAGTAAGGGCCTAGGTCATGAATGTTTGCTTTGGTTGATATGGAACAGTATCAGTATAAGTCTGCCTAATTTTGAATCATAGATGATTGTTGAGTCACCCTGACCAATCTTGACTGCTAACCCATGTGAACCTGCCTAATTTGAACTATTGCAAGTGTGCCATGAAAAACAACTCTAACTAGCATTGATGGTGACTTAGTAAACCATGCCTTGATGTGTCTTTCCTTTATAAAAGCATGACTGCTCTTCACATGCTTGCTTACTCAATTGTCATGTTGTCTTAATGGAACAATTGCATACTTGACTCCATGTTTATTATGCACTATTGGAATCCTTCTTTAGTCTCTATACTTTATCACTTGTTAATAATATATCCATGCTCCATGACTCACCACATAATTGTCTGTAGTTATCCAAGTGTATAATACATGTCTAGTAACTTCATATTCAACTGTATCTATCTAAATTACTGTCTTGATGACATAATATGATTCTGTGCTTCTCAATTTAACTCATATGTGACCATTATATAATCATAGCATTTGAATCTGGTTTGACATGACCATCAATACCTTGAGTTTGATTTTTTTTTTTTGGATCACCTGAATTCTGTATTGAGAGTTCATTCTTAGTAGCTTGCATAGTTAGTTTCTCCCTTGGGAATTCTGTGGCATTGCATCTCATTTTGGATATCTTATTGATCATGAATATCAAACTTCATCCTTGTCCTGTTTTACTTCTTGAATTTTGCATTACTGTTTATGATTTATCACTCTCCCTGTTCTAGATATGTCATCATATACCATTGAATGAATTTTGCATAGCTCCTCCCCTTCAAACATGTTGTAACTCGCCTGTTCTCTTTCACCTTGGCTGCTGTTTTCTTTGTTATGCCATGATATATTAAATCTTGTGTTCAAATAATGCATTACGTTGACTGAATTTAGAATCGGTACCATTGGACTGAAAATTTGTTTCTTAGAGATGAATCATGAGCTATTGGCAGGGGTGATATCTGATGTAGCCACTAGTGTTTGTCTTGTTAATATGAAAAAATGTGGACTAAAATGTGTCTGAATATTATAAGTACTCCTCCTGAATTCAGTGGTTGCTTTGTACCACAAATCTGCCATGTTTAGGTTCAATACGCGCTGTGTATTTCTAGTGCATCTCTTTTAAACTCTGCCTGTGCCACACATACAAAATTCTCCATCTAAAATGATTAAATGTGTATCCAGTGTGCAAATCTGTGTGTTGACTGCCGTATGTTACCCATTTTTTTTAGTGCTTTTTTTTGTATGTCTTGAAATGATGTCTCAAGTATGTCAACAGGTTGAAATTTGCTGATGTTTGAGTATTCTGTGTCCTCATAGATAGGGTATTATTAAATAGTTTCTTAAGTCTAAATACAGGTTTGGTTGTGGATCAGTGTGTTTAGTCATAATAGTGGTCTCTTTGCCTTTCTACTCAGCTTGTTGTGGTGACAGATCCTGCTGTCCCTCCCCTGTTTGGTTTTTCACGGCTGGTTATTATGTCCAAATCCTTCTCTTTGTTTAGCATGTTTAATATGGGTACATGCTATCACTGTTCCTTTTTCTGTTTTAACTTCCCATGTCTAGGCAATATCCTTCGGTGCGTAATGAAGCTCTGTTTTGCTAGTTTATGTAGAAGCATTCACTTTATGATTTTGATTCAGTTTTTTTTTTTTGCAATAGCACCTAGCCTAGGTGTTACCATTCTGCTGTGTTGAAACCCTCTGGAGCAATTATTCCAGTGTTCGTTGTTTTTTTTTTTTTTTTGTTTTAAGACTAAAAAATGATTTCAAAAACATGAACCGAAGTACTTCCTTTCTTCTTCTTCCAGCTGAAAGCAGGAAGTCGCATGAATGCTTGGTGATTTTGTGCCTATACAAGTCTTATATGTTTGTGCATTACAAGTATAATGTGTTTGATTATGTATATTTATGTATATTATTAGTATACTAATTTCTCTTTCTTTCATTTCTTTGCATGAACCTCGCATACGAGTTCGAGAGACTCGTTCTTCTTCCGCATTTGGCGTTGGGCTCAACGCCCAACATGACTCCTCTCCCTGTCCAGCCATCTGTCCGCAAAAAAAGATAGAAAAAAAAAACAAGTCCTGGGTCAAAGCCCAATAGGCAGCAACAGCAGCAGTAGCAATCCTTCAAAATGGGCTGAGCCCATTTAATTTTATTTCAGCCTCTATTTTTTTTTTTTATTTTTTTTTTTATGCATTTAATTTGTATTATTTGACTAACCCTTACTTTACTTTGTTTTCCTAACTTAGATGAATTCTAGTAAATTTAGTGGGTTAGCTTTAGTATAATGGGTAGAATTTAAGAGAGAAACCCGCCATTAGTCCCATAAGTTTTCTTTTTATGTTGAGCTATTTATAGCATATATAATATTTATTTTATTGGAATAATCGATTTGCAAAATAGCATGCCTATATATTTTAGGTTAAAGGAATCATCTTTGTTCTTACTATTTTAGGAATTTCAGGATTTCACTAATACACAAATATAAATTCAAGTATATTTTATAAATAACTCTTTAAGTTTGAATCAGTCATGCACATTTTTAGCTAAGCATAATTAATAAGAGATAATGAAAAGGAGAAAGAAAATTCGCACCTTGTCTATATTCTTAAATTGCAAAATCAATTAATATCTCGCCATTTGAGTTGTTTCAAATATTAAAACGCTGCAACCCGCACTCTTTTTCATTTATATGCAAATTATTATATTTTGCAAAATCTTATTTTTTCAAAATAGCATTTTTTTTAAGCCATAGCAATATTTATAAGATTATTTTCTATATCATTATTATATTCTTCACTTGAAGCTTTAGCAACATTCTTAAGTTTATTTTAAATAGCTTTATTATCTAAAGCCTTAATAATATTTACAGGTGTTATTTTAAATAGTTTATATTTTCCTTTTAAAACATCTTAGCAACATTTCTTAGCTCTTTTCTTAAAATTTCAGGTATCTTATTTAGCATTAATTAATTAACCTAAGTTTGGCTGGATAACCGTAGTTAACGGATTCTAAAGGATGCCTAACCCCTTCCCTTTAGGATAATATAGAACCCTTACCTAGAATCACATTGATTAAGCAGACTATTAACGGAGGTTTAGTTAGCTTTACCTTAGTTAATAATCAGGTGTCCTAATTCACCATAAAATCAATTAGGTGGCGACTCCTTAAAATAAAGCAATTTAGGAATCACCAATATGTTGTACTCCGCTTTAACTCCCGGATTAAAATGGGGTGTAACAGTAATTTTACTTTCATGTTGAATAGATTTAGTTTCATTATTGTTTCTTTAAATTTAAGGAATTTGTAATGAGATGTTGTCTCAATATAATTTTAGTCATTTTTTCTGAATTGTTTTTTAGTACTTTGCATGTTTTGTGACGTTATTTTCATATTGTATATTATTAAAGAATAAAATACATGCTTGCTTAATTTGTACAATGGATACTAATTTTATTCTGAAATAATTATTATATTATACTTTTTAGGAAAATTATATTTTAATCACCAACGGATTAGTTCGTCACATATATTTGGCGATAATAAGTTGTCCTAAAATCACTTTGCGTACGGATTGAATTGTATTTGATGATAATTATAATTGTCACTGATAATCACATTCTTTAGTGACAATTTTGTTTTGTCGGTAAAATCAATATTTTTAACGACAATATGATAGCTTTTAGCCATAAAATTATTTTTATCACCAATTTATGTATTTAATGACGAAATATTTTTTGTATATAAAAGATCGTTTTTAGTGACGAAAATACATTTTTTCAGCTACAAATTACATATAACTTTAAAGACAATTATGATCGTCACTGATTAAAATAATAATTAGTGACAAGGTTGTTTCGTCGGCATTAATTGTCTTTTTAGTGACAAAAACACACTATCAACCACAAAATTTTTATACTTTTTTTGACGAAGAAGTTTGTCATAAATAGTATGAATTTAAGGACGAAATTATTTTTTGTAGTTAATAAACCTTATTTAGTGATGAAACACTAAGTTGTCTTTGTATACTTTTAGCGACCCATGTTTAGGGACCAACGATTGACGATTTTTTTTTTCTCACAAAATATTTTTTGTGACGAAATATGAATTTTAAGTGACAACATAGTTCGTCACTGATAACCAAATTTGTTGTAGTGTATGTTCAAAGGTGCAACGATCTTATCCATCGCTCCACGTTCTTTTGGTTGTTAATTAAACTAACTTAACAACGTAACTTTATGTATTTTATTTCTAGAAAAATTAAAATCATTTTGACATCATAAGATGCAGAGGATCAGGATATTGAAAAACAGTCTAACTTATTCAAACATGTATGTAAGGGGGTTAACTACTAAAAATACTATGAATTAGCGATGGACAAGTTTTGTAGTTAAATAATCAAATCGATTGCTAATTCTATCTGGTGACGGTTTAGAAACGAATTGTCGAAAATTTTGTTAGTTAATCTACTTACCAATAGATTAACGACGAAATTTACAGCTAATGTCAATTCCATTTGAACCGTCTCTGCCGGAAAATCACACCGTACATATAAGGTCAGTTTTTTCTTAATATATATTAGTAGATGATAAACCGCCTTGCTTGAAAGTCCTTGTTTTTCGCAGGTGGAGCCATCGTTAAGACCCAAATGAATTAATAGTGAGCTCAGAACTACTCTAATAAATTAACCAAGCACAACGATCACATTCATAAATATTAAATCATGTACGTACATATTACTCAAGTTCAAGATCTCAGAGTTTACATACCCATATTAGTACAATTCTATCAAATTAAACACATCATTTTTTAGGATTTATCACTCCTTGTATAGTAGCCACTTCAAGCTTTTTCTTGGACCAACATACGCATCTATGAAAAATACAAACAGCTGCTGGACTATTGGGACACTGTTCTTCACAATCATATGGCTTATCACATTGATGACTTGCTTCAACATTGAAGGATCGAATATCTGCAACTATATAAAGAAAAAATAATTAAAAACAATTCATAAGTTCACATATGATATATTATTATCATTATCCTTTTTTTTTTTTGGCTCTAAGATATTGCAAATAAAAAATGTGGTTTGGTGTATGATGCATCCCCGTTCCAAAAAAAAAAAAAAATCTCTCCCTTCACATAGGATTCGAGCATCTGAGGCAGAGATTTATCCAAGATTTAAACTCTTTGGGTCCAATCATTAAGGTTCGTAGCATAATTGAACCCATTGTATTTTTAAAATTATAGGTTCAGTCTTACTATTTGTTGCAACTTTACTGGATTTTAAACATAAATATATGCTCTGCATTGAAACACTAGGTTTAGATGAACTTGGTGCCGTGACGTTGGGGGTCCAAGACTTGAAATATATGAGTTCCTGCGGTGACCTCAAGTTAATACTATGCATTAGTACAGGATTGACCACCAAACATTTATAGATGTGTAGGGAATTTCTATGTATAAAACTCACTATAGAGGGATAGGTGCAAGCCGCCTACCCTAAAGCAAGCATAAGTGCTTGATTTCACTGCTCGAACTCGTGACGTATAAGTCACATGGGAACAACTTTATCATTGCTGAAAGACTCCCTTCTTTAAATATATTACATTAATGAAAAACGAAAATCAAGGAACTAGAGGTTCAAGACTCCAGAAAATAAGAATTGAAGAGAAACAAACCCATGGTGATCAGCAACAAGGCAACAAAGAAAGCAGACTTCATCAGAATTTTGGCCATATTTTTTTTATTTCTTTTTAACTGCACTTTCTAACACAGAAAATATTATAAACTTTGGAATGATTTGGAGAAAGGTCTTTAGCATTATATAGTGGTAGAGCAATCATCTTATGGGACCAAAGTTGGTCAACATTTGGTATTTTTTTATTTTTTTTTTGGGTTACTGAATTTAATCCATTTTGCTAATAAAAATAAGTAGATAATGACGACATTAATTAGAAGGCAATGCACATCTAATGCAGTAAAGAATTAAAGATTAATTAATCAATCTTTCACATGAGAAAACAATAGAATATGGGTCATTTAGATTTTAGGTTGTGGCCAGTTCTCAATTGAGTTTAAGTTAAATACGTCGCTAATATAAATAATTTTTAACACTATCAGCAGGCCATTGATAATTGTTTTTATATAACTTTAACTCCAATTACGTTTTGGTGCAGAGCAGCTACCTTGAACATGAAGCATGGAGTATTTGCAAGTGCATATATGAAATAATAACTAAAAAAAATCATCATTTCACGTACGTATACTAAAATGAATGAATTACCAATAACGTTTGATTTTGTAAACGATCTCATCTGAAACTGAAAGTTTAAGTTATTTAAAAGGGGCCATATTTATTTATATAGGTTTGTCAGTTCTAATACGATCAGTGTTATCTCCTGAAAGTTTACATTGTTAAATATTTGTTTATTTAAGTAGGTCTATACAAACTATACTAAAGAATCTGAGTATCTAATTCAAAACCTCCCGTCAATTAGATGAATAATGACCTAAAGATATCTTTTGGTGACCTTAAGCTTGTACACCTAGTACTGTAGGGTGTATCTCAACACTCTGGCACGTACAAGTTGATTTTCGAGCTTGAACATAGACTTATAAGTCCAAACTAAACGTATATTAATGTGTATTAACTTGAATTTGCTATAAAAACTTATAAGCTTCGAATCCGGATTCACTTCTAATTGTGAAGAAATTTAACTTACTAGAGCATGACAAAAACGTAGACGAGAGTCTAACAACTTGTTTTTAATGTTCATAATTTTTTTTGTCAGCATAAACAATTAAATAGCCAATGATATTTGTATTACAATTATTTATTAAATGTGGACTTATCAATAACTTATTATTGTGTTTTAGCAAAACAGGCTGAATGTTAATAGTTGGTGGACTCAGCCTAATTCGTTTTCAATTGCGCTTTGCTATGGCGGATCAAGGTACGCACCTTCTTTTCATGTATTATATTATTTTATAGGTGTTCTTCATTTATGTGATTATTGTATTCGTGTTTCTTGTTGAATTTTAACAATTTGTTCATTCATTTGAAAGGCTAATCATTGATCTTGTTTTATCCTAAACCATATTTTTTAGCTGCAACGTTTGACTGCTGCTACTTATCAAACAATCAACACAATCTACCTCTATGTTGGTTGGACTTTCAAAAACTGTTTGGTGTGTGTCAAATCCTTCAAAAGTAATGCACGTTTGCAGGAAACTTGTGCACGAAATAATGCGGGTGCGGTGATATTTTTAAAGAATTCGAGCACTAAATCTACCTTCATGTATGTTTTGGTTATCCTAGCAAAAGAAATTCCATTCACACGGCCCGAATCCACACTTAGGTTCAAAGGTGCAAATATGTTATCCATCGCTCCACATTCTTTTGGTTGTTAGTTAAAATACAACTTTATGTATTTATTTTTCTAGAGAAATTAAAATCTTTTTGACATCATAAGATGCGGAGGATCGGGACATTGAAAAAACATTAAAACTTATTCAAACATGTATGAAATGGGGTAAATTACTAAAAACATATGAATTAGCGATGGACATGTTTTGTAGCTAAATAACAAAATTCACTGCTAATCATATCTAGCACCGGATTAGCAACGAATTATTGAAAATTCTGTTAGTTAGGATCTACTTAGAAACATATTAGTTCATAGCTAATTCCAATTCCACTTGAACCATCTCTGTCGGAAAATCACACCATACATATAAGGTCAATTTTTTTCTTAATATATATTAGTGCATGATAAACCGCCTTGCTGAAAATCCTGTTTTTCGGTGTTGGGGCCATCGTTAAGACTCAAGTAAATTAATAGTGAACTCAGAACTACTTTGATAAATTAATCAAGCACAATGATCGCATTCATAAATATTAAAACATGTATATATTACTCAAGATCAAGATCTCAGTTCTACATACCCATATCAGTACAATTCAATCAAATTAAACAAAATAAAACACATTAAGTTTTGGGATTTATCACTCCTTGTGTAGTAGCCACTTCAACCTTTTTGTTGGACCAACATATGCATCTATGAAGAATAACAAACAGGTGCTAGAGTTCGAGGACAACGTGGTTCACAATTATATGGATGATCACATTCATGAATTGCTTCAACCTTAAAGGATGGAATCTCTGCAACTATACAAAGAAAAAATAATTAAAAACAATTAATACTTTCACATGTGATATATTATTATCATTCTTTTTTCCTTTTTGCTATAAGATATTGCAAATAAAGAGTGTGGTTCGGTGTATGAATCATCTCCCTTAAGAAAAAAAATAATTTCCCGTCCACATAGGGTTCAAGGATCTGAGGCATAAGCCGACTCAAGATTTAAACTCTACGGGTCCAACCATTAAAGGTTCTTAGCATAATTGAACCCGTTGTATTTTTAAAACGGAAAGGGTCAAATATGTCATCGAACTATCGGAAATGACTCATTTATGCCGCTTGTCAATAGTTTGGCTCATTTACTCCATCGCTGTTACAAAATGGCTCATCCATGCCATTTCCATGTATGTGTCGGATTGTTTAATTAATTTGGGATTAAAAGTTGAGCCGGTTTAATTAAACAATGTTGACCTCAAATTGGAGGCCACGTGTCATATTTGACATTGTAAAACAGACGTTGATGAAAAATGGCATGAATAAGTCGTTTTGGTAACGGCGATGGCTTGGATGGATTCTGTAATGGCAATGGCATGAATGAGCCAAACTTGTTTACTTCAAACTTTGACTTGTTAAAGCAAACACATCTATGAAAAACACAAATAGGAACGAAACAATACCTACAATCTCTTGTATGATGACATTTGTGTGCCTCTGTCACCTTAGATGGAATATATGTGACTAAAAATATTTAAAACAAATCAAATTATCATTTCACATATATAGCAAAAGTTTGTCACTAGTTCTATGTAACGACGAATTATTTAGCACTAAATTAGGGCCGCAAGGAGTAAAAATTGAAAGAGCTGAGGGACAAACCAGAGATCATTAGCAACAGGGAAAATTAGTAAACAAGAACTGGAATTAATGACGGATAAATTTTGTAATGAAGCAGCAAAATTCTATCACTAATTTATTTAAACGATGAATTATTAAAAAAAAAATCTATCAAACAACAAATTATTTAGCGACAAATTAGGGCTAGAGAGAGATAATCAAAAAGAGGGACGATCACCCATGATGATTAGCAACAGAGCAACAACAAATGTTGAATACTTCATAAGAGCCTTCCCCATATTTTAATTTTATTTTGCAACTGCAGTTTCTACTAATTAATTATAACCTTTAACTGATTTTGATTTGAAGCAAGGTATTCTATAGCATTATATAGGGGCAAAAGTAAATCTCACTTGTCATGTAATTAATACTTATTAGCCGTACTTAGTTTAGCATAACTTAGTATTTAGATTAAAGTTATATTTTTTATGACTTATTAATTAGCAATACTTATTTTAACCGATTTTATTATCTTTTTTGTTGGATATTTTAATACGATGTGATCACCCAACTCATATTTTGTGTTATTTTCTTAAGATACACCTTAGTTATACAGTTGTATCTTACTATAACTAAAGAAATATTTGAAGTAAAAGTCATATGTATGAAGACTTTTTCGAGAAAAAAAAAACCCCGAAGAAATCAAATAACCCGAGAAAACCAGAAGTTGAAAAACCCGAATTTTATTGGTTTGGTTTATAAATTTAAAAAACCGACGCAATTGGTTTGGTTTGGTAATTGAAAAATCCGAACCAACCGGTCCATGTTCACCCCTATACAAACCTATAGAATGGTTTGGAGAAGAAAGCATTGATTTAAAGTGGACGGGGTTTTTGCCACATGGACAAACTGGGTGGACAACCATGCAGGCTTTTTCTTCCACGTCGGACTGCCCAGTCAGCATTCATGACAGTCTGTTAATGAGAGGGACATTTGTGGTCCCTTGGAATGATAGCGAGGGCTCTTTTGGTACCAAAAACAAATGGAGTGTATATGCAGTCTATTTCGGATAGTTCAAGGGTAATTTTTGCCTTTTCCGTAAAGTAAATTAAGTTTACCTTATTTATGAGGCCATATTATTTCATATTAAGTACAGAAGCCTTTTTTGGGTTGTTCACAAATGTGATGGGGTAAAACTCTTATATAGCCACTTTTTAGTTTATGTAAGTAAAAATAGGAATTACATGGAGTTACAAATGTCTTGGAATTTTACATGTAAAATTTGAAACTCTAAGATAGTGACTACAAAAATAAGACGGAAAGGTGAGTAGTGAGCCCTATTTCTACAATTTTGATGATGCACCAAAATATTAGTACAATAAGGCATCATTCCATTTAGCAAATGGCGTAATTATGGCAACATGTATTACTCAACATAAGAGTTTTGAAGTTCATATTCATTTAGGAAATAGAAACATACATAACGATAGTCGATATAGTAAAAATTTATCCGCACTTAGTTCATGTAAAACGTAAAATTTTGAGTGCGAATAAATTTTTATCCCCACATCATCAATTCTCGGGTTTCGGGCCACGAACCGTAGTCACATCAGACTTTGACTTGGACCAACAAAAGCATTGATGAAAAATACAAATAGGAATGAAACAATAATGACAATCCTTTGCATGATTACACGTTTGCACTTGTGCCTCTGCCACCTTACTGGATGGAATATCTGCAACTGAAAATATTTAAAACAAATCAGATTATCATTTCACATATGTAGCAAAAATTTGTCATTAATTCTATTAAGCGACGAATTATCAAAAAAAGAAGAAGTTAAAACAACAAATTATTTAATGATCAATTAGGGCCAGAGAGAGTAAGAACTGCAGAAAGAGGGACAAAACATTGATGATTAGCAACAGGGCAAATTATTAAAAAAGAACTGGAATTAATGACAGATAAATTTTGTAACGACAACAACAACAACAACAACAACATACCCAGTGTAATATCACGAGTGGGTTCTGGGGAGAATAATGTTGGGCTAAAACAACCCAAAGATACTCTTCACATGATGTGATATTGTCCGCTTTGAGTCAAGTCGGCACGGTTTTTCTCAAAAGGCCTCACATCATTAAGAGTATCCAACTCCTTATAAGTAGCTCCTTTTTCTTTTCAGCTACCAATGTGGTACTTTGTTCGCACACCTAACAATCTCCCACTCGAACTAAGTTCCACGTGGCTCATTAGCGGTCAGAGATTCAATATGCCAATGTGTCACCCACATTGTCAGAGTATTTACGGTCACCGAAGCTCAAAAGCTATATATGCGTCTTCAAAGCAAGGGTAAAGGTTGTAAACCAGCCCATAGACGGGCAAAGGCACTAAGCCGACCCCCACGCCACACTCCGCCATCTTCATACTCGTCCCGCCAAATCATTAGCTCTGATACCAGTTGTTGGGCTAAAACAGCCCAAAGATACTCTTAACATGATGTGGTATTGTCCGCTTTGGGTCAAGCCCGCACGGTTTTTCCCAAAAGGCCTCATATCATTAAGAGTATCCAACTCCTCATAAGTAGCTCATTTTTCTTTTCAGCTACCAGTGTGTTACTTTGTTCGCACACCCAACAAGTAACGTATCAAAAGAAGTGTTATCAAAGGGGGATAGAAAGAAAAAATAACAGCAGAAATTTTATAACGAAACATCAAAATTCCATCACTAATCTTGTTGATGAATAATTAAAAATTCTATTAAACAACGAATTATTTAGTGATAATAGGGCCAGAGAGAGTAAAAATTAAAAAAGGGACAAACTGATGATGATTATCAATGGGGAATATTATTTAAAAAGAACTAGAATTAATGACGTATAAATTTTGTAACGAATCAACAAAATTCTGCCACTAATCTATTTAGCGATGAATTATTAAAAATTCTATCAAACAATGAATTATTTAGCGACAAATTAGGGCCAGAGAGAGATAATAAAAAAGAGGGACAATTACCCATGATGATTAGCAACAAAGCAACAACAAATGTTGAAAACTTCATAAAAGCCTTCCCCATACTTCCCTTTGTTTTCTTTTCTTTTTTTTAGCACTTAATAAACTAATTAATACAACTTTTACTTGATTTAATTTGGAGCAATGTATTCTACAGCATTATATGGGGGTAAAAGCAAATCCCACTCCTGATTAATGCATTAATGAATTATGGTTGTAGAGGCAAAGCCCACTTCAAATTGATGTTATCTCATAAAACCATAAAAGGTAACATAAATTAAAGTAAGTTTGCCTTATTTATGAGGCCAGATAATTTCACATTAAGTACAGAAGCCTTTTTTGGGTAGATAGAGATAATAAAAAAGAGGAACAATTACCCAAGATAATTAGTAATAGAGCAAAAATAAACGTTGAAAATTTCATAAGAGCCTTCCCTATATTTTTATTTTATTTTGCAATGTGCACTGCAATTTTTACTAATTAATTACAACTTTTAATTGATTTTGTTTTGGAGCAAGGTATTCTACAGCATTATATAGGGGTAAAAGCAAATTAAATCCCACTTGTGATTAATGTAATCTCGTGAAATAAAAACATAGAAACAAGTTCAATTACCACATCTATATATAATATAAAGCTAGGCATAAACAAGGTGATGTGGCACCTCTCTATGGCCACCATTCTTATTTATCCTTTTTCTCCTTTTTTTTTGGCATTTTATTGGTTTATTTCTTCATTGTAATGCAATTATTTAGCTATTAAACTACTAATGCTTTTGTTCTCGGAGAATCACAGCCAAAGAATTGCATTTAGGCTTCCCAGAAATAAATGTCAGGTGCATTTATTATTTTGAAACTGTTCAACTTAAATTTCTTAGTAATTACAGTTCCCTGTCTTCCTCTTCTATTAATGGTTATTGTTGTACTCCATAAAGAAGGAAAATGAAGAGTTTTGAAGGCAGTTAAGAATTGTTAAAGAATTCAATTAATTAGAATTGTTAAAGATTTGAAGTAAATCAAGATAATGAAAAGTCATAGCAGGGATTTCATTAAATATATAAAAGAAAATTATGTGGGAACCCTGATACGGAATGTGTTTCTGGTTCTGTGGTAAAAGCAAATCCTGTTTCGACTCATTTCTCCCGCAGTCCAACACCAATTCTGAATCCATCTGTGAAATATATGCACGTTATTTTCTAAAAAAAAAAAAAAAAAATCACTTACACTTACATATCATGTAGCAAGTAATGAGTGGTGTCATTTGTGAGTACAAAAACATATAATGATGGCAGTTGGGATGTAAAGATCACTAATGGTTTAAATTAAGGTATAGATTCGGAAAGGTCATATCTGTTAGAGGATCATTTCTTTATCTTTTTTTTGTTTTTTTTTTGTTTCTCATTTTCGTTTAATTACATCTTTTGTTAAATATCCTTCTCCTCTTTTTTTGTTCGGAAGAAATGACTGGACATCTTTTTCAGTTACCATTTTATGAATGATGACATGATTACTACAATTAGAGGAATCAACCCCGTATCTGTAACAGCTTATGAACTATCACAAGCAATTGCAATGAAGAGATATTCATTGATACATGTAATCCTCTTGGGCCTGGCTAAGAAGGGGCAACGGGATTCATCCGAACCCTGTTTGGCAGAAAATTACCTGTACATAAAAGGTTAAATTTTTTTTTTTAATATGTATCGTATATGTTGAATCCCCCTGGCTTCTTCGTTTGTTTGATTCTTTAAATTTTAAACTCCATTATTGAAAATCTTGGCTCCACCACTATTCATGAATAGTGTAGTCAGAAAGTAACTATTCTTATTTTATTTTTATTTTAAGTGGAAAGAAAAGTTGAGAAAAGGACTAAAAATGTATCTTTTGCATATGGGAAGGGCAACCGGTTTTTATGACATGTATGGAGATTCTATGAAGCCAAGAATATATGAGGTTATCTAATTTTCATATTATTAACTCAATAATTCGATGCTAACATGTTTTTCTTGAAAAATATTTTTTTTTATAAAGGAAAGTTCTTGAGAGGGAATTAAAAAAAATTAGAAACGAGAATTTGAGAAGTTTAACCATTTCAATTAATCTTTAAGTATTGCCTTTCTTGACCTTATGCCAAGCAACATTGAAATTGAATATTACTCTTTTTTTTTCTATGATGATGAATCTATGTAATTTAAAGTTGCTATGTTAACTTTAAATATATCTTTTTAGCTTGTGTGATTGCATTTTTGCTCTTTTTAACATTTAGAATATAGGTAATGTGCAGGTTGATGAGCTATCACTATCATAAAAGGATGTGGTGCAGCGGATGAAGCTGCTCCTCACTTAACCAGAATCTTAGATTTGAGCTTTGAGTATGGAAAATCTTTGGTAGGAAGCGCTCCCCCAGATTGGCACTCGGTGCGAATCCGAATTTAGTCGAGCTCCAATACGGGTACCGAACACCGAATGAGAAATAACTAAAAAATATGAGCTATCACTAGAGAAGTGAACTTTCTCGTGTCTATAACCTTTCTTAAAGACCACTATATTGATTCTCTTAGTTTTAATTTTTCTCGCGTGATAGAAGTGAATTTAGGAAGAAATAAGAAAATTCAAAATATCAATTACAGTGCATAGAATTTTATATGCACAAATTCATATCTCACGAAGTGACTTCACACAGTAATATAGCATTATTAGAGACATTTTGAGTGACGAATTAACAACAAAAATATGACTGTTGTTCAAAAATGTGAAACTATTTTCGAAATAGTATTTGCTTCTAAATTTTAAGTTGAACTTATTAGAGACTTATATTAATTTAAAATAACTAAAACCATATGAAAATGTTAAGATTTTTTCAAGGATTTAATATAATGTTTTTTTAGGAAGTAACTCTAATAAAAATACATGAGGCTTCTAAACTTTTTACAGAACAACTGGCAAAGATACAGGTGCTTTCGGAAGATCACACATAAGATGACCAATTTTGAAATTGGATCTTGATGAACAATATCATCTTAAAATTTTAGTCGTTTTTATAATCTGTTTGTTTTTTTGTTTATGTGTAATTAATGACATGATTAGTAAAGCTAATTGACATAGTATTTAAGTTGTTTAACCAATTTAGTGAATTGATTTTATATGCATAAGTGTAGAAAATTTGTCTCTTTATATATCTACTAAATTTACAATTTTTTCATGAACTTATACATTTTTTCTTGAACGCGCGAAGCGCTAACAAATTCACTAGTTAATTATTAGCCTAATGTATCAATACCAGGGGGAATTTGTTACTTAAATTATAATGCACGAGAATTTAAATTCTCTTCCCCAAGTTAGGTATTTTCTATACATATTTTCTAGAATTGATCTAATATTATTTGTTAATTCGGGTGCTCCAAAAAGGTTGAATGGTGTACTTTGTTAAATGCTGAGTTATTTACTAAGAGGAATGAGGATCAATTCCCACTTAGTACTTTCTTCTGTCTTTAGTGCACACATGTTTTAGAAATCCTAAATCTATTTGATCACTACATATTAAATTCATCTGTAAATTGAACACATATTGTGAGAAACGGTAGCGAAGCCATTCAACAAGAAGCCAAGGACATTCAACATTAATTATTATATACATAAAAATAAAATAAAAAAACTTGTATATACGGTGAATTTTATATGGAGTTCTTTACCTTTTACACCCCTAATGTATATTTCACAATTTTAATTTACACCCTTTCCTTCAATCCTTTTCAATTTGCCCGTTAACCTATTTGTTGTGCTATTTCACACACACACAAAAATACATTGACATGCATACAGTCTTAGCTTGAGACAGCAGATACACGTGCACTCACAGCTTATATGCTAGATATATTGATCCAATCGAATTCATTGTTTACCATTAAGAATGTGATGGGATGGACGGGATCCCTTCACCTTTAATCAGAAGTCTCGTTTTGAGCCCTGCGAATGAAGTTTTCCTTGGTAATTAGGAGTGTTTCCTCCTTTAATAGACGCTACGCAATGTGAATTTGAATTAGCAGGGCCAATAAACACCGAATACTAGATAATGATACTAAAAAAAAAAAATACGCACGTTGACTAGTCATTTATCGTTAATCGGGTTGGATTAATAATATAAACCTTAGAAAGTATGTTATAACGAAGAAAGAGTATAGCATTTAATTTGTTCACAACTTTGTTTGAACTTGCATTGCTTTGACTTTTACAAAGCTTTCGATTGATGAACCAAAAACCTTCTTCTTCTTTTTTTTTTTTAATTTGGAAAGGTCTAATCTGTTAGGACTATTTCGTTTGTTGAAGGAAAAAGGTTCAAATTCGTAGATATACGATAACAAATTTGTTCAATTTAGTCTATCGTTATACTTTTGTTCCATTCATATAATTTCCATTAGCAAATTGTTTCTTTGTTTCTTATTTTCTCTAGTGGAGATCCAACGCAAAACTAGCCACATGTTTAATTTTTTTTAAAAAAAATCCAGATTTATCGGTTGACTTTCAACTTTATTAAAAATTACCTCAAGTTGAAGCTCCGACACGGGTCAATTAAGGGTAAAACGGAGACTTTTTCCTAATGATCCACAGGTACTATTAGAACAAAAGTCTAAAGGAAGGCAAACTTAATTAATTTCAAATAGTACAAGAGTAAATTACTTTCCTAATATAGTGCACTTTCGAGATGAAAAATAATTTTTGAAATTAAGGATCAAAGACCCAATCTCAATATTATTTTGAAATTTGCTCAAATAATATTTTAGAACTTCATTTTACTGTAAGCTTCGCATTTATGTTTGCAAGATTTCCATTTTCCTTAAATTATTTATTTATTTATTATTTATTTGAAAAGCTTCAAAAGGAATATCAAAATACATTTCACAACGATCTTAGAAATTACCCAAATATCAGATCCAGTTTTACAGAATATTCTTTATACTTTGGCTTAAACAATAATTTAAGGAAAAACATATATTTTTGTAAATCAAAGTTAATAAACAGTATGTTCATATACAGAAATCTTATCTTTGGAAGGAAAAAACAACTTTAGATAAATTTATGCTAAAAGATCAATTAAATTCCATCATTAGTGGAAACAAACATAGAGGAATCTCTGTAACCAATCCACAATATCTTCTGCCACAGCTCATAATTCAAACATTTTATTTTACATAATATACACAACCATAATTAGAGCTAATTTATTTTTAAAACAATTAAGCAAAAATATTAACCAATAACCATTATCCGAAAGATTGGTTCAACGAGGTCCCAATAATTATGGAACAAATTAATTAGAGTCACAAAATAGTTCCACGTTCAAAGCCATATAAATCTAAGTCTTCACTTACACTTTCAACTCAGTTAAATCCAAATTCAACTTTGGTTCAGACTTTATTAGAGAAAGAGAATGAAAATGTGGAAAAGTGCTTTGATTTTCATCTTCAATTTGTGTCTCATAGTTAATGCAAATAATGATAATCAAAGAAAGGTATAAAATATTTAAAAAAATCTTCGATTGATGTTATTTTCATTCTTTTTGCAAATCTTTTACGTTAAATTTTAGATTTTTATAATGTTCATGATGTTATAATGTGTAATTACAGTCATATATTGTGTATATGGGGGAACTTCCAAAGGACACCAGTTTCTTGCTTAACAATCACAACAACATTCTCAAACAAGCAATTGGATCAGAGTAAATATGTTTCTTCCTATTTTCACATATTTGTTTGTGAATTTATTCTTGTTGTCGTTAATTCTTGATGGTTTGTTGAGTATGATTAATTAGTTGGTGTATACATACCTTTGGTTTTCTACTCGGTGTTCGGTGTTCAGTGTCCGTATATATTGGGGGCCAATTAAATTTGGATTGTTGTCGGGGACGAGTCCAATACTAGGGGTAAAGCGCTTCCTAACAAAGGTGATTCCACACCCAGAACTCTAATCCGAGAACTCTGGTTAATAATGTAGGATTACTTACTATACTCCACTACAATCCTTATTGATTAATGGTTGGAGTATAGTGTAATAAAAGATGTGCCCTTTTGCTTCTATTGTTATTTGTTTCAAAATGAATACACTGATTGAAGTATTTCTAATAAGACTATTATGAATATATTTCAAAATATGAACACTTGTCCAAGAGAGTTGTGTGGTAATTACCTGAATTATGTTTTATTATTACGATTTGAATAGTGTTTTTGTTAATATGAGTTCATTTCTTCACTTTTGTAAATTTTGACATATGAAAAATCATGTGTACGACACTGATCATGATAACTTTTTTCTCCATTTGCAATTGGTTACTAGAAATGAAAGCAAATTTAAGTTAGTTATTCGAGACTCGAAATATTGTTTATTTTTTTTCTCAATAATTTTGTAATTTTCAGTTTAGGACTATCAAGAGAATCGAGAGTGCTCCACAGTTACCGAAGAAGTTTTAATGGGTTCGTGGCAAAATTATCACCCGAAGAAGCAGACGTTCTATCTCGTATGAAATAATATCAAATACTGGCGAAGTTAATGAGTGTGTAAAATTTCATCTTTTAGTTTGATCATATTTTAATTTAATTTAGTATGACATTGTTGTTGCAGGTAGAGAAGATGTTATTTCAGTGTTTCCAAACACTATTCGACAACTTCGTACTACAAGATCATGGGATTTTGTTGGCATGCCTTTGAATGTTAGAAGAAAACCACAAGTTGAAAGTGATATCATTGTAGGTGTTATTGATACAGGTAAGTATCCAATGTTTAAACAATGACCAAAACTCTTCAATAGCATGTATCCGGTGCCAGAGGCGGAACTAGAGTTCTAGCTGCAGGATCGTATTTGTGTTAAGAAATATATTTAAAATGTATAAATAATTTATTTAGATTTCAGTAGGCTTTCTTTTCTAGAATTTAGAACTCATACACAAAATTCTGAATCCAACTCTGCTCGGCAAAATTGTCGATGTGTGTCCAAACTAACCCGAACACCATCTTCATAAAAAATAAAAAATAAAATCTTGCAACCAAGACTTACATTTTTTTTTTTTTTCAACTTATATGATTTTTTTAGGAGTATGGATTGAATCACCAAGTTTCAATGATGAAGGCTTTGGGCCTCCACCTTCCAAATGGAAAGGCAAATGTGACAAGGGTGTGAATTTCACTAAATGCAACAAGTAAGTATTGTAAATATTAGGTGCGAAAGTGTATTTTTCCTCTCCATGGTGTTTGACGTTCTTCTATTTGTCATTAAAAAGCATATAGCTAACATTATTTTTATATCCCGTTGCTAAGTTGTCGTTAAATAGGATTAGTGGCGTTTTTTTTACTGTTTAGCTATAGAAGTTATCTGTTGCCAGTTTCCGTAGTGATTCTTTTAAATTGTTAGTGTATAAAATTTAAACTCATACTAATATTTTTACAAATGCACAGCAAAGTGATTGGAGCACAATACTTCAATCTTGAAGGTGTGGGGGACACTGACCAGATCACAACGGCCGATTTAGAGGGCCACGGGTCCCACACGGCTTCCACGGCCGCGGGCATACCCGTCCGGGATGCCAGCCTAAACGGTCTAGCAAAAGGCATTGCGCGCGGTGGGGTCCCCTCCGCGCGCATTGCCGCTTACAAAGCGTGTTGGTCCATGGGCTGCTCAGACAGCGACATTTTAGCTGCGTTCGACGCCGCGATCGCGGATGGGGTCGACTTTATTTCCCTGTCTGTCGGAGGCGAGTCCCGCGATTTTTTCGATGATTCGATAGCTATTGGAGCATTTCATGCCCTGAAAAAAGGGATATTGACTTCTTGTGCTGGTGGAAATAGTGGGCCTGATTTGGGAAGTATTGAAAATGTAGCACCATGGATTTTTACGGTGGCAGCTAGTAGCATTGATAGACAATTTGAGACTGATGCTAAGTTGGGTAACGGAGTCCAAATTTCTGTAAGTTACACAAACTCTTTTTAGTTCTTCACTTATATATGCTTTGTTTACATAACTATGGGGTAAAATTTAAAATGTAGCCAATATTCTGGTGCTATAGTTCGTTAAGTAAAGTCGAATGTATTACCGGGAATTTCACTTTTGAATTTGAATTTCCAGAACAGTAGTAACTTTTTAAAAATACGATCGATAAGTGGTCAATAAATTATATTTCTATGGATGAAAAAATTAATCCATGAAAATATGACTAGTTTGAACGGGCTTAGTTTGGCATAGTTCCATGACGGATTAATTAGTCCGATTTGGGCTAAATATGTAGCTCAAATTGATCTTTAAATAAACTTGTCAAATATTTTTAAAATTTTGTTGTTTGACACGTTTAGATATAGTTATAATAAAGAAAAAAAAAGTATTTGGTAATTTAAAATGTATAAGAAAACGTATAAAGAAATTAAAACTTAATTAAAGTGGAGCGAGGGGAGTTATGACTCATTGTTTAGCCATCTTAACTTAGTCAGAGTAATTTTTAGACGGATTAATGACCCGCTTATTTATTGAAGTTCTCTATGGTCAATTATTGTATTTTTCTTCTATAGGGAATTTCAATCAACACATTTGAACCGAATAAAAAATGGTTTCCCTTAACCACGGGAACTCTTGCAGAGGTAAAAAATGCATCTTATCATGGAAATTCAAGGTACGCATATGTTACACTCGCTTTGTTTCAATTTGTGTGACATTATTTTTTTATTAATTTTTCAAAAATATAATTTTATATTTAGAATAAGAATAATTTAACTTTATAGTTCTCATTTTACTGTTATCGAGAAGTTTTCATAGCCATATAATGTTTATAGCTTATTTAGGATTAGAAGTCTCAAAAGTTATATGGAGAATCGCAAAAATGTCTTTAACATGTTTAAGATCACAATGTTAAAAAGTTTCATTTCTCTCTAAACTATGTGCTTAACCAAATTATGGAATCAAATTATTTTGTAACAAGAAGCTTTTATAGCTTCTTCTTTTTTCAATCCGGTATCTTCAATGGAGCCCGACTAAATTCGAATCACGCATTACCGGACGCATTTCTTGGGGCGGCACTCCAAACATGATTTGAAGCTTTTATAGCTAGATATATGTGTGTTTCTGGCAAGTTTAAATCCATAATTTTCAAAAATCTTTATTTACAATGTTATAGCATATTTAATACCACAATGTTATCTTCTCTTCTTTCCTACTCTTGTTGAGTCAAATTATATGTCACTTAAATTAAAGCAGAAGGAGTAGAACTTTTTTTATAACTTTTAAGCTTCTTCTTTTATCAAGATTTTTTATAATTTTTAAATTTTTTTCTTTCTTTCTTTTTTAAATTCAGTGCTTGCGACATTGGTACCTTAGAGGAGAGCAAAGTGAAAGGGAAAATAGTATATTGTCTTGGAAGTAGTCAACAAGATTCCGTCATTCAATACTTGAAAGGTGCTGGTGCCATTATAGTCGGTGATAAGATGACAGACGTTGCATTTGAGACACAAATATCAGCAACAAATATCAATACTACATATGCTGCACAAGTTGAGAAGTACATAAATTCTACAAAGTAAGTTTGATTTTTCACACACATATTTATATATTGATTTTATGAATTAGTTTTTCTTTGGTTTTTCGCCTGGTGATCAGTATTTCTAATGGCGCCGGATTAAATTTGAAATCGAGCCAGGAAGTAAAGCACTTTCTAACAAAGGCGAATTCTTACCCGGGGCTTGAAATCCCGAATTCGTGACTACTGGCTAAAGATGAAGGAGTGTTTATCGCTCCACCACAATGCTAATTGCTATTTTTATGAATTAATTAAGAAAAGCGAAAAGGCATTGCTCCTCAAGAAAAAAGTAGCTGTCATTAAAATAATTGACCTGGCCGCGCGCGTCGGATAATTACATTGTATATATAATGTTAAACTATTTTTATGTATTATGTAGTAAATGTTGAATCCTCTTAATTTTTTCACGTGCTTACTAATTTATATTTTGAATTTTTTATTGACAATGCTGGCTTCGCTGCTGAATTTAACTATGTATTTTCTAATGTTTTTTTGGATGAATTTTCAGATCCCCAAAAGCTGTAATATACAAATCAAGAACTGTGAATATGACTGCACCATTTGTGGCTTCTTTCTCATCTAGAGGACCCCAAACCATCAGTCTCAACATTCTCAAGGTGACAAAAATGAGAATCATTATTTTCATCTCCTCTGGTTCCTTTTAGGTGTTATCCAACATTGCTTCATATATTTTTTTATGTATGTAATGGGCAAAAAATATTTTATAAATAGGCCTACACCATTGAAAAGTAATGGTGTTATACTATGCTGTTCGGACTTAACAAAAATAATGACCTCACTCGTGTCGAATTCTTAAAAAAAACACATTTTTTAGAGGTTCCAAAATGCACGCATCAATACTTTTAAAAAGTCCGAGCAAGATAGCTCCTACAAAGTAAACATCAATTTGAGAATGGAAGAAACGAAACTCTACATCTACTTACAATCATAATTGTAAGACTAGGCTAACTCTACTTGTTCAAAATCTTGTGTATGCCACTATCAATTGACACCCCTTTGCTGAAAAACTACACTTTGTAGACAGATGGAAAAAAAAATTATGTGCATATATTATACGTTGAATCCCTTCAATTTTTCGTGTATTTACTTCTTCTTTTTTTGACTCCCCTTAATGAAAATTTACGTGTATGTCTCATCATATGTTGAATCTCCTTGACTTCTTCGTAGATATATGTTGGATAATTAATGCAAAAACAAAGTAATTAAAAGTCAAATATTAGCTTATGACGTTACTGATTTCCTTCTTTGCTCTGAATCTCTAGTTGAACTTTCATATGTTTAGCTTTAGCATGCAAGTTGAGTTAAAAAGCACTCATTTTAGCCATTTTGATGATTGTCGTTTACTGCAACCAAAACGATTCTTTGTTTTCAATCATCCTTTAGACATGAAAGAGGAGGAATAAAGAAGAAAAAAAGAAAAAAGAAAAAAAAAAAGAGAGGAAGGAGCGAAGAACTTCTTGGTTGGAAGAGAAGGACTTCTTGGATGCTCCAACTTTACAAGATGCTCATCTAGACACCTCCAAAGTTCATGTTCCCCGTCAGCATCGGGTGTCCACGAGACACAATGTGTACGAGTTGAGGTGTCTAGATGTGCATTCTGAAAGTTTGAGTATTTAGTTGTTAGTTGAGGTTAAGTCAAGGTGTCTATCTACGTATTATATCGTGTTTTTTATTTTTTGACTTCCCTTAGTAAAAATTCTGGCTCTGCTAGTGCTCTCTGACATGAAGTATTATTATTTGCAGCCTGATATTGCTGCACCAGGATTGAGCATCTTGGCTGCAAATTCAGGATCACATAGAATCAATGGAGATAGTGAAGACAAGAAAAATGTGAAGTATTATGTTGAATCAGGTACTTCCATGGCTTGTCCACATGTTGCAGCCGCCGCTGCGTATGTAAAATCGTTTCATCCCGACTGGTCTCCTGCTGCTATCAAATCCGCTCTGATGACAACAGGTATGATTTGTAATTCAGGCTACTAATCCGACTTATTATGAACGGATATAAAGTTATCTTTTAGACGACCTTAGCCAGGGTTGAAGCTATAGCCAGTGAAGGATGGGTCAGCTGATCATCCTTCATAGGTTGTAGCTTCGTCTCTGTGCGACCCGATAAAGTAAAAGTTATTTCATACTTCTTTGGTCCTAATTTATCGGTTATTTAGAAACGATTTAGCTTTAAACTTCTTATTTCAAAAGTCTTTCTTTTTTTTCTTCAACTATGTTCAGTCAAAGTGCATCACAAAATTGGGGTGGAGGGAGTATATTGCCGGTAGCTTCGCCGTTGTACGACCTGATAGTGTAAAAATTAGATTTTATACTGTCGTTGGATAGTTAATAATCTTTTTTGGTTTCATTTTTTCAGCTAAATCTATGAAGATTAGGCCAGTGGGAGCTGAACTAGCCTCAGGATCAGGACAAATTAATCCAAGAAAGGCAATTAACCCTGGTTTAATTTATGACCTTGATTTAGACTCATACATAAGTTATTTTTGCAAAGAAGGCTATAACAGTACAAACATAGCCTTGCTCACTGGAAGCAAAAAGTACAAATGTTCAAGTGTTCCAGAAGCAAAAGGAGCAGATGGACTAAATTACCCCTCAATGCATTTACAACTCAAGAATGCAAATGAAAGTGACATTTCTGCAATTTTTTATAGAACTGTGACACATGTTGGGAATGGAAAAGCTGTGTACAAAGCAAAAGTTAGGGGACCAAAGTGTCTTTCAATAAAAGTTGTGCCAAATATTTTGTCATTCAGTACAGTGAATCAGAAGAAGTCTTTTAGAGTTATGTTGAAGGGGAAATTCATTAGAGAAAAATCATGGTACCTTTCTGGTTCTTTAGTGTGGATTGGGAAAAAGCCTAATGTTAAAAGTCCTATCTTAGTGTATAGGCCATTAGTGGATTATATGTATTAAAGTTAGATGTTTATTCAATAAATACATTTTTGTTATAAATATCCCAAGTAGTGGATATCCATTAAGTTATAAATATCCCAAAATATCTCAAAATATCCCATGTCCTGTTGCTCCTATAAATAGGATGCACAGATGCAATATTGAAAGAGCAGAAATAATATAATCTGATATCTCTCTACATATTTCTTCTGTGTATTTACTTCATAGTTTTATTTCATATTACGTTATCAGCACGATGCTCGCGATGAGGGGGTGTGTTGTGAACTTGAAGTTCCCACATCGCTCGCACACGGGATTGTGTGCGTGCTTATAAGCTGGGCCTGAAGCCTTTACTTGTATACGCGTTTGAAAACCGTGAGGGGCCAGAAGTTCCCAAAGCGGACAGTTTATACAAGTGAGCTAATGGTGCCTGGTGGCCCTCCTCCTTCGTATACGCGTTTTAAAGCCGTGAGGTGCGCCAAAGCGGACAATATGTACAAGCAGTTTATAACACGTTATCAGCACGAGCCTTAGCCATCTTGAGCAAATACTTTGAAAGTCTCGAAGGTGCAATTCTTGGAATTACACTGAGTACAAGTCGTTGCCTCACTGGAGATAAAGTAAAGGACTTGCAGTACTTATTTAGTCTAAACAGTTCAGGTAACATGTTCCAAGTATTTTTCTATCTTTGTTTTGATGGTTGATTGTTGTTGACTTTAACAACTACGAAAATTTTAAACTGATTTTTGGGAGAAGCTCACCATCAGCGTAGTAAGAACTAAGAAACATGGCCTTTTTTTTTTTTTTTAATATTACTATGGAATATAGCACTTCGGCCTCTTTTTGACAAAATATCTTGAAACCAAAGTTGCTGAAGGCCTTATGCCAATATTCTACTGGAAGGTTAGTTCGCAAATATGAAATGATTAAATGAGTTTATATCAGTGAACACCAGAAGTGGTAATATTTTTACGGGCTTATTGTGTTTATGATTGAAGATGTGTTAGAGAAAAATTCTTCACATTATATGTATGCCTCGATTTGCTCCTGAAGTAGCAATATCTTAAAAGAGGCTATAAGCTATCACGATTTGATATGCTTAAGGCACGTTCAGATAATTATGTTTTATTCCTGAAGAATGAAAACTTTTGATAAATGTTGCAAATATAGATCCATTCCCTGAAGTGAATGTGATAATATATAGTTTAGCCTATAAATATAAACGTGCATTTGATTGTGAAAATATTATGATCCATCTCCAGAAGAGGTAGAATAATTGAGAAGAAATATTCTGAATATTATATGCTTTTCTCCCGAAGTACTAAACTCATAATTTTGCTCCACGATTAGCAAACTTTCAATTCTACTCTAGAAGTAGTAAGCCTATGTATTTTACTCCTGAAGTAGTAAGGTTTTTAATTCTACTCCTGAAACAACTCTGAAATCTACTCCCGAAGTAGTAGAATTTAGAAATTTACTCCTGAATTAGTCAACCTTTAAACTTTACTCCCGAAGTGGTAAAACTTGAAACTTTACTCCCGAAGCAGTAAAACTCTGAAACTTTACTCCTGAAGCAGAAAGAATTACCAAAATATCTGAGAAATACTTTGAAGCAATATTTTCTTGTGTTTGAGCAAAATAACGAGCTATTGATGAGCGTCGTATTTCAAGCACATTTAAATAATCAGGTTTCATTCCCCGAAGTGAATGAACAAATACCACAACTTATCTCCTGGAGGGATAAAATACAAGGAATGTAGATGTTATATTTTGGTGGTATGAAAGTCAGACATTGCTATATGTACCTGTCGTACGTCGAAACATATTTCTAAGGCAAAAGGAAGAAGAGTAGAATGCTTTCTCCTATAACCACATTAATACATTATGGTTAGTTGTTATTGATTTCCTTGAAGGAAATAACAATTAATGTATTTCTTTATGAAGGATTTGATTATTATGTGTTTGAGCTTAGATACAAAATTCTCAGTTAATGATGAATCTCCCTGAAGGAGATGTTTGAAATATTGAAGTTTAGAATTCAATGTTTATTTCGTGACACCAGTAGTGTCGAAATTTGCTTTAATGGTACCAGAAGTATTTAAGAAATATTTGGTAATAGAAATTAATGATCAAAGGCTCCAGAAGAGCTAATTATTTATTTACAAGTATCATGACACTAGCAGTGTCCAAATAATATATGATTATGGTGAACAAATTGATGTCTCTCGAAGAGCTTATATATGATAGTGCCATTCATCTGAGATCATAATTATTTCGATCGGAAAATAAATTATAGTAAACCTGAAGTTTACTAGCGAGAAAAATGGTCATCATATTGAGACTACAGATGATTGGAAGATTGAATATCTCCAACTTATTACGGGTAGGGTCACGTGTGTAAAGCGTTACCCGAGCATGATGAGATCGCATGTCACAATAAACCAGAAGTTTTGACATAAAATTTTATGCAATAGTAAACCAGAAGTTTATTAAAAGAAATAGCACTCGTCATAGTAAACTTGAAGTTTACGGGTACAGATAATTTTATCAGTTGACAAGACCATTTTGATCGTCCTGATTTAAATCTGATGTGCTAATTGAGTATTAAAAAACATATTGAAGAACTAGAAGATTCTTCAAGAATTTGTTTGTGTTGCTTGTTCTCATAATAAGTTGATTACACCAGCTAATGTTGGGACTGAATCCCCAAAATTCTGAAAAATATAAAAGGTGAATGTGGGCCCCTTCACCTGCAATGTGATGTCTTAAATAGATGCATCTATTTAAGACAGTCACATGTATGTTTATTGTCAACTGGCAGTTTGACATTTACAAAGTTGCTTGCTCAAAATAATTGAGTTGGAAGCACAATTTTCAGAATATGTAATCAAGACAATCATCTTGATAATGCTGATTTATATCTAAGTTGGTTTGGCATTGGATGCCTCCATAATACAACTAAACCATTGCTTATGAGAACAGAGTTTCAGATGTTGGTCTGAGATATGATATATTGCATACAACAGCACTTGTATGCTTCAGATCAATAAATTTTGATAAATTCTCCCCTCATATTTGGTTCAGGGTCAGGAACTAGATATTTTCATCTTTTAGCATTTGATGTGCGGTATATGATTAATGGATATACCATGATGCACACAGATGGATTTTCCCAAAGAAAATGGGGACATATGTCACTAAAATAAGGGGGAGAGAATAAGCAGCTAAGAAATATGTTGTGAATTATCATCAGTATGATCCTCAGATAATTCAAGTCAAATGCTAGAAGCATTTGCTGACCCAACTATTTCATATTTCATCTGCAAAATGCTCTTAATGTCCCTGAAGGACAAAGTCTACAGCGTGCATGGAGCATGGTAGACCAATCGGTTCCAAATATAATAATCCTTGAAAAAGGGAGGAGCAAATGATCATAATAAGGAGGCAATGTGCTCTTGAAGAGCTACGACATAACACTTCATAAACCTTATAGGAGGTTCAGGTACCTGAAAATAATGAAGTGATGAGATCTCAGTAAGTTATGTCGAATTGCGAACCGATACAACATGATATCTTGTCGACAATATACAATATAGCGCGCAATATTGTATAGGTTGTGAGGATTTTATTTCTACGTCTCTTAAAGCATGTTGACGTAGAATAATTACCAAGTAAAATGATCCATCTTGGTAAACGTAATGTTTATTGGGCCAGCAGTCCAAACAACAGAAGATGTCACATTAATTATACTGATGGATGCTGTCACGGCCTATGTGGCTTACTTGATGAAATTTATATGAAAATTCCTGAAGGATATAAAATGCCTGAAGCATTTGGTTTAAAGTCTCGGAAAATGTATTCAATCAGATTACAAATATCATTATATGGTTTAAAACAATCAGGGCGTATGTGGTATAATCGCCTAAGTGAGTACTTGATAAATGAAGGATATATAAATGATGCCATTTGTCCATGTGTTTTTATTAAGAAAACAAAATCAGGGTTCATTATACTTGCTGTTTATGTTGATGACATAAACCTCATTGGAACTCCAGAAGAGCTCCAAAAGGCGATTGAATATTTGAAGAAAGAATTTGAGATGAAAGATCTCGGAAAGACAAAACTCTGTCTTGGTCTGCAAATTGAACATTTCGCAAAAGGGATCTTTATACATCAATCTGCCTATACTGAGAAAGTTTTAAATCGGTTTTACATGGACAATGCACATCCTTTAAGTACTCCTATGGTTGTTCGCTCACTTGAAGTGAGCAAAGACCCGTTCCGACCTCAGGAAGAAAACGAAGAGCTACTTGGTCCTGAAGTACCATATCTTAGTGCAATAGGTGCACTTATGTATCTTGCTAATGCTACAAGACCTGACATAGCATTTTTTGTTAATTTGCTAGCAATATATAGCTCTTCTCCTACACGGAGGCATTGGAACGGGATTAAGCATATATTGCGATATCTGAAGGGAACTAGCGATATGGGTCTGTTTTATACTAACAAAGGTAGTACAGATCTTGTTGGTTATGCAGATGCAGGTTATTTATCTGATCCACATAAAGCTCGATCTCAAACGGGCTATCTGTTTACATGCGGAGGTACTGCTATATCATGGCGATCGACCAAGCAGTCCATTGTTGCTACTTTTTCAAATCATGCTGAGATAATCGCTATTCATGAAGCAAGTAGAGAATGTGTGTGGTTGAGATCAGTGATACATTTCATCAGAGAAAGATGTGGCTTGAAGTGTGATACAAAAATGCCCACAGTATTATATGAAGATAATGCTGCATGCATAGCTCAATTAAAAGGAGGTTTCATAAAAGGAGATAGAACAAAGCACATTTCACCAAAGTTATTTTTCACACATGATCTCCAGAAGAATGGTGATATTGATGTGCAACAAATCCGTTCAAGTGACAATCCTGCAGATTTGTTAACTAAATCTTTGCCAACTTCAACTCTTGAGAAGATGATATTCAAGATTGGAATGCGAAGACTCCGACATCTGAATCTTGGTCTTCGTCAGGGGGAGTGAAATACGTGTTGTACTCTTTTTTCCTTAACCAAGTTTTGTCCCATTGGGTTTTCTTGGTAAGGTTTTTAATGAGGCAGCTCTCAAAGCGTATTTCTAGATATGTGCACTCTTTTTCCTTCATTAGGAATTTTTCCCACAGGGTTTTTTTTTTTAATAAGGTTTAACGAGGTACATCATCTATTAATGGACATCCAAGGGGGAGTGTTATAAATATCCCAAGTAGTGGATATCCATTAAGTTATAAATATCCCAAAATATCTCAAAATATCCCATGTCCTGTTGCTCCTATAAATAGGATGCACAGATGCAATATTGAAAGAGCAGAAATAATATAATCTGATATCTCTCTACATATTTCTTCTGTGTATTTACTTCATAGTTTTATTTCATATTAATTTTGTCATTTTCTCTTCACTGTTTGATAATAGATTCTGAATCTTTTGGTTTTCATGTTTCTCACTTTTTGTCTACTTCAATTGATAGAATTTACTTGTACCTAATATTTATCGACGCAACAAAACTGTATCTAGTTTACCAAACCTTGCCTCTGTTTCATTTTATGTAACTCTTAAGCGTAGGATTTTTATATTTATGGTATTGAAAATGAAATATAAAATACTATGTATTATTGTAAGACTTTTGAGGCAACGGATACAAGCTCTTTCTTGTTTCGGTTCAAAAAAAGTTACGTACCTTCAGTCAGGGGCGAATTTATGTAGGAAAAATGAGTCACATGAACTCATGGTCACCCGACGAAACTCGGTATATTATGTATATAATTCTTAAAATATATATAATATTAACTGAAGGAACACATGATCAAAGATTAAGTGGAGCACTGGTTAAGTGTTGGGTTTAATCCCTTAAGGTCATGGGATTGAACCCAACTAATTGCATTTTTGTGTCTTCTTTTTTTTAATTTCTAAGCAGCCTTTAATGTTTTGCTCACCAAGTTGATGTTACTATAAAATGGTGAACTCATCCTCTTGAAATGCTGGATTCGCCTCTGCCTTCAGCTGCATTAGTAAATTGAATAACTTCTTTTTAGCGTTGACAAAATGCATTCTTGACTAACAAAAATACAAGTTTTGCTGCTCTTGGGAAGGGAACAATAGCTGAAACAGTTGTTAATACCTTGTAGACTCTGGAGCAAAGAGAAGAATCCACCAAAGAGGGGCTCGTATCTAATTAGCTAGTTTGGTGACTTTCCTTTACCGTATCGCAGCATGACCCTCCAGCATGTCTTGTTAACCGGGCTTTGATAATGTCATAGACATTCGTGTAATATAAAAGTTTAAAATTAAATTATTTTCAAATGTAAAAACAGACGGCATGTTAGCTCTATTACAAAAGGGCTATTACAAGGCATAGAAAATGCAAAACGACAATGTTAGCTCTATTACAAAAGGGCTATTACAAGGCATAGAAAATGCAAAACGACAATGTTAGCTCTATTACAAAAGGGCTATTATGAAGTAAAGGAACCACATATTGCTACAGTCTCTTCCAATATTTACTCTCTGGCAAATAACAAAATCCTCACAAAACTTGTAATGTTTTTCTGTAGTAGTCAACATCATAGTCCATCTCTTACTGAAATTAAAAAAAAAGTTGCATCACTCAAGAGATGGTAATATTACAAACCCTCCACCAGTTCCAATGAGTAAATCTCTAATGTAGCGCCCGGCCATTAACTCAAGGAAGTTGATCTAATCCCGAATTCACATCAAGATTCACTCCGCGGAAGCTCGGTGGTGCGAGCCATGATCGGAGTGCTGGCCTTTCAATTTCAGTAGCTCTTTCCTTCTTTTCCGAGCCTCTGTTGCTGCAATGGCATCTACCAACTTTTCACTAGAGCAGGCGAGTGACTCTTGAGATGTCTTTTCTGAAACAGTGTTGATATCGAGGGCATTGTCTTGAGGAGTGTCAGTTTGTCCAGACGTACCAGTCATCGGGCCCACTTCTCTGGAGTGGACCCCAGAAGGCTGTCGGCTACCCTTCGATGCACCTCCATCCGGTGGAAAACCAAGCGCCGCTTCGTAGTCTCTTAGTGTTGCCGCTTGATTGTTCTCCATGTTTGGATATGGAGTACTACATTGATGGACGGAGGAAGCCTCAGGATGGTTTTCAGTAAGGGTAGAGGAGCAAGGATGAAACGGATTACTTTGAGGATGATACGGGATCAAGCAAGGGAAGGGAAGTACATATAATGGATTTCCAGCAGTGGACTCTTGTCCGTTGATAGAATTTAAGTCTACAGATGTTGGTGAAGGCAGCACAGATGTAATATCAGAGATATTTTGAGAACCACACTGTAAGAAGAAACAGCTGAAAGGTTGAACAATGGACGGCCAAAAGAAAGGTGTAATTGGAGATTGGTTAAAAAGGGGGGTCGGAGTTGGAGTTGGAGCTGTATTTGTAGTGGAGATTTCTACAGGTTTTGACTTAGAACCACCATCTGTTTCCTCTACTTTGGCCTTTTCTATTTTGGCTATCTGCAGAACGCCAAAGTGATGCGTTATAGTTTTACACAGGTGATGTGTCAGGTCAATGATATCTCTCTTTCATAATCTGAATTTCTAAGTTCATATTCTATTTAATTAAACCAGGATTTACCTGTATTCTTAAGCTAGTATTTACGTTCATCAAAGAATCATACTCCTTAGCTGCCAGCTCCTTTTGCTACTTGTCACAAACATCATACAGTAAAAAAAAGTGAGTATGCGGATCAGTAGCATATTATAGAAAAGCAATGTAATAGTAGGAGAAGTAGCTAAAGATTGCATGGACCAAGTTATATGTTAACAATCAAGTTATTTGTCAAACTTGGATCGTACACAAGAAAGAAATTCTCAATACCTTCTTCAAATATTCATTCTCTGATGCAAGATCATCTGCTTTTCTTGTCAATTCTTCATACATGGCCTAGCAAGAAATAATTACATGAGCATGATATTCTTTTAGCCACAACCTGGATTTGACGAACACAAGAAATGCACGACTCTCTGAAATAGGAATATTCAACACAAAGTGATATTGCATCGATTAAGACCTCGCAATCTCTTCAAGTTGATTACTTTGTTAAGAAGACAAGTTGACGATGAATTCGAGCAAGTCATAAACATCAAACTTCTAAATGCTAGGCATTTTTGCGTTCAGCTAGTTGATAAATAACCCACAAATAAGCCAATTGAAAAGGAAGTTTATGCTCAAACAGAACAGAAGTGCTCTGAAGGAAAGAAATTGCACTAAAAGATGGTCTACATGAGCAATAGGGATTGGACTCTCAATAATGGACTGATGTTGCCAAAGAGAATAGCTCGGGTGCGCATACCTGTCTACGGCGAATTGTCTGCCTGGCAGACTCTCTATTTGCTAACACGCGACACAGCCTTCGTTCTTCTTTCTCCTCCTGAGATAATCAGAAATTAAGCAATAAAGTCCGAACAACCTAAGGGGTTGTTTGGTAGGGTGTATAAGAATAGTACTGAATAGGGTGTAGTAGTAATGAGTAATGTTGGGATTAGTTATGCTGACATTATTTTTTATTGACTGTTTGGTTTGTTGTATCAAATAACATGCATTGCATAATTAAACAGTACTGAATAGGGTGTTTTCGAATAGGAATAGTACCGGTATTGTTAATGCCATAGCTTACTATGTAAAAGAATAGTACTGAATAGGGCGGGCTGAAAACACTGCCAAACAAGGAATTAAATAATACCAAAGCTAATACCAATATTTTTATCTAATACCACCGAACAAATGCCCCCTAAAGGATATAAGGAATACGAGATTAAGACTTTTCAGTACCTCAGTCAAATTCTGCCTTGATCTTCTGCTGGCAACTGGTGGATAGTTTAGAGCGTGTTGAGGACTTGCTTTGAGTTTAGATTCCTCCTCAGCATGCATAGCTATTGCTTGCTCCTGTTAAAAGCAAAAGCATTACTCAACTCTTCCAAAAGATCTGGTAATAGCATTACCAAAGCTGATGTATCTGTCTGCTTAAATAAAGATGGCAAGATTCTTTATTTTTTACCTTTCACCATAGTAGTTGTAGTTTTGCTCATTTGTTTATTGCCATTTGATTTCTGCATTTGATTGCTGCTTATATTTGTTGGGTCGTTATACTTTGGTTATCTTATTTATCTGTTCTATCATGACTTTCTCGCTTTTGTTATTCCTTGTTTTCATATTATTTTCGATATGCTTGGTCCTATCTGACCTTTTGTCTTGTTTTCCTCTCTTGAGCCGAGGGTCTTTCGGAAATAGCCGCCCTACCTTTCAAGGTGGGGGTTAGGTCTGCGTACACTCTACCCTCCCCAGACCCCACATGGGGGAATTATACTGAGCTTGTTGTTGTTGTTGTTGTTGTTGTTGTAGAGTTGCCTTTTTCCTCTAAATGGGAGTTAAATGCTCATCGACAAACTCTATTAGATTAAAGCTGTTAGAGACGGGAAAATCCTGTCAACAGCCAGATTTAAGCCCACGTTACACTAAAACTATTCTAATCTATGCCCTCTGCATAAGAAAGAATGCCGGCAATTCCTACAACAATGCTAATGATACAACTTCGTCTGTTGATTTGAGCAATTAAACAACAGAAATGTTGTTCCAACTTCCACTACGGGCGATCAATAACTCACAACTGTAAATTCAGATAGGATGCCTCAAGAAGACATTCTTGTCAATTGTGTAAAGTTCAAGAGCCAACCAACCCAAGGATAGTGTTTTTTGGTTATCTAAATTCTGCTGTATTTTTCCTATCATAGATAATATAGACCTTTTTACCAAGACTTCACTAAAGAAAAGAGTATTAGAACAATTAAAAGTGAACACCTTGCATTCTTGTCCTTGAAAACCCCTTACCTTGTGAAATTCTTAGGGAAAACTCACGTCTCCTTTAATAGCTATCATTAAAATGGCGGCACATACTACACCAATGATGGAAGGGAAATGAAGTAGTTCCGGAGAAGTGAAGTTGTCATTGGACTGACAAATTCTTAATATCAAGCATCCATGACGAAGAAGGAAGTTGGGACTCAGGAAGGGATCTTAACCACAATCTTCCTAGTCGAATTACTTCAAGAAATTGAAACTCAAACCGAATCTCCAAATCCCAATAGCAGTTACAAAATTAGAATATGATTTAACCTTACCTATTTCTCCTTAGGGGAATGCTATGCTGTACTGATCAGACATGTCATTTGATACAGTTCATAACGTAAGCCCGTAATACATACACAAAACTGTAGAGTCTGAGTTGGAACGTCATGATTCATAAACAGTTTGAGAAGATTTTTCCACCTCCTATAAAAGACACTGTGAAAAATTAAAGTTAATTTTTTGAAAGAATAAATATCATAGATATTTAGAAGAGTTTCTAGAAAGGTATAATGTAATATCTTTGATATATATTGTATTTAGGAAATGTCTAGAAATTCTAGACACTTAGATATTTATAATTGAGGATAGAATTATCTAGATCCTTTTGTATCTAGAATAATATCAAGATATTCTAGAGTAGTGGTAGGAGATAAAGATAACTAGATTTTTCTAATAGATGTATCTAGAAGTATTTCTAGAACCATCTCCACACAAGTATAAATAGGGGTGGTCTTAGTAATTTGTAACCAACCCAATTGTAAGTAATTCAAATAATTCCAGAAAGCCTTTCTTTCATAACCAAGTTCTCCTATCTAAAATTTTCGTTCTCCTTTCCAAAGCTTCCTCTTCTTTAGTTGAATCTTCCAATCTTAGTAACGATCTTGGGCTAGCAGAAGGTTTCTCCGATTTACTTTTCTTCTGCTATATTTCTCTACATGGTATCAGAGTCATAGCCGTAGTTGTCTTCTGGATTTTATTTCAAGATCGGGTTAGTGGTAGATTCAACTGATTTGTCTAAATGGATTTAAGCGGCCGTGTTAATGGACTGGGGATGGAGTTGTTGAATCAGTCCAACTACAAGGTATGGAAGACATGTATGAAGTCATACCTTGTGGGAGAGGATTTGTGGGATGTTGTTAATGGTAGTTACACAAGTCCTCCCATTGACGGACCTAAAAATAGCAACGCATACAAGAAGTGGAAGCAAATTAATGCGAAGGCGGAGTTCATCCTGAAGAGGTCCATCTCGCACAACTTGTTTGATCATATTATTAGGTGCAAATCAGCTCATCAGATATGGAGGACCCTCGATCGACTGTTCAACAAGAAGGATGAAGCCCGACTACAGATATTGGAGAATGAATTGGCGAACACCACTCAAGGTAATCTTTCTATTGCTGAATATTTCTTGAAGATTAAGAACTTATGTTCAGAGATCTCATTATTAAACCTTGATGAGGCTATCTCTGAAGCACGAATGAGAAGAATTATCATTCGTTGTTTGAAGTCAGAATATATTCCTTTTGTCACATCAATTCAAGGATGGGCTCAACAACCATCCTTGGAGGAGTTTGAGAATTTGTTGTTATCACAGGAGCTACTAGCCAAACAGATGGCTGGTGTGTCGATCAAAGAAGGGGAAGGAAATGCTTTTGCAGCTAACCGAAGGAATCTTAAAGTAAGGCAAAAGCAAAATGGCTCAAGAGAGATGGCATATTCTCAATTCCAAGAGGGTTCAAGCTTGCCAAGACAGAAGGAGGAGTCTTCTAATTATGGTAAGCAGTATATTAAATGTTATCGATGTGGTGAAGTAGGACACATAAAAAGATTTTGCTGAGCCAAAGAAAGCAACATGGCACAAACCGAGAAAGCTTCTGAAGAAGAAGAAGAAGAAGAAGAAGACTGGGGAAGGTGCTTTGTAGCTGAGACTCGAGCAGTAGACGCCTTGGCTTCCCTTAATTTCGAAAGAGACTGGATTGTGGATTCAGGATGTGGACACCGTCTCACTAGAGATGAATCTAAATTTTCCAACTTCCGAGAACATGATTGTGATATAATTGTGATGAAAAATAATACGGTCCATCACATGGAGAAGGAAGGCATTGGTGACATCAACAAGAAGCAAGAAGATTTCAAAGACATTCAAACTAGTGATGTGGTAGCTGCTGTTGAGGTAATCAACGAACCAGATGCTGAAACTTGTAATCAAGGTCTGGACGTGAAGGATGTTGAAGTAGAACCTGAGCAGGCAGTGTCTGAAATTATATATGGCAATAGTGACCATTCTGAAGAAAGCATTGAGGGAATTGTAGTGGAAGTTGAAGTCTCTAGTCAGTCATCTGCCGTATCAGAGTCAATTACTACCTCAGATCAAATACTGGAAGCCGATGGAGAAGCCGACGGTCAAATAAAGGAAGAGGTTGACATTGAAGGCTCAATTTCATATGGAGACACAAACGGTATGATTTTTGGAAGCTCTGAAGCTGCCAAACAATTTATTGAGGAGCTGGAAAGGGAATCTAGGGGTGGATCTTGTGCTGGTATTGAGGCTTTGAAGGAAATTCATGATCAGATCGTCACCGACTCTGGTGCTTCTCCAGATAACACAATTGTTAAGGAACTAAGACAAAGGGGGAGTCTGGAAACTCAAGAATGTGAAATTCAGCATAAAGATGATTCACGTGGTTTGCAAAGGCCAAAAAGAAATAGTGGCAAGTCTGCCCGCTACAGAGATGAAAATTTTATCAAGAATTATTCATGTTTCTTTGGAGGCCCAATTATCAGCGGAAAACCATCATCATTTGAAGAAGGAAGAAGTGTCGGGAAAACATTGCTGAGATCTTCACCAAGGCACGTCCAAAAGCTTCGTCTGAGTTCTTCCGTGACAAGTTCAGGATAGCTTCCAAAAAATTACTTTAAGGGGGAGTGTGAAAAATTAAAGTTAATTTTTTGGAAGAATAAATATCATAGATATTTAGAAGAATTTCTAGAAAGGTATAATGTAATATCTTTGATATTTATTGTATTTAGGACATGTCTAGAAATTCTAGACACTTAGATATTTATAGTTGAGGATAGAATTATCTAGATCCTTTTGTATCTAGAATAATATCAAGATATTCTAGAGTAGTGGTAGGAGATAAAAATAACTAGATTTTTCTAATAGATGTATCTAGAAGTATTTCTAGAACCATCCCTACACAAGTATAAATAAGGGTGATCTTAGTCATTTGTAACCAACCCAATTGTAAGTAATTCAAGTAATTCAAGAAAGACTTTCTTCCATAACCAAGTTCTCCTATCTAAAATTTTCTTTCTCCTTTCCAAAGCTTCTCTTCTTTAGTTGAATCTTCCAATCTTAGTAACGATCTTGGGCTAGTAGAAGGTTTCTCCAATTTACTTTTCTTCTGCAATATTTCTCTACAGACACAATAACAATGAGAGAAACCCCTGTTCATTGGTTTTTTTAGCTTCAGCGTCCCCCAGCTACATTTTCAACTATGTACTCAAAACTAACAGTTTCCTGGAGTAAATATATGCAAACTACAGAGTAGTATATCCCATACAAAAAGTCATTATTATGAGAATCAGCACACACCTAACAGATAGTATATCCCTTACACAGTCATTATTATGAGAATGAGCACACACCTAACTAGTAAAAGATCGACTCATATCCTTTGTCATAAATTTGTCACCTAACCATAGCTAAGGATATGCTATGTGCACGCAATGTTTGTAGATTCAAATTCTAAGGAAAGTTAAGAAAATAATAATTGTCCCTTGAAGTGCTTAACTCTCCAACTTGGACTAAAAACTCTTCTCCTCCTTTCTTTTGTTTCACAAAACCGTGTCCTGTTTAGCTTGTACCACCCACAAATAAAAAGAAGAAAATATTGATAATAAACCGTCGATCACATTTCTCCTACAACCTGTAAAGATTTTAAACAAAAAGAATTTTAATGTAGAACTCTTTGAAATTCACAAGAAGTTTTCAGGATCGCGAACAAAACTATTTATTTTCAAGTGAAGATACCAAGGTACCCAAGAATGTGGCATAGTGGTTAATGAAGTGCGATGAGAATCACGAAGTCTCAAGTTAAAATCCCAAAGGAGACAAAAATACTAGGTGATTTCTTCTCATCAGCCTTGGAGGACAGAGTTACCTGGTACCTGTTACTGGTGGGACAGAAGGTGTATCCGCGGAATTAGTCAAGTTACATGCAAGCTAGCTTGGACGCCACCGTTATCAAAGAACTTGGTAGTTATTAATCAAAGTTAAACAATAGTTAAACAATCCTAGCAAATTTTCTGAGGCGGATCTAGGATTTGAACCTTATGGGTTTAGGAGGCCACTAAACTCACTGATCATCATCAAGGAGTTCAAAATTTAATATTTGTTCGGATTTAGTAAAGTTCTTAAAACATACAAGGTCTGAGACAAAGCTACTGAATTCGGCTGAAACCGTAACTTTAATTGCAAATTTTGAAAATGAAAACAAGAGCAAGCACCCTAAATATCGTTTCAGAAAGGGAAAAAAAAAACATAAAACTATTGATTACTCAACGTTTCATTTAAAGAGAAGAAATCACTCCTAATTCACCTCAAATTGTAACCAAGATTACTAGCAGAGTTTTAATAAAACTGGTGCATTTTCTCAGCAGTTGTTACAGAGCTAAAATCATGATATGCATATGTGCAATGCCTGCATACATATACACATACCATCATAAGCTCACCCAGGTGCAGTATAAAATACTCTAAAATTAAAAAAGAAAACACTACACTTCAAATCACAAACTATTTGAAATAAACTATAAGAACCAGAAAATACAATTTTTTTTTTTTTTAAATCAAAAACAAACAAACCTCAGAACAACCAGATGGACCTGGAACAAAAAACTCATCATTTTTACTAACTGGATTAGCCAAACAAGCTAAAGCTTGTGCTGCTTCCATTTCACAATCCACTAGTTCATCTTGATCATCACCACCAGCATACCTCCGTTGCTCCACCGTGCACGGTGGCGTTAAATCAGTGACCTGTTTGGTGTTCATTGTGAAAATAAAAAAAGCCAAGACTGCAAAAACAAAAAACGTTTAAAGTGAAATGACAACAGAACAGAAAGAAAAACAGAGAGGAAGAAAAAAGGCAGTGAATGAGTGCCACGTTTCTTGCAACTACAGCAGCAACAACATATTAAGTGTAATTTTGTGAGAACGATATGACTTAGGCATGATGTACGAAGATCATACCTCTAGTATTTCCCGAAGAGAGGAACACAACACGAGAACTTGCCAAGGGTCACTCAATTCTAGTATTGTTGTCGGCTTGTCGCTCAAACACGCTCAACTTTGCCAAGGGTCACTCAATTCTAGTATTTTTGTCGCTCAAACACGCTTAACTTTAAAGTTCTGATAGGATCTAGTGCATTAATGCTAATATAATGGTTGTGAAGTGAGAAAAAAAAAAGCAACAAGTAGAGATAAAAAGGAAAAAAATGTTTAAGTAGACGTTTAGCATAGAAACCAAATATTTTTCAGGAAATTTTTAAAGGTAGAATTGAAGATAGAGTTGTGTTTGATTGTCATTTTTGCAAAGATTAGTTGTTTGAATGTACTAAACAGGGCAAAGTCAGGTGGTGGCTAAAAGATTCACCCGACTCGTTCGGTGAAAAATTATCTTGTATATATATAGCGGCGGATTCAGGATTTTCACTCAGGGTGTTCGGAAAAATAACTGGACCTAAATATACATTGTAATATATGTTCAGGGTGTTCAAAAGTTAATATATGTATATGAACACAGAAAATTTACTCTAAATATATACTGTAATTTTTTGTTCAGGGTGTTCGGGTGAACACCCTGGCCTCTTACAACATCCGCCCTTGTATATATAAAGTTAAAATTATTTTATATATATATAAAAAAAATATTAAACCCCTTGATTTCTTTGTTTGTTTAGTTCTTTTTATTTTTGAATCTCCTTATTAAAAATTCTAGTTACATCACTAATACTGAACGTAAAAAAAAATGGAATTTAGGTGCTTACCAAACTCGAAATATAATTTTAAATTGTATTTAGAATTTTCATGACCAAACACTAATTATCGGATAAAGTGAAGTGAATAATTTTGATTGCCAAACGGATCTTTTAAGTGAATGACGAGCGCAGAGAGGGAAAAAGAAGGCGGTGAATGAGTGCCACGTATCGTGACAGTTTTAATAAAAATACGCAGCCCATTGTAAGAAGGGAAGAAGCCATGTATCGATGAAGGCCATGTGTGTGCAGTGTGCCCACGTAGTATACTTGACCTGCCAAAGCTATTTTTGCTTTTTGGCAGTTTTGCAGCGTAAAACCATTCCTACTACTTATAGCAATGTCGGCGGATTGAGGCATATATAGTCTCGTTCGCCAAACTTTTAAAATGAGTTTATTTTGAGAAGTGTTTTTTTTTTTTTAAAGTGTTTTTTTTAAATTGTATTTTTGGTGAGAAAGAATTTGTGTTTGGTTAATTAAATTAAAAAGTATTTTTTAAGCAAACAATTCATGTATTTTCTTAAAAGTATTTTTGGGGAAAATCTATTTCATTAACTTCCGTGAAAACAGCTTCTGCTATTCCCAGAAGCATTTATTTTCTCCCAAAAATTTGACCAAACACCTTTTAAAAAAAAACACTTTTGGCCTCCTAAAAACTTGGTCAAACAGGCTATTAACCGGCAAAAAGAATTCTTCTGTGTCGTTTGGGGGAAAGAGAGTTGATCTTTATTTGTTGACATGGCAACACACAGTTAATATTCTTCGAGTGCTTAAAAGAGGTAAAACGCACTAGACAAGACACGTGCGACAAGCTCGACCGAGAAAGCATCCATGAGTCTCGTAGGGGAGATCACTTGCTCGACCAACTCGGTCATCCTTACAGATAAGATAGCCGATCTTGCGATACTATTTAAATTATATCTCAATTATAATTAATTCTTATAAGTTCCCATTTTGGAATACTTTTACATATAAGGTTTAAAGTTCTGTTTGACAAACCTAAATGTGTGATGTTTGAGGAATTTCTGTAAAATTAGGTAGAAGTAAATAAATTTAAAATATTAAATATAAATTAAATAGTGGAGTATAATGTTTAAATAGGATATCCCTGTAAAAGTTTTACGACCCATCCCTGTTTGCGCCGCTTAAGATCAAATAATACTGTATTTGCTGCCTTAGTAAGATCAAATCCGCCTCGTTGCCACCACACAGGCATTACGGCTTTTACAGGCACAAGCAATTAAATAAGAAATTAATTCTCTATTAGTATCATTTATGTATGTCATATTAAATACTGGAAAAAAAAATGTATGTCATATTACATGGCCATGTTTAATCAATTATGGATTTTAAAAAGGAAAAGAATTACTAACATTTTACATTGTAAAATTAGTCATGAATATCTGTGTCATTAAAATATATTATTTTTAACAAATTAAAAAAGTTTATGTCATATAAAAAAAAAACAAATAAATGTAAGTTTTATTTTTTTTGTAGATATTATAAAATAATAATAAAAGTACAAGACAACTGTAATGAACTTTCTACAAACAACCAATACTCAAACGAACAAGGATTTCTTTGATTGAATTAGTAACTGCAATTACAATGAAAATGGAAATCAAGCAGAGGGATTACAGAAAGAGAAGCATAGAGAGAAAGAAACATAGAGGAGACAGGGTATGAGAAAACAAGATAGAGAAAAGGAGGAAAGAGCAGAACAGATAGTGGGGAGAGAAGATTCTAACAATATTAGCCTACACACAAAATATCTCTACCAGCTATTTAATATCCTTGTCCTTGTATGTAGTTAACCTAACCCATCCTAGTTACCCAGGATTCCAAATATAGTCTGATAACTTTTGAGGTGGTTTTGTGGCCCTTTTGCTCCTTCTTACTGGATCCGTCTCAATTTCCTTAGCTGGCCCAATTTGATCATCATGCCCAACTTGAGTACCTGGCCCAATTGTATCCGGAATCATCACATTACCTCCGAGCCCAATAAGGACCTTGTCCACAAGGTCCGGCGTATGTGTAACAGGAACATCTTGCAAATGAAGAGGAGTGACCTAATTTCTGGTATGCCTACATACCGATGAAGCATTGAGACGTGAAAAACAAGGTGTATTCTAGCTTCATCAGGTAACTCTAGCTTATAAGCGACTTCACCTATCTTCTTCAGAACCTTAAACGGACCAAAATAGTGCCTGCCCAACTTGTGATGGCGTTGGAGCCGTAAGAAGTGTTGTCTATAAGGTTTTAACTTCACATAAACCCATTCTCCAACAGAAAATTCTACATGCTGGCGTTTTCAATCGGCCATGTCCTTCATTCGTTTCTGAGCTTTCATCAAATTAGTTTTCAGTAAGTCCATCACTTCATCTTTTTGCAACATATAATCCTCCACCAATTGATTCGTACTACTGCCCAGAACATAACGAGGAATATTAAGAGGTGCCCGCCCATACAAGGCTTGAAAGGGAGTCATTCCAGCAGCCGCCTGAAGTGCCGTGTTATACTAGTATTCGGCCAAGGGCAACAATGGTGACCATTCATGTGGGCTATCCACAACAAAGCACCTAAGATATTGTTCCACACATTTGTTGAGAGTCTCCGACTGTCCATCCGTTTGAGGATGGTAATCTGTGCTCATAGATAGTGTTGTGCCCTGTAATATGTGAATCTCTTTCCAGAAGGAAGTCATAAAACGGGGATCTCGATCAGTAACAATTGTCTTGGGAGGACCACGAAGTCGAATAATTTCAGAGACAAAGACTGCCGCAACACTTTGAGCAGTGAAGGTAGATGGAAGCGCAATAAAGTGTCCATATTTAGATAGCCGATCCACGTGAGAATCGTGGCCTTACCCTTAGAACTAGGTAGGCAAGTAATAAAATCCATGGTGATTTCTTCAAATACCAAGTCCGGAATGCGAAACGGCTGTAAGAGACCAGCAGGTTGTTTGATCAAACCTTTCATTTGCTAACAGATTTGACAAGAAGCCACAAAGGTATCCACGTCCTTACGCATACCCTTCCAATAAAAATTCGACAACAATCAATAAAATGTCCGTGAGATCCCAGCGTGGCCTCCTACTGGTGAGGGATGAAATTCACTCAATAATTGCAATCTCAGCGATGAGTCCGAAGGCAGAACAAGACGGCCTCGGAAGAATAGGAGCCCCTCCTTAAAGACCAAATTGCCTAAGTGATCACTAATGGAATCGATATGGCGCCGCAACTGGAGCAACTCATAGTGATTTTGGTTAGTGTTCCGCAGTTCCTCAATAAAATCATAGGTTGGCCCTGAAACAGCATTGAAAGAGGCCAGGGAAACTCTAGAGAGTGCATCAGCAGCAAGGTTCGATTGCCCAGATTTACAGATGATAGAAAAATCAAACCCGACTAGTTTAGTCAACCACTTTTGTTGCTCCGGAGTTTGAATTACCTGTTCCGTGAGATGTTTCAAGGCTTGTTGATCAATGAAAATAACAAACCGACGCCCCAACAAATATTGACGCCATTTACTAACAGCTTGTGTAATCGCAAACATTTCGCGATGGTAGGTTGAAGCTCGTTGCATCCGGGGACAAAGTTTCTGGCTAAAGTATGCAATGGGATGACCCTGTTGGGACAACACTGCTCCTATCCCAATACCGGAGGCATCAGTTTCCAAATGAAATTCTAATGTGAAATTTGGTAGAGATAGCACTGGCGCTGTGCTTAAGGCCTTCTTCAAGGCGTCAAAGGCCTCTTGGCTACGATTTGTCCAACAAAAAGGTTCCTTGTGCAATAAATTAGTTAAAGGCCCTGCAATTGATGCATATTGACGGATGAACCTACGATAATAGCCTGATAGCCCTAGAAAATCTCGAACAACTTTAATACTCCGAGGTGAAGGCCACTATTGAATTATATGTATTTTAGCTGGATCCACTGCCAAACAAACCCTCCGGGGTTAACACATGCCCTAAGTAATCAGTTTTTTTTTTTTGCCCAAACAAGCACTTCGCCTCTTTAGCAGCCAAGTGGTGATCACGGAGCAACTGTAAAACCTTATAAATGTGCTCTAAGTGCAATTCCCAGGACCCGCTATAAATTAGTATGTCGTCAAAGAAGACTAAGACGAACTGGCGGAGAAAGAGCTTGAATATCGAGTTCATAGTGGCCTGAAACGTCGAGGGGGCATTGGACAGGCCGAACGGCATTACAAGGAATTCATAGTGCACCTCATGTGTGCGAAATGCAGTTTTGGCAACGTCATCAGGGCGTATCCGAATCTGGTGATAGCCTGATAATAAATCTAACTTGGAAAAATACTTGTCCCCATATAACTCATCAAAAAACTCGTCTATGGTCGGAATGGGAAAGCGATCCCTGACAGTAATGGCATTGAGAGCCCTATAATCAATGCAAAAACTCCACGTTCCATCCTTCTTTTTGACCAATAATACTGGCGAAGAAAAAGGACTCGTGCTAGGTCGAATGATCCCCTCACTAAGCATTTCTGCACATAGTTGCTCCATCACTTGCTTTTGAAAATAAGGATACCTATATGGTTTGACATTGACTGGATCAGCTTGAGGATGTAAATGGATGGCATGATCTTGTGGTCTATAAGGGGGAAGGCCTCGGGGCATACAGAACACATCCTTAAATTTGCCTAAGAGGGTAGTAAGATCCGGAGGATGCAGAGGGTGTTCAATAGAATCATCCTGCACTAGCTCCAGGCGAAAGTAAGAAGCAACCGTATCTACAGAAGCTAGGTGCTGTAGACAGTGTAATTGAACTGGCTGAACATCAATTGGTGGTTCACCAGACCAGCTATAACAAGCACCATAGAGAGAAAATTAAAATTGCCGAGTACCGTAATCGGTGAGAACTGGTCCAAGTGTGGCCAGCCAAGCTACACCAAAAACTATATTAGACCCATGGAATGAAAGAATATAGAGGTCAATGCATAGCTGACAACCTTGAATGGTTAATTGAACATCCCGGACTACACCTTTGCAAAGTAAACGCTGCCCGCTGCCAACCGCCACTAGGAATGAAGGGGTCGTCTCCACAATTAAGTTCAAGAATTTGGCCACCTGAGGTTGAACAAAATTATGGGTATTGCCCCCATCTAACAACACTTGCACTGGAGAGCCATTGACATGGCCTTTAAAACGGAGGGTAGTTGGTGAAGTCCCGCTAGCCAAGGCCTAATAAGAGATAGCAGAATGTTCTTGAATTTCCAAACACTGTAATTCTTCAGCCAAAACGTCGTCGGGGACGAACGAATCGGGTTTGTATACTGGATCAAAGGGCTCATCTGTAATAAGCAACAACTGGGGCGATGACTTACACTTGTGACCGAGTGTATACTACTCGTCACAATAGAAACAAAGACCTTTCTCTCGGCGTTGTGAAATTTCAGCCAGAGTAAGGCGTTTGAGGGGAAACCGTCCAGTCGTCGAAGAAGAGGGATTGGGCAATAATGGAGTCGATGAAGAAGACGGGTTCGACAAAAGAGACTGGGATTTTGAGTAAGTGGGCTTATTTCGTGGGCTTGTTTTGAAACTCCTGCTCCCAATTTATGCGTTGCTCCTCAGTGTGGGCCAAAGCCATTGCCTCCTCTGAAGTTTTGGGCCTTAGGCCCAGAACACCGGACTGGATATCCATTCGAAGCCGAGACACAAAACACTGCACCAACATACGTTCAGGCAACGCAATGGACTTATTCGCAATAGCTTCAAAGCGAGATTTGAATTCCGACACCGTGGATATTTGCCGGAGTTTGGAGAAACGACCCTCGAGTTCTTCCGGTCATCGGCAATGGAGTAGAAGTCAAAATAACGTTCAGCCTGAAACACCCAAGCTTCCGGATTAAGATTAGAAAAACGACCAAACTCTACAGGAGCTGGTTTGTGGCGCAAAGTAGGGTGAGCCGGATTTGCATTCGGCTGACCCAAAATTGAGTCAACAGTACGGAACCGCGAAGCTTCCGCCACCAGAGGTCGAAAAGTTGTAGTGAGATTCGCCATGTGAGCAACCATATCCTGCATCACCTTGGTGTTGTTCTCCATAGCCACACAGAACTCAGATAACTGATGAGAGATAACAAATCAAGCATCAGGAGTGGGTAACAGTGGTTCCTTAGTGGAGGGGTTCGAAAGGTCTACCATGGTAGACAACAATGAAAGCACCAAATGTAATGAACTTTCTACAAACAACCAATACTCAAACGAACAAGGATTTCTTTGATTGAATTAGTAACTGCAATTACAATGAAAATGGAAATCAAGCAGAAGGATTACAGAAAGAGAAGCATAGAGAGAAAAAAACAGAGAGGAGACAAGGTCTGAGAAAAGAAGACAGAGAAAGGAGGAAAGAGCAGAACAGATAGTGGAGAGAGAAGATTCTAACAATATTAGCCTACGCACAAAATATCTCTACCAGCTATTTAATATCCCTGTCCTTGAATATAGTTAACCTAACCCATCCTAGTTACCCAGGATTCCAAATATAGTCTGATAACTTTTGAGGTGGTTTTGTGGCCCTTTTGCTCCTTCTTACTGGATCCGTCTCAATTTCCTTAGCTAGCCCAATTTGATCATTATGCCCAACTTGAGTACCTGGCCCAATTGTATCGGAATCATCACAACAATAATAAATATTATCAAAAAAGCTGGTGGAGAGAGAGATTTTATTACTCTTCAAATTGATGTACAACTAAAATGAATTAACTCCTATTTATAGAAGAACTGAAGCTGGTATGTACTTCCATCAGCTGATGTGTAAGCTACTTCAAAGAAGCTACTTGCAAGCTGCTGTGTGAGTTACTTATAAGCTACTTCATGAAGCTACTTGTAAAGCTACTTATAAGCTACTAGTTAGCTTCTTTGGGAAGCTGGTTGCAGAGCTACTTGCAAGCTATTTATAAGCTTCTTGTAAGCTGTGGGAGTAATAAATGGACATCCAAACAAGTGCACTCATAACAATACCCCTTAAATATTCATTAATACGTAATGTGTCTCGTCAAAATCTTATCAGGAAAAATTCTGTGAAAAAATATTTGAAGAGAAAAGAGTACATATATATATAATTCTAAATTGTTAGGTGCCTCATTAAAAACCTTACCAGCAAAACTCAATGGGAGAAAACCTTAATTAAAGGAAAAATGGTGCAATACGTATTTTAGTCTCCCTAATTAAATCATAGCTTAATTGTTAAAGATGATGTACTCCAATTTTGTATGCCACTTTGTCATATGTTGAGATTGGCAGTGAATAGCTTTAGGTGATCGGATCTATTAAATTATCATTTCACGAATTGATTGATCATTTGCATCTCTATTTCTTTGCAATTAAATTAGAAAATAATTGTCTACTATTATTCATGTATATCATTTTATAAGATCACTAGTTAAGCGTAGCCCGTGCTGAGCACGGTCCCAATAATACTATACTATGTTGAACTATAATTTTCATTTCATTAAAAAAGATTAGTTTCACCTTATGCCTTATTTATTTAGATTACTAATTCAGTGGGTTAAATTTTGCCTGAAGAAATAGTTGGAATATTTATTTACGGACAGTTTGACCTATAGAGCTAATGAGGTCTTAAATAGTGACCATTCAGAGGACTTTTCCGTCAATTCCTATTGACCGGAAGCTCCTCCCATTCCCGCTTATTAGTAGCAGTGAAGTAAAGTGAAATGTGTAATTATTTAAAAATTTAAAAAGGGGAAAATTAACATTTACATTGTAAAATTAGTCATGAATAGTCGTGAGATCAAAATGTATTACTTTTTAACAAAGGGAAAAAACATAAATTGACTCTTAAACTTGTCCCCAAAAGTCATTTTCACATCTAAACTATACAGGCGACTTATTACACACCTGAACAATTAAGATGTGAATTTAATACCACCCTGATGTACACATAACCAGTTGCACAAGGGGAGGTGTAATACACTCGCTCGCCACGTCAGCGCCACATCAGATTTTTTAAAAATTTTAAATTTTAAATTCTTTTTTTTTCTTTTAGTTAAAATTTTATTTATTTTTTCTTTTTCTTTATTGTAAAATATAAATTTTATAACCCTCAACCTCCACCCCCACCCCCCTCGCCCTCTCCCTTCTTCTTCATCTTCTCTATCCACCACCGAACCACCACCATCACTCACTCCTCCAATAATTATATCTTCTTCATCACTAAATAACTCAACCCACCCCATCTCTTTTATCCCACCGGAAACACAATATCTTTCCCCACACAACAGTCCATTTGAAAGGCAATTCGTGCAATTTCTTCATTGTTTAACAACAATGAAGAAAATTTGATTTATCCAGTCCATTTGAAGGGCAGTTCGTGCAATTTCTTCATTGTAGTTACGTATTGTTTCTTAAACTTGGACGAATTTGAGTGTAAGTGGGACGAAATTGAGGAGAAATTGGATGATTTGTTCCTCAATTCAGTTTTTTCGATGGGGTGGTGATGGGTGTGGGGATTTTTCCGGTGGGGGTGGTGATGGGTGTGGGGATTTTTCCGGTGGGGTGGTGGTGGGTGTGGGTGTGGATGGTTGCTCGTGGAGTTCTTGACAGTGGCGAAGGAGGAGCAAGGGGGCTAGGGTGAGGTCCGTCGTGGTGGAGCTTCGTTGGAGGCGCTGGTTCGTGATTGGAGGTGGTGGTGTGACGGGGGGCGGGGTGTTGTGAAGAAGAAGATGTGGTGGGGTGGAGTGGGGTGGGAATTAGTTTTTTATTGTAATTAAAATTTATTTTTGCTTTAATTTTATTCGCACTCCCTTATTATTTAATTAAAAAAAATGTGCCACATCAGCTCAAAAGGTGGCATTAAATTCACTTTTGAGATGTTCAGATGTGTAATAGATCGTCTGTATAGTTTAAATGTGATATCGATATTTGGGGTATAATTTAGAGGTCAATTTATGTCTTTTACCTTTTAACCAATGAAATAAAGTATGTCACATAAGATAAATAAATAGGATAAACTTCATTTATTTATTTATTTATTTATTTGTAGCATGTTGTTTAGTCGATTTTTTATGATAAAAAGGTGGAAAACGTAGGACATGACGATGAACGGATGAAGGGGTGTGGCCAGTTGACATGATGATATGTGAGAAGACAGGGAGGTAGTTTCATAATTCAGCTGGATTTTTTAAGGCTCTCTTTTTCCTTGTTAATTTTGCAGAGAGTAAGAGGTAAAATTTTTATCCACGTACCCATTTCTTTAAATATCTGAGGGAAATTAGAATCTTTCTATTAATGGGAAAAAAACATCAAAAGATTGGCCCTTTATATTGTTTCTGTTAGTAAATGTGTTTAAAGGTTTCAGGATTTGGTAGTAGAAGTCAAATTAGGAAATGATTTTTTGCATTGAATGGACTTGTAGATTGAGAGTGCATATTCAAAATTAAAATGATTTTGGTAATTTGTTGAGCTTTTCTTTTGTACATTACCATAAAAAAAAGTCTATCTATATTTTCTTTAGTAGACATAATTTTCTAAAGCCACATGGTAATTTTTTTTCTGGTGTGTCGGGTCTGGTAAGTTTTAAAAAATATCTCCGTGACTTTAAAAAAATAAGTCTACCCATTTTTTTAAACTTACCAGACCCGACACACCAGAAAAAAAAAATATCATGTGGCTTTAGAAAACTATGTCTACTAAAGAAAATATAGGTAGACTTTTTTTTTTAATTAAAAAATAAATTAAATGATTTTTTTTTTTAAATTCTGTTAGTGAAAAGGGTATATTTGCACCATTTTGTAACTGCAGGGGTATATTTGCACCATTTTTGTAACGGCAGGGGTATATATGCACCACTTTTGTAACGAGGGGCATATCTGCTCTAAATCGCAAAGTTGAGGGGTATATTTGTACCTTTTCCCTAATATTTATCTTATAAAAATAAGGTCAAAGGTAGTCTGTGAGTGTTATTTTTACTCCAGTTGCCATGTTTAATATTAATATTTAAGTACTTTAGTGACCAAAGTAGAAAGATCGCCAGTACTTTGAGCTTCTTCTATATGCATTCCCTCAAGTCACATGGACCAGAAACTTTCTCAGCAACATGAACAACATTGATCATCTAATCATTTAATCTCGATGGTTCTTTAACGAATGAAAATCAAGTTTGGGTTTGTTTTTTGTTACTCTTTTGGCAAACTAATGAGATAGTTTTCTTATCCCTTCACCCAAATATTTCGAGCAGACACCATAACAATGTCATCATGTTTTCTCCCAATCATGTTAAGCCAATTGGAAGAAAAAGGAAATCCGATTGGAATGAGATGCAGATTCAATAAAAACAGTCCTTTGTGTCCTTGCAGTAAGTTGACTCCTGAGGACACAGCACATACTCGAAAGATTAAATACATTAACTGACCCAGAGAATAAGCTGAAGAACAAGCCATTTACACTTGCTAGAGCATATTGTAGCAGCAACAATGGTAAAAAGGACTCGGGTTCAAGAAGACTTCACGAGTACATTGCCAAAAACCGGTGAAGAACAAGTAGGTGAACAAAGAGTGTCGAAAGGCCTAGAAGTTGATGATGCAGAAGGTCTAGGTGAAATGTTAGTCAATTCCAAGGCTTGCCATCTTAGTTCAGCAGGGTAATCGGCAATGCAGCCAATTCTTGGACCGGCACCTGTTGACCACACCCGAGAGAGTTGATGACCGAGTTGATATGATCTTGTAGACTTCTTGGAATTGATCCTTTCCAGTATAGCGGTCTTTGGTACTTCTCTTCTTGGACTCTGAAGGCCGCCTGAGAGGGTTCTCTTGTAGCTAGTTGTACTACTTTCAGCTTGTAGTGCTCCGTTTGATTCTGTGAAATGGTCTTTCTCCTCTTCGTTTACTGCTTGAGGAGGAGAGATTGATAGATTTGAAAGTTTAAATTTACGGTTTTCGACAGAGTTTACATCTTCGGGGTCTTCATTTCCCTTTTTTATCTGATGACAGATCACAAAAGACATGGATTATTTAGTTTAAAACTTGGAAAATAGTCACACGAAACCACAAGTCAAATCCGATGCAAAGCAGACAGTATGATAAAGGACATGGATTAAGCATTGTTCCCTTCGCTTTGAAGGTAAATCCCTCCCCCACCCCCAAGCCTGGGGGAGGGGGGGAATAGAAAAAAGAGAGGGTAAACACAGGAAGCAATGCAAAAGCAAGGGAAAGAAATATAAGACTAGGAAGAGGAAAAGGAATATAGTTGCTTAATGTTTGAAAGATAAAATGGCACTAAAGCAATTACTTGATAGAATCATACAAGGGAAGAGCATTTGAGAGAGTTGAGCAATTCTATCAACAAAATAAAGGCTCTTATTTGTTTATCTTGAACTATAGCCCGAGGAGAGTATTCCCCGCTGTACTTATAATCTATGTTGCTCTTTCCGTGTTGGATACTCCAAAAATGCACTACTTTTGGAGGATCCAACATGCATCCGGTGGGATATTTGAAGAGTCTGAGCAACATAGCTCATGATAGGCTCTGAGGTGGTGGAGGACTTGGGTCTTACTTAATGGAGTATAAAATAAATTTCTGAATAGTCAAAAGTAATTATATAATGAGATAAACAGCTCTCTGATGTGTAGACATTAAAAGAGAAATTTTGAAGTAACGCTAGACACATGAAAATCACTCACCTTAACTTCATCCACGTTGACTCCATTTTCCTTGAGAATTGATAAAAAAGTGTCAAGGCTATCATCCGATGGGCGATAATGTCCACTGTAAGGTGAAATAGACTGAAGGAAAAAAAAATGTCATGAGTATAGCAGAATTCTAGCAAAATATTGTAACAGCAACTTAGATTAGGCTTCAGAATTGCATGCATATGATTCAGGTGGCAGTATCCTCTTTATTTCATACGTCCTGTTGAAGACAAAACAGCCCTAAGCCAAAAAATGATTTTTGAAGAAGGTAGTGAATGCGAGTTTTACTTCTACAGCTTCAGCTCTTCCTATGCCTGTGTTACATGAACATGGATATGGGGTATGTATCCAGTACATAAACAGGTAAAGGGCCCAACTTTTAAGGGTATTTGAAGAATATCTGCACAAAATACTCATACCTATACATATGTCATATCCATCCAACACAGGTATATCAAGGCAAAAGAGTCAATATAACAAACCTCTATGCAATTATATGGTGCAGAGTTGCAAGGAAATTGCAAAAGAATCATCACAGACAGTGCTTATACTAATGATGGAGCCAAATTGTTCAATTAGGAAGTCTTACTAACATCATATCTGACAGAGGGAAAGATAACCTACCTGATCAATATGATTTTTAACATATGCCCTGATTAAACTAATACAACAAGCCAATTCATATAGTGATTACGATACTTAAATCAGTCTACCTTCACAGTCCCATCCTCTACCACCAGTCGTCCAGCAGCTAAAGCAGCCCCACCAGCCAGAAAGCTGGAATGGTGGAACATTCCTTTTTTTTTCTGAAAGACATTACAGAAAGAAAGTTTACTAAGAATTTGTAGGATAATCATAAATTTTAAAAATATTAATAAAACAAATATGCTGCAATTCTGTACCGCTCACCTCACCAGCATAGAGTCGTTTTGAGGTGCTCATCACAAAGATCCATTTTGTCCCTCGCGGCCCTTTAGTTGTGTCGAGAAGATTTCCGGTTAGCTTATGCACTATTTTCCCTCCAGAAATTATGTACTCATAAAATTGTCTCTCTTGCTGATTACAGAAAGATTAGGAGGGAACAATTAGGAGCTGTGTGCTAATATCAGGCAATGGAATTAAGTACAAAAGAATCAGCACATACAGGTCCAAGATACTTGATGCATTGTTTCTGAAGTTCAGATCTTGTACATTCTTTGAGATCAACCTTTCTGCCATCTCCAAGATCCAACCTGCACGTGCTTAAGTCATTCTAATACCCAGACTAAGAGCCCGTTGGCTTAGTTTATATAAGCTGTTTTCAGCTTTTTTGAGTGTTTGGCTGGTAGCTTATAAGACATTTTGTGCTTAAAATAAGCCTAAAAAAATAATTGGACCCGTTTAGCTTAGCTTAAAAAAAGCAGCTTATAAGTTGTTTTTTTTAAGCCCATCCAAACAGGCTCTTAAGCTTGCAACTTTTAACATATAACAATATTTACAAGATAATCTTAAGGAATAAATTTGCACAAAAATCGCTTTATCTTCTAGTGATGAATGCAAATCAGACCAACACACCACACTTAAAATCCCAACTAATTTTTAACAGAAACTGCAACAGTAACCCAAAACAATAATAAAGAAATAGTTAACCTAGCTAGGAATCAAATGCAGGGTTTATGACAATTAGCATAAAGCTGCTATTACATCCCAAAAACTTTTGTGAGACCGCACAACTGGACTTTGACAGCCTGAAGATTTTACATTTGAGATAATGCATGATACCAGTTTCAGCATTCAGCTTCCTTACCAAAAGAAGAAGGGCTGACCAGCATCAGTTTTACACCATTCTTCATAATAGATATGCAGGTTATGCCCATACCGATGGCGTGGATCAATCTACAATTACCACACTACATAGATCAAATATCATATCTCATTAATAATGAAAGTAAAATTGAGGGAGGAGCACATTCAAATAAAGCAGACTCACCGCCTCAATCCAGTGTTGAAAAGCTAATATCTGGGCTTCCGCATCTTTTGACAGGCCTTTACCAACCTGGCCGGAATGTACATACAATTAGTGCATGTTTGATTTTTTTGGATGAGAAAAACTAATCCTGGTATAAACTTTTGCATTACTACTACAATATCAATTAACCATCATAAGATTTTGAGCCTATTTGGATTAGCTGAAAAAAGTGACTTTTAAGCATAAGTGCTTAAAGTACTTTTTAAGTGCCGAAAGTTATTTTATAAATAAGCAGTTACGTGTTTGGATAAAATTACTTAAAGGATTTTTAGAAGTAAGGGTAGTATTGAAATTAATAGAACATATAAGGAATAAAAGGGTAAAGTTGTTGGTCAAACTAAAATGGCTTTTAAGCCAAAGAAATAAGTTGGGTTGAGCAACTTCTTGATTTTGGCTTATTTTAAGCACTTTTTATCTTAATTTAAGCTGTTTTCTATTTTACCAAACACCTAAATAAGTTAAAAAATGACTTATGAGCTGGTTTGACCAACTTTTTAGCCAATCCAAAGGGGCTCTTTGAATTATTAACATACTATTATTTTGATCTAGCAGAGATTTCCACATAACTATATCTGCAAAACTTATGTTGGTCCGGACCTATACATTAAACTACACAAAATAGAGACTGGAGTACGAAAGGTCACCTAACATGACAAAAACAGCTTTAAATTAAGGGGCCATGTTCTAGTTCTACTAATATAAAAAGAAAAAAATTGTCTTGGTATAAAATAGCAATGAAATAATAAGAATTTTTAATAATTTTCAATATATACCTTTTATAAACCACAACTTGTACAAGCATGTACCCATAGTTTTGGAATCACGATCTATGCATAATTTCCATTTGTTATTCATAAGTAACAACTAACAATAAATTTAATTAATCACAGCATTATAATCCTTGTACAATAAGTCCCATGACACTTAACAGTTCTGTCTTTTTCATTTAAATATTTACTATGAATGTCTACAAATTAAAATGTAAACAATACTGTACCTTGGAAGCATTCAAGCCTACGCGATTCCACCGTGAAACTGCTGTTTCCGGCTTCAAGTAATTGAAGAAAGAAATTGTACTGTGATTCAACCGAGCATAATCTATAGCTTGCCACCTTCATACCATTAGCACAAAAATAAATAAAAACAGGTAAAAAGAAAAAACACAGTTTCCTTAAAGGTACTCTGTCTGTCCTAATTTATGTGAATGTTTTGCTTAGCGAGAGTTAATTTGATGAATAATTCAAAGCTAAATTGGATTACATCACCTCACTATTTTGAAATTAAAATTTAGGGAAAAGGGTCAAAAATGCCCCTCTATTGTGGGAAAAGGGCTAAAAATATCCTCCGAACTAATTTTGAGTCAAAAATATCCCTCCCGTCATTAAAGTTTTCAAATATACCCCTGTCTTAATGGAAATCCGCAACATAACCCGATTTCATTTTTAAATCCGCTCTATTTAAAACCGACCCAACTAAATAAAAAACGCATATGGGTTGCCTGCTCCTGTGCCTAGTGGCTCTAGATATAGGACTCGGGAACAAGTTGGTCGCATATGAATTTTTTATATAGTTGGGTCGGTTTTAAATGGAGCGGGTTTAAAAATAAAATCGGGTTATGTTGCGAATTTCCGTTAAGACAGGGGTATATTTTGAAAACTTTAATGACGGGAGGGGTATTTTTTACCCAAAATTAATTTGAAGGATATTTTTAATCCTTTTTCCAAAGTAAAAGGGCATTTTTAACCCTTTTCCCTAAAATTTAAATACTGAAAAACTGTACAAAAGTACTGTAAGTTAAACTTCATCTCATGTCAACACAACGAAAAAGATACATTTTAAATTATTAATCAAAGTTAACATAATCTGAATCACAAAAATAAAAAATGCCACATAAATAGATACTGACACGCAGTGAATAATGAGTAATACTCCAGTACTGATTAGTTACAACTCCTACCAAAGCTCTGCAGCTACCACAGCAGAGCCAGCTAATATATTATAATTAAATATACAAAAAAACATATAACAAGTATATAAGATGCAATATTTCTTAAAATATGAAAAAATATTTGCTCAAAATTCATATAGTCTGAATCTTAAGATATCCCAGCACTAATAATCTTCGGTGCATGGTATAAGTTGGGATATCCGAACACTAATTTTTTATACCATATTTAGTACAAGATATAAATTTATCCCAGAATAATTTTACACCTTACATCAAACATAGTATAAAATGAAGCCCAAAACTAATCCTAGAATATCCCACCTTATCCCATCATAGCTGGGATTATTTTAATCCCAGGACTATAATCACAGGATTATAATACCGCAATAATTTAGTCCGCATACCAAATGATCCCACATGTTACATAATTGAGAAGGAAAGGAGTATTATTCTGTCCCAATTTATGTGACACAGTTTAAATTTCAACTAATTTTATGTGAATTCGGATATATATATATATATCTTTAGTTTTTTAAATAATTAAATTTACATATTTGAAAATTACCTAACAAAATACTTTCTCCGGATCAAAAGAGCGTCAACGTAATTTGATTAAATTATCCCTAATTAAATAGGTATGGGAAAACGTACCAAAGCTCTTCAGCTACGACAGCAGAGTCAGCTAACATACGGCGAGTACGATAACTCCGATAAACTTTCTGCAATCTCTTAGCAGCATTCGAAGCCGGAAATGAAACCATTCCATTATCACATTCAAAACCTTCAGGTTCTGGAGTAGTTGACATGTTGTCGGAGCTCCGAAAATGGGGAATACGGAGCTCCGAGAGTTCACATGTGGACATGTCAAGCACTTTTCTATTGACATTGAAATTTGATACGCCGTTTGTTTCGACTTCCATTGAGTGAGATTTCGTCAAATACAAAGCCCCCCTTCAGACTCGGTAGACAGTGTGTTGTCCGAGAAGAAAACGCAGTATTTTCAGAGTTCCAAATGAGTGTCGGATGGAATATATTTTACAGACTCCACTTGTCAAAAAATTTGGGACGAAACAATTTTTGACATCCAACTACCACGCGCTCAAAAATTAAAGAGGTATACTCGCCTCTACCGAAACTACGACATCAAATTATGTTTGGACATTCAATTTGAATTTTCTTAAGTCGTATTTTTTTTTATAATTATAAAAATTTCACAAGTTATGAAAAAATTATTAAAATATTCTTAATTCTTATACAATCTTATCAAATGAGCAAGTCATAATTCATAATAAAATTAATACGCTATTGGAAGACCTTTTTAGAATAACATTAATTAATCAAACTTTAGTTCAATAAAAAAAATTAATATGAATAGTAATATAACTACTCTTTAATATAATCCTCCAACATGGCAGATATAAATAAAGGTTGGTAAATGGTTGGTGAGAGTAATTGTAAAAAATATCTACCAACTTATGGGTCTTTTTTTTACATAATATAAACTTATGGGTCAAGTTTTATATTTAAAAAATTTTGAAACCCCAAATCATGGATTTTTGAATGATTTGGGATTTCAAACCATGGTTTGAAACCATGAGATGAAATGCATGTCCAAACGCTGATTTCAAACCATGGTTTCAAATCCCATGTCCAAACACCTACTTGGAATAAGAGTTTCTTTTACACTCTGTCCCAATTTATGTGGCACCATTTGACTTGACACGAAGTTTAAGAAAGAAAAAAAGACTTTTGAAATGTGTGATACAAAACAGGTCTTATATAAATGTGTAGCTGTAAATCTTCTCATAAAGTTAAATTGTTTCTAAAGATAGAAAGATGACATTCTTTTTGGGACATACCAAAAAGAAAATGGTGTCACATAAATTAGGACAGAGGGAGTATTACAGTAACTTCTTTTTTTTTCATCGATTTTTTTTTTTTAATAACCCGCCCTATTTAATTTAGACTTGATATGAAATTTAAGTATGAATTAAATACTTTTAAAATTCATGATTTTAATATTTTGTTTTGCCAAACATTTAAAATTTGCCATTTGATTTTTCAGAATTGTTTTGTGAAGAGTAACAACTTGCTTATTTTCAAAAAATATTTTTTGCAAGCTACTATTCGAATAGCAATTTACGTTTGGTTGATTAATTGCCAAAATATATTTGTCAATATTAGAACATCAACTTTATGTTTGGCCAAGGTTTCAAAAATTGAAATGACTATTTTTATTTAAGTTTTCAACAGAACAACTTTTGTTATTAGTTACTATACATACACTTATTTTTCTCCTGAAAGTTTGATCAAACATCTCATCAACTCTCTAATAAATAGGTATTTGTATCTCAAAAACATGGTGATATTGACTATAAATATGTTATAACATCAGTGTAATTTCTTGTTAAGAAAATATAAAAATAATATTTTTTTAATAAGCTAATACTCCCTCCGGATCAAAAAAAGAGTCAACTTAGCTTTTTTTTCTTAGATCAAAAAAAGAGTTCACTTAGAAAATCAAGAAAGAATTAATCTTGTTTTTCCATATGTGCCCCTATTAAGTGTTATATGATCAAATCCCAATACCTATTTAATTAGGGATAGTTTGGTCAAATTACATATTTTTGTCTAGGAGTTAGTATTTTCTTAAGGGGTGTGTAAATGGCTAAGTGAATTCTTTTTTTGATCCGGAGGGAGTAAAAAATAAAGTGTAATCTGTCGCTTTTTTCCTCCTACTCGAATTAATTTTGTCTCCAGCCTTAGTAGTTAGAGAATTAATTTTTTGTCTCCAAAACATAATTGCTACTATAAATGATAAGAGCATACTTCGAAGTGAAGCGACCACCGAAAGTAGTAGTTGGATAATAAGGGTACATTTTTTCCTTAATTAAGGAGTCGTTTGGTTGTGGTATTAAAATAATTAATTATAATTATAATTTTGCATAAGATAATATATGATGTAGCATTTTCTATCATAGCAGGAGGTAGCGTTTTTCTACATGAATTTTCTTATTCCTGACATTAGACTCGATGCGTCTTATTCAAGAGTGGAGAGATATCTTATTTCCTCGCCACATTCTTGGTTAGGGGTGTCAACGGATCGGATTGAGCTAAATTTAGACATATTTAAATAGACTAAATTAATAAATGAGTGGTTTGAGCTGAATTCAGGTAGATTAAATTAAATTAAGTAAATAAATAGGCAGGTTAGGGACCCTTAGATAGTAACTTACATGGAAAGGAAATTTGGAAACCTTAGATTGACCCGCACAAAGGTTACTTGGATTGAAACGAATTGGTTCAAAGTTGGCTAAACAATGGGTCGTAGGCTCATAGCTCTTAACCCGTCCAATCCTTACTAAATTTTAATTAATTTTTTTTTTATAATTTGTTTAAGTACCTAATAAAAATATTCTTTGCAAAAAGGAAATCTTCTTAAAAAGAGTTTGACAAGGTTTCTCATCAGTCAATTTGAACTATATATTTGTCCAACTTTTAGATGAGTTGAATTAAAAGAGTTAAAATAGGTGAAATTTATAAATAGGCGGGTTAAGTTGAATCAAATTAATAAATAGACGAGTCATTAATCCGTTCAAACTTGAGGAACTGAACGAGTCGTCTTCGTGAGCTAACTTTGTCACTTTTAAGTGGTGTGACAATAATTGTTGCTCAAGCTCAAGTCTTGTTCGTACTCGATCTATTTTCCAAGTTTCACAATCTGGACTTGAATAGGTTGTGTAGGTCCATAATCCATGTAACAGTAGGTATATCTTTTTCGTTAGTTGATTCTTCCATTAAATAGAGTGATTTAAGGTTTTGCCAAACACTATATCTCTTTCAAAAATTTAGTTCACTTGGCAACATCAAAATCCTTAGAATGTATAAATTTGGAATTCAGCTTAGGTCATAGTAGTGAATAATTCACTGTATGTACTTAATATAACAATATAGAATTGGATATCTAAAGAGCTATTGACTTTGACATCCTCCTTTTTTTTGCTTTTTTCTTCTTTATTTATTTTTAATCCAATTATATTTTCAAAAAATAATTAATGCCACATTCCACGGCTAATAGGTTGCATATGATAGACTCTATGTTTGGATTTCCCTTTTTAAATACAAACTTCGATTTTGCGCATTTTCTACTCTAAATAAATCAGATGTATATTTTTTTACCAAGAGTTTAATCTAAAATTCTAAATCAATAACACGAATTCCTCTGTACTAACTTATCTCTTTACAACACTGTGTGTTTTTGTATATATATATGTATAAAACTGTTCTTAAGCTATTTGTATAATTTTTATTGGATAAATAGTAGAGTACAACAACTTTATTCAAAAGGTGCATCATGTGAATCACATGCTCCTAAAAGGCAGAGTAGCATTACTAATATATGTATTTTTAGTTGCACTTGAAAGCATAGCCTGATGTTCAATGAAGTTGGTCAACGACTATAAAATCTCAGGTTCAAATTCTAATGGTCGGCAAAGTGATTTTGTTTCACATCTATCCAAGGTTTGGTGGATAGAGTTCGATATCTATGCTGATGATCGGTAATAGATATCCTACAAAATTAATCGAAGTGCAAATAAGCTTACCCGAACACTATAGCTATTAAAAAAACTAATTATTACTCCCTCTGTCTTAATTTATATGACACTCTTTTCTTTTTAGTCAATCCAAAAAGGAATGACATCTTTCTATATTTAGTAACAATTCAACTTTAAATTTACCTTTGTATCTTTAATGAAATAATTTCTAGCCATACACATTTTTATATTTTATTAAGACCATAAGTTTCATAAATTTTCCTTTATTTTTTAAATTTTGTGTCAAATCAAACATCTTTGTATAAAATGAGACGGAGGGAGTAATCTATATAAATTTTGAAGTAGTCTTCACGCCCTTTAGTGTGCGCGCGTCTACTATTAGCTTAGATAACACCAATTTTCCAATAATAATAACAAACTAATTGACCCAATAAGTTTCCAAGTCGTCTTTGTTGCATAATATCACAATAAAAAATCACATACCGTCTATATTGTCATGGTCAAGACTCAAGTATGCTCGAAAAAGATGTTTTTGATTTCTACGTTGCATGGTCTATTTTTATATTTTGTAATGTCCATTTTTTTATTGGTTATTATTTTAATCAGTAGCCCAGTGTGTAGATCAAAAGTACGAGTCCGCCACTTTTATAGGATAAAAAAAAAATTGAACCAAACTAATATAAAAAAAAAAAAAAAAATAGGTTTCACGCACTAATTTAGTGCGTGAAAGGATTAAACTGCAAAAATAAAAATTTGGCCTTTCACGCATTCGTGCGTGAATGAGGCTAACAAAAAGTCATGCTCTTTTCACCTTTTCAGCCAATGTATTCTTATTGTCTTATACTTCTTTTCCATTGAATAATCGATTTACCAATCGATTCTTATTGACCTTTAAATTTTATTTCCAGCCAATGTTAATTTTTTCCTAACCACATCAACCTCCAACTCTTATATTAATATATATTGTGGAGGTGAATTTAGGATTTAAGTTTGATGAGTTTAATTTTTAAAGTTCTTCATATTGAATTCATTATATATTTAAAATTATGGATTCATATTTATTACTATTTGTTATAATTTTAGTTAATTTTTACACATAAAATTGCTCTCTATGTTAAGTATCGGGTTCAGATGAATTTGGTATCTAGTATCCGCCTAGGCATATTATTTTTTTGGTACATCGCCTCGGCATATATATAGAAATACAAGTTCAACACATATTTAATTATGTCGTCACGTAAGTATTATGCCTAATGTTAAAGCGAGAGATTTACTTGTAATTGTTGTATTTATTATAATTAATGAAGATTAAAGATAATGATGACAGGCGATTCATAATCTTTAATGAATACAAATACAAGTTCAACACATATTTCATAATCTTTAATGTATTTGTATTCATTAAAATATGTTTGAATCTTTATAACAGTAAATAAGAACTACTGTAGAAATATTTAACAACCAGAATCAGTCATAGATACTTGCGATGATTTTGGTCAAATAAGACGTCTTTAGCTTTGAAATAATAAAAAGTTAAAATAGAGCACGGTAAGTCTATCATAATACTATTTAAGTTACATACTTGCTTCAACCTTCTAATTTATATATATTTATTTTTGTCAATGAAAATAGGACTTGATTACAAAAAAAAAACAATATTTCCGCCTGGAGACAAAATTGTGATTACGATATTTATACTTATTTTTTACCATTGAGCAACTCGTGGTACTATTATACTATCAAGCAAAAAAAAAAAGGAACAAAAAAAAAAGGAACATTTACATATTATTTTTCTAAGACAAAGTTGGACAATATTAGAAAAAAATTTCAAGTTTCAACTGCCCATTGAAAGATACAATTTTTCATTTAAATAAAACGTAGAGAACTGCTGTTATTTTCTCACTTTGCACACGTTTGATTAAAATGACAATTCAGATTGTGTAATTACCTTATAAGTAATATGATTATGCAAATATTTTATATTTATATTTATTTAATTTCTTAGTAATATACTACAATTTTCATTTTTATTAAACTTACTCTTGAATGGACATTTATTTTAATTGTCGAGCAAACTCCACTAGACAGTCTGATGGCCAACATACCAAAATTTAAATAGTAATACTAGGATTTTAAATCAATCAGTTTTCTACCCATTGATGTTTAATTAGATTTTCTTTTCTTTCCTATTAATTAACTACATGTGAAAAGAATGATACGATTCAGAGATGGAATTTGTTGACTCTATTGACCTAGACTAACAATAATAGAGAAAGCCCCCGGCTTAGACTACCAGGTCTTACAAGATTCATTTGACTAGGTACAAATGTAATAAGAGGGCCATGCTTTTTTTTTTTTTCACTCAGTGTTCAGTATTCACATTGGAACCCCGATTAATATATATTTGCATCGTATAAGGCACTTTAGAGAGGCAAGGACTTTTTATCAGGATTTTTCCACATAAAATTTGAACACGAGACCTTTAATTAAGGATGGAAGAGCGAGTCATGCCTAATATCGATGAGGCCTTATTCCGACATCTCGTATATGAAATTTAATGGTTCTACTAATTTTGATTCAAATCGAGTAGGCCGACTAAGGGACAAACCATTCCCTACTAAAAACTACTCCATTTCAAAGGCTCGATCTCGAGAACTCTGATTAAAGGTGAAGAGATCTTGGCCGTCAGATGCACTCGCCTATGGACATATATGTAAAGCCAATTATGATGAGAGGTGGAACCTTGATTTTAATTTTTATATATTTGTATAACGACTTCAAATTAATATTAATATATATGTAATAATAACTGAATTCATAATCACATATTTAATGAAATTGATCTTAAAAAACATATAGTATCTTGACAAGAGCTGGCTACTGATTCGCGTGAGTTCATATAGATCCTCTGATTGGGATTTTTTTTTTTAACCTACCTTTAATTTGGTAGTCTTGAATTGGATATGCAATGCTTATTGTATGTGTTTAATGGCAGGCAAAATGGTCCCTCATTGGCAACAAGTAGGGACCAAATCAGTACATGAATTTCAATTAATTGAATTGCATGCCGACAATTATAAGGTTCGGTGAGAAAAATGTTTAATTGAAAAAACTTATTTCCCATGGAAAAATATTGGCATCCTACCTTCTTTTGATTCCTGTGTTATTTTATTTATTTTGTTAATTTTTTTTTTAAAAGAATAAGCACTCAAAGGGATAACCTAATGGTCAATAAAGTAGCTCGGTTGATTGACTACCTGAACTTTCACTTTGTTAGTGAGGGTTCGAATTCCCACATTGTAATCCCTTTCCCATTTCCCCTTCCCCTACCCTCTATGTAATAAAAAAAAAGGTCAATAAAGTGAAAGAAGAATTATGAGGTGTCAAATTTAAATTCGAACAAAGGCAAACAATACTAGATAATGTATATCTTTTCATCTGTCTAAGTCTTAACGGATAGATCATAATATTTGTGTTTGTGTGAGGTAGTAGGTGCAGGGTAAAATAGTCGAGGTGGGTGTAAATGGGGCAAAAAATACTAGTAGATGATTCTTCTCATCTGCCTAAGTTTTGGTGGACAGTGTTACCCAATATTTATACTAATGTAAAATATTAGATATCCGATGAAATAAGAGATGTGTGCGCAAGCTCAATCGAAGACCATTATCCGTGGATTCTTTTTGGTGCATAAAACTACATATGTGTTGTACCTGTCCTAGTTTTCCCTAAAACAGAAACATGGTGAGTTCAATATTTACCATTTAGAAATTTTAATGGACTTATTACTACATCCTTATGTGTTAATTCCTCGAAGCTGCTTTATTCTAAATTGTAGTGGGTGTCTTGGTGATAATATTCCTTTTAAATATTTCAAAATTCCCGTGTCAAACATAATAGGAACAAACGTGGACTTAGGTCAATCACATGTAAACTTATCCACAAATGACAAACTAAACATATACTTAAATTAAAACCCTGATGTCATAGCAAAGATTATCTGTAAATATACCATTTTTAATGGTTTGTTTAGATCAAATACTTAAAATCTTAATACCAACAGAATAGTTCATTGTTTAAGCTGTCATCTAAATTTTAATGAATTATTTTTTGTTATGGAAATGCTGACTTTTTTGGACGAAATGATTATTGTAAGTTTATAACCTGCCCTCTTTCTGTCTTTTTCTCTCTTTTTCTTTAACTAGTTGCATGAGGTCCTTGCTAAGCTCAGGTCCAAACTCATAAAAAAATGGTAAATTTAATTTAAAAAATAACTTATACTATACTGAACAAGTTATAATATTCAGAAATTTCAAAGGCTCAAATATGTCCCTAACGTTTGCGAAACTGAACAATTATGCCCTCCAATGTTTTCCGTTAACTCAAGGGCATGTATGGCAAAACAAACGTTAGGGGCATCTTTGCACCAACCTTTTAACGACGGGCAAATGTGTACAATTTCGCAAACATTAGGGGCATATTTGAACCTTAACCATTTTTTATTGCACAATTAATTTAATCTAGTGGCACGTTAATCATATCTCATTGGTAAAACTTCATAATTATTAAAGTTTCTTAGTCACATAACTAAATACTTTTTAAAGATTATTTATGAGAAAGGAAGTTTGGAAGGAGAATTAGCAAATACAAAGGACACAAAATTCGACACATTAACTAAAGAAGCAAACTCTTGGAGGTTACAGAGTTTTCAATTTTTTTATGTTTGCTTAGTCAAAATTTTAAGGAAAATGACTTTTCTAGTGGAAGTATGAAGATCAAGTTCCACAAGTGGCTCGACATTTCACATTCATTATTTCTTCCCTGCCGTCCAATGTAAGTCATCTTCACCCCATTTCCCGTAGCCCCCATCCCTACTATCCACCACCCACACCCCCACCCCATCTGCACCCTCACTTCCTATAGTCCTTGTCTATATTATATACAAATGATTTTAGAAAAATATGTTTTGCTTACATACTGAACACAAGAAAATAAGTAAAAAAACACTTATTTTCTTGAAAAGTATTTTTAAAATAATATTTTCCTTCATACTGAACACAACCAAATAGAAGAATATGAGGTTTAATTAATTAGTAAGACCTAATAAATGCTCTGATTTGAAATGAAACAGTGACTCTGAAGTTGCATAAATTTTTCCAAAATGTATAATGACAAAGAATGTAAAAGGTACCTACTCCCTCGGTTCCCTTTTACTTGTCTCTTATTGACTTGATGCTTTCCTTAAGAATTCATTTATTAGGAGTAAAACATTCGAAATTGCCCTTATTAATTATGCTTTCAAAATTTAAGTTTGACTATGAATACTTTATGTAGTTAATTAATGATAAAGGATAATAGAAGAAATTGATAAGTCTTTCATAATTTATTAAAATAGACAAGTAAATGAAAATTTTATATTTAGTATAAAGAACAAGAAAAGGGAACGGAAAAGTAATCTAATAGGGACAAAAAGTGATCCACAAAACATTTCTATTCCCTCTGTCCAACTTTAAGTGGCACGATTCCAATTTCGAGAGCCAAACAGTTTAATTCTGATCATGAATTCGAACATAGAATCTTTAAAGTTTTTTAAATAAAATTTACATATTTAAAAATTACGTAAAAAGTACTATAAGTCAGAATGATAATTCAAAATATTTAAAAGATGTAAGAAAACATGACGGTCAAAGAAAGATTTATTTGAATCTTGAAATCTAAAAGCAGCCATATAAATTGATACGGAGTTAATACATAGTTTAACATATTTTCATTATATATAAGCGGCTTGGGGGAACGAACACGGCTCCCAAGCTTGTACCAACAACTTCACGAATTGTACCCGCATTAAATTCTTGTACCATGAGCTATATAATTTGTACACTTTATTCAACTATTTTTATATCTCATGTAGACATGTGTCATAGTACTTAATATTTATTCCCTTCTCATTTATAGACGTATGCACTTTAAATTTATTTCTCCAACACATTTATTTCCTCCGTGCACTTTTACTTGTTCACTTTTGATTTTTCGTGTTCTAGCTGAATATTTATTCTCTTCTCATGTATAGACATATGCAGTTCAATTTTAATTCTCCTACACTAATTTATTTCCTCCATGCACTTTAATTTGTTCACTTTAGAATTTTCACATTCTTTGAGAATTAAAAAATCTCACGTGCATATATGCCATAATAGTGAATATTTATTTTCTTCTCATGTATACACGTGTGCACTTCTATTTTAATTCTCCGACACATATTTATTTCCTTCGTGCACTTTTACTTGTTCATTTTGACTTTTCACGTTATTTAAGAATTAATAATGAAGTACTCCTCCCGTCTCATATTACTTGGTCACGTTACTATACTTGACTTTTCACGTTCTTTAAGAATTAATAAAAATGAAGTACTCCCTTCGTCCATATTACTTGGCCACATTACTAACAATATATGTCTATTTTTCTATTCTATATCTATCTTCTTTTCTATTTCTATTATCCCCGTTTTCCTTCTTTGTCAATACTTTAAACGTGAAGAGAGGACGAACAATAGTAATGAAAACTTGTACCAAAAGTTATTTTAATGCTCCTACACATAACTTGTTCACTTTTGACTTTGCACGTTCTTTGAAAATTAATAAATAAAGTATATATTTTATCATAATATCCATATTTAGTGGTATATAGTCTCAATAGCCTCAGAAAATGATTTGAAAATGAACAATTAATGTGAAGGGTAAAATAACAAGAATAATTTTTTTTCTTGATATGTTAACGTCGACAAGTAAAAGTAAAGGGAGGGGGTGACATTTATTCCCGTTTTCCTTCATTGTCAATACTTTACTTATTTACTCTCCTTTGCAGTCTTTGATTATTGTTTCTTTACATTTATAAAATGTATTACTTTATATTTTCATTTCAAAATTAAAATTTGGTGATTAATGATATAGCATATATCTTTCTAATTTTGATTTCTTTGTAACAATTAATATAAAAAAATTATAATATATTTTATAATTAATTTAATAAAAATATTTTAATCCAACATATACACCAAAATGGTTCTTATGTTTGGATCTGAACAGTTACTTAATTGAAATGGATATCAACCTGTCGATATACATATAAAATATTAAAGAATTTAAAAGAAAAAATTTCCCCTCATATTCTTACTAATTTTCTTTTACATCAATGAACAACTTTCATTGTCATTATAATGATAAAAAAAAGTCTGACTCTTTCCATCTCAAAAACTTTTAATTACAACTAAAGTGATGGTACATAAAATACATTTTATGTATATAATAACAATTAGAATGTTTTCAAAAGTTATTTTCAAAATACAAACCTTAAAAACTGGCTAATTAAAGTGAATAGACATGTGATGCACGGGCATGTATTGCTAGTTGCAATTAGAAAAGGCCTAAATAGGAATGGCCATACGAAAATGAAGGAGGTCAATACGTAGGGGAAAAGGCGAGCCCGGAACCAAAATGCCCCCCAAAAAAACATTTTGAACAAAAATACCCCAACAAAAAAAAAGTTACCAAAGTACCTTTAGCGCAGTATTTTACTGCGCTATAGCACTTCACGGAGACTGAGTCATTAAGTGCTATAACGCAGTAAAATACTGCGCTATCCAAATCTTTCTCTCACCTATAGCGCAGTATTTTACTGCTTTATAGGAGTCCGCCATTTTCAATAACATCACATTTTCACTCCTCTTTACGTAGTTTATCTTTTTTACGTAGTTTAGCCGTATATTAATCATGCTTTGAGATTCCGGAACTTCAATATTTTATATAGAACTCTAGTTATATTTGTACGATTAATAAAACAGGCTCAACACATCAAGAATACGCAATATTTTGGATTGTCATTTTAGTGGTTGAAAAGTGCTCGGAGTCCTTTTTTGTTTGAAGACTTGCAGTCATTAGCTTTAAGTTATTTATCTTTTAGGGTTTCGTCTTAGTTTTAAATTAATGCTTAACTTTATTTCTAACGTGTCACGTTTTTTTTATTATCAATTTAGGATGTGAAACTATAAACAATAATAAAGACTAAGATAATATTTATAAATATGCAAAAAATAGATAATATTTACGATAAATTGTACAACATTAAATAAATATTTACCTTATATTGAATAAAATTAGTTTTAAGTAAAAAACTTACACGCGCCTCGGTAGTCTCATGAGAAGACACCTCTGCCTCGGCAGGCTGATGAGAATGCTCCGGAATGGGCAGCTCCTGTGGACCCACTAGCGCCGAATCCTAAAATATGAAAAAAATGAAATAATAAGCACTTTTAATGATCAAATATGTATATTAAATATTGACCTTATATTGAATAAAACTAATTTTAATTAAAAGCTTACTTGTGGCTCGACAGTCACATGGGAAGACATCGCTGGCTTGACAGGCCCATGAGAAAATGCCTGAGTGGGTGGCTCTGATAGACCCGCTGGCGCCGAATCCTAAAATATAAAATAGTACTAAATAATGAGTAACATATATATATTTAAAATAAATAATTTAAATGAACAAATAAGTATTTTAAATACTAACCGGGATCAAAACTTATCGAAGTCAAGAATCCGGGCTCCCTCTAAATTCCTCACAGGCCACTCATCAGCTAATGAAGCGCGTAACGCCGCCCAATCAACGTTATCACGCTCCTCCATGTATGCATCCTGGCTCGTCTGTGATGAAGATCCGGGTATCTCAGCAAGTAAGAGCGCAGGCGTAAACGTAGGTGAGTCCCCACGTGAGCTGCCACCGGCCAGGAAGGGCTGCGGATGGACTAGACCGTGAATACCCTCTGCATTTGTGTTTAACAGAAACAAAAAAAGTTTATTTTTAAAACGTAACAATTAATGAAATTAGATAAATCTAAATACAATAAACTTACCAATGCCTCGTACTGCCCCGCGAATGCTGAGTATCCTACATCCCTAGGGGGACGCAGAGCTGGGTTGCCGATCAATCGGCGTGTGATCTGATGATACCAGCGCATGTACTGCTCAATGGGAGTCAAATGGTCGACCACCGCTAGAGTGCCCAACCTGTTCTCCCAACGGTGGATCTGGACATCCATGAAAGCCAAAAAATCGTCATCAACGGCAGCCCGATCGTCCCGCTGGTAGTGTCGGAGCTCATGACGGACATCAGGGGGTATACTCTGTGTATGCCCAAACTGTCGTAAGACACGCTCAGGCATGTGATCCTTTACGATGTCCAGGTGTATCAATGGACACCGCGAGCTCCAAACCCCCTGACCTGCCCTACAGAAGGAGGGCAAACCATCTAATATAGTAGCATACGGCGTCTATATAAATAGCTGCATAACATATAAATACAAATCAGTGATCACCAAGTAGAAAAAACGTTTAATTAAATTATTAATGTAAATTTAAATAGTTTTACCGCATCGTCCGTCATGTGATCAAGCTGGTCCCAGAATGGAAGAATACTGTGGTGCGTATCGACATCCCGGTCAAAACCAGCTGTCCACCTCCTCGCATAAGGCATGTCAATCTCGAGGTGATGCTTAGGTACGGGCTGAAAAGGCAGCATCCTCTCCCACGCCCATAACTGTAAGCGATATTAGAAAATACAATGTTTTAGTCGTTCTTTCAAGAGGTTTGTTGACATTAAAGGAACGCACACTTAAAATATTACCTGGAGAAGAGCAAAAAATCACACACATCTCTGACAGCACCAATAGATGCTCGGCACAGGCATCTGTAGAGATACGCCAAAACAGCACCGCCCCAGCTGTAGTCTCCCAAGCGGTCCAGATGCTCCAAGAAAACCAAGTAACATAAACTGACAAAGGCACCCGATGAATTCGGGAACAAGATGCCCCCGAATATAATAAGCAGGTACAAACGGGCATGACGATCAACATCATCCTACGGGGTGCCGTCGTCGACCGGATTCAGAGCCTCCAAATAAGTGCAGAGTGCACTAAGCTGAACCCGACTGTCCCGAGATCTGGGCCGCGGCATCAGGCACGAAGTGGGTGAGCCTAGTCAACTCCGTCACCTATGTCCTACCAGGAAGAGGCTCGTACCGAGTGTACATTGGCTCTCCATCTACCAGCAATCCAAAGAGGACCTCCACATCCTGAAGCGTAATCTTGGCCTCATCGGTGCGAAGATGGAAGGTATGTGTCTCTGGCCTCCACCGCTCAACCATGGTCGTAATGAGCGCCCAATCATGCTGTACCCGACCAACGGACACACAACAGTAGATAACGCCCCGAAACAATATCTCCAACACGCGAGGGTGTGGGGGGTGCTCGCGTAAAAGAGCCCACGCTTTCTGCAGCCTACGGGGACGGAGCCTAGTAGATATCCCTATAGTACCGGCCCATAATAACTCTGACCTATGATTGTCTTGCAAAGACAATACTGATCTATTAGCGGGCCTCGGGTGAACAGCGTGCCCCGGGTGATCATCGGGCCCCGGGTGAGCATCGGGTGCCGGGTGATCATCGGGCCCCGGGTGAGCATCGGGTGCCGGGGGAACATCGGGCCCAGGGGGAACATTCGGATCCATGAAAGAGTCTGGTCTGTACAAACTAAATTAGTCATTATTCTTGAAATGAAAGATAAATTATATTAACTAATCGAAATTCAGCAGTAATATTTGTTTGGAACTCTATTTTGAATATGTGATATATTTTTAGTTGACCAAATAGCCAACACAACTACGATAAAATTAAACTAAAAGAGTATATTCGTCGACCACATATTTTCCTATAAACTTTACATTTTTTTCGTTAGCTTATGTATTTATGAAAAGAAGAATTTTAACTATTCTTTTTAAGATAATCTTTTTTTATTTAACATATATATTCACGCTTTTAAAATTATATAGATTAACATTTCATAATCGTTTACAACTTGTTTGGGTGGTTGTTACCTATTGTATTATATTATGTTGTTAATTTAAATAAAATGTTTGCTTTGATTGCTACTTTAATTTTATTGTTATGTAACGACGAAATGTTCTAGTTTATGTAACCACTGATTTGGTTCTATACAATACAACACAATACGATAAATGTCAAAACAATACATAATAATCATCCAAACAAAGTGTTAACAACATAATAATTCATTACCGATCGACTTCTTTCAATTCATAAAGAATGTTTAACAAATACTCAATTAACAAAATAATAATTCATTAACAATTCATAAATAATTAACCAAATTAACAACTCATAAACATATAACAAATTAACAATTCATAAATAATTAACCAAATTAACAACTCATAAACATATAACAAATTAACAATTCATAAACATTTAACAAATAATGAATTAAACAAAAAAAAAAAAAAACGGAACAGTGGCTGAGGCCACTGCCCAGCCCGATCAACCCAAAAAAAAAAAAATGAAATTTATGCATTTTTTTTGGAAATTAACGACGATTAAATGTTAAACATGCATGCAATATAATGTATATAACAAAATAATAACAAAAGTTCATAGTAGAAAACCTTAATCAAAGATTTTTTATAGAATTATTTTAATCGAGTTGTACGCCGCTTTTTCTCAAAATTCGAACTTAAAATTTTTGCTCCTTGACTTGAATATACCGAGAATCTATACTTTCCGAATGAAATTTAATAGAAAACGACGTTTTTAAGACGTGGGGACCACCTTGGCTCGTCTCCAATGGCGTTTTAATTTTTTTTTCCACTGGAGGGGACTAGTGGTGGAACCCGATCGGGTTATAGTGAAGTAATATAGCGCAGTATTTTACTCACTATAGGAGAGAGACAAACTCCTATAACGCAATAAAATAATGCGCTATAGGTGAGAGAATCTTTTGGATAGCGCAGTATTTTACTGCGTTATAGCACTTAACGGCTCCGTCTCCGTGAAGTGCTATAGCGCAGTAAAATACTGCACTAAAGGTACTTTGGTAACTTTTTTTTTTGTTGGGGTATTTTGGTTCAAAATATTTTTTTTAGGGTATTTTGGTTCCGGACTCGAAAAAGGCAGACACGTATAGTAGGCTCATAGGACCAAACATTACTGTGAGGACGAAAAATTTGTTGGTTCCCGTTTATATACAGTATACTAGACGGCCTATGCCCGTGCTGCGCACGGGCCCAACACTTTAGATTATAGTGCATTTATGTGTATGTAGTTATTTTTTATATTGCTTGATTTTGTCAATATGGGATACTATGTTCAAAGCACGATTAATATAACATTGTAGTTTGTGCTCCGTATCTAAAACTTTATTATATTAGTGTTTGCTACGAATACAAAGTCTGCACTCTTTTTTTTTGACATTGTTTATTTTTTTTAATATGGGATTCACTTTTTTTTATATTGCTTGGTTTTGTTAATATGGAGTCCACCTTTTTTTTTCCTGTAAGTTTGGAGATAGTGGATTCCACTTTATTTACTTCTTTTTTTAAAAAAAAATATTGGTTGGTGTTTTTTTATTTTTTAATATTGGTTGGTGTTTAATATGGGACCACACTTTTTTTTTAAATGCTTAATTGGTTGGTTTTTTTTTGAATTTTTTAATATTGGTTGGTGTTTAATATGGGGACCACATTTTTTTTAAAGTATTTTAAGTATGTTGCTGTACAATAATTTCATTTGCTCCCACTAATGGATTGATACGCATGTGACAATAAATCCATCATTATTGATTTAATTGTTTGATTTTGTAAGCACTTTTGTATTTCAAGTATGTTGTTGTACAATAATTCTATTTGTTTCCTCTAATGGGTTAATACGCATGTGACAATGAATCCATCAGGCTATATGGGCCCACAATTTTTTTTCAAAAATTGGAAAACGGATATATATATATATATATATATATATATATATATATATATATATATATATATATATATATATATATATATATATATATAAGTATTTTAAGTATGTTGTTGTACAATAATTTCATTTGCTCCCACTAATGGGTTGATACGCGTGTGGCAATAAATCCATCATTATTGATTTAATTGTTTGATTTTCTAAGCATTTTTGTATTTTAAGTATGTTGCTGTACAATAATTTCATTTGCTCCCTCTAATGGGTTGATATGCATGTGGCAATGAATCCATCGTTATTGATTTAATTGTTTGATTTTCTAAGCACTTTTTTTTTTAACATTGTTTATTTTTTTAATATGGGATTCACTTTTTTTTTTACTATTGCTTGATTTTGTTAATATGTGATCCACTTTTTTTTTCCCGTGAGTTTGGATGTGGTGGGTTCCACTTTTTATTTTTATTTTTTTATTACTGGTTGGTGTTTAATATGGGGCCCACAATTTTTTTTAAAAATATTAGTAGTTGTTTAAAATATGGTGGGCCACAATATTTTTTTTAAATATTAATAGTTGTTTAAAATATGTGGGCGCACAATTTTTTTTAATTATTAGTAGTTGTTTAAAATATGTGGGCCCACAATTTTTTTTTAGCCCACAAACGGACGACGAAAAAGTGCCCATAAACTGGCTCTTCTAAAGGGTAGAATATAACTAAACTAAACTAATTTATCTTGTGTGTGGTTATTTTATTTTCTGTCTCAACAATTTCTGTAAAAAGATGACAGAGGATTTAATCACTAAAGAGTAATTATACAAGAATGCATACAGATTGCATTGGTTTGTTGGAAGACATGGTCTTTTCCAAATGAAAACTTAATTCTCTTATTTTATTCGAAATTAACTGGTCCGATTAATTTGGATTTGCGCGCGCCGATTAGGCCAACTAAGGGGATAAAACACACTCCCTAGCGGAAAAAAACTTTTTATTTTTCAATTTCAAATCCGAGACTTTTAATTAATTAAAGGAGGAAGAATTTCAACGATAAACCTTTCGATGTTCTATCTCTTAACTAATCAATACCTATTGGCCGGATAACTCTAACCTTAAAAGCACTGAGATTACGTCAGTTCCGTAATTTTCGCTCAAGATTTATATTTGTGTTAAAAGTTATTAAATAATTATAAATATCTAAAATTATTATGAATGCATATTATTTTATTTAACTTAAAATTATATTAAAAATTACCCATAAATTTCATATTCTGAATGCGCAGTATTTTTACTTTTAAAAGAAACATGCATGGTTCCGAATATACTAATGTTGAATGTGAAATGAGTACATGTGCAGATGAGCTTTAAGTGGTGGAAAATAAGACAAATTAAAGCTTCGTGCAAGTTTGAAAAGTAGAGAGAATTAAGTAAGGGTTTAATTAGTATTTGTACATAATGGTTTGTCATTAGTATTTACAAATATTGAGAAATACTAGTAGAATATTCAAAAAATTACTGGGAGGATCATTTCAAGTGAAATAATAACTTCTACTAATATATTTTCAATATCTTTCCAAGTAAATTTCATGTATGAGCATAAATTCAATGTTCAATCACTTTTTAAAATATAAAAGTAAAACATGAAAAAAGAACTGAAAGCTGGAAATTCAATGGGTATACTTAGAGCTGCAATCTTGTCAATTGTCGTGAACTGTCCTATTAAATGGCCTACCAAAACGTTTGGGATTATTATTACCTTTTGCAAATGATTAATGATCACTAAGACAAAGGATCCACCATGCGTGAGGCTTTAAGACGTTGTTGTTGGTTCAAAGGTTTTTGCTTTCGAGGATTTCTATCAAATTTGCTTAACCATTAGTGCTTCTATATATATGACAATTATAATCCAGTATGGACTTGATTGAAACACTAGATATATTTTGTGCATCTGTGGTTGAAATTAAAGTAAAAAGATGGTGGAATGTCTTTTTTCTTAATTGACACCACATATTGTGCTACAGTACATTGTTAATGCTTTTGGCTAATATGTTGCCATATTACACTCTACTAATGTGACACCCCAGCTTAGGAGGAAAGTCACACATCGGCATAACACAAGAGAGGTGCTGGGTATGTAAGTAAGCATGTCTTACCTCCTAGTGACGCGTTTTAAAGCCGTGCGGACCTAGACCCAAAGCGGACAATATCACTAGTGGGCTGGGCTGGGCTGTTACAACTAAAGATGACAATATAATTGTCACATACTCCTTTTTGGACAAGCATTAGTTGTGGATAACTTGGTGCAATTATTGGCGTATAGCCAAAAAAATGAAATAGAAGATTAAATTCTACTCCCTTGATCTCAATTTAGGTGGCACAGTTTGGATTTCGAAAGTCAAACTGTTTAATTTTCACCTTGAGTTTGAGCATAGAATCTTTACGTTTTTTGAAATAAAATTTACATATTTGGAAATTACGTAGAACGTACTTTAACTCGCAATGATTGAAGATTCAAAATATTTAAAACAGATATGAAAAAAATCTTTCTTTTGGACGAACAATTGTTGTAATTGATCCAAAACCATGTCAAATTTTAACCAAACTGCTTCAAAATTTCAGATATGAGCCCCCCTCCACGTTCCGATTCTTTTGAGATATCAGCAACGTGAAATAGAGCTCGATTGTGGTAATTCAAAATTTGAACAATCATTTTCTTCAACCTTGAGATTTGCTATAAAATCGATCGAAAATCATATCAAATCTCAGCTAAGTTGCTTCAAATTCAGCTATGAATTCTCCTCGATGTTTTTTTTTTTTGAAGCATTGGCAGCTGCTACATTCCATATAATAACTGTTGTATATATGCATTATATATAAGATTTGATATGGTTTCGGATAAAATTACAGCAGTTGTCGTCCAAATGGAACAAGACGACACTATCAGAAATAGTCTAGCATAATCTTATTCAGGTCTAAAATAGGTTTAATAGCACTCTATATTTTCTACTAAGCTTCTGCATTGGCTATAATCATGTCAAATCTCAACGATATTGCTTCAAATTTCAGATACGAATTCTCTTCGATATTCCAATTTTTCGAGGCATTGGTAGTTTCTATATATAACATGGTTTAGGATCTAATTACAGTTGTTGTTCGTCCAAAAGAAAGAAGACGACATTACCATAAATAGTCTAGCAGAATCTTTATTCAGGTCTAAATAGGTTTATTAGCATCTTGTATAGCCAAATGCAGAAGCTTAATAGAAATTGTAGGATGCTAATAAACCTATTTTAGACCTGAATAAGGATTCTGCTAGACTAATTCTGGCAGTGACATCTTCTTCCTTTTGGACGAACAACTGCTGTAATTTGATCTGAAAAATCATGGCAAATCTTAACCAAACTGCTTCAAATTTCAGATATGGGCTCCCCACCACGTTCCAATTCTTTTGAGATATCACCCATGTGAAATAGAGCTCGATTGTGGTAATCCAAAATTTGAAAAATTATTTTCTTCAACCTTGAGAGTTGTTATAAAATCGATCCAAAATCATGTCAAATCTCAACGAAATTGCTTCAAATTTCAGATATGAATTCTCCTCGATGTTCCTTTTTTTTTTTTTTGAGGTATCACTCATTCAAAATGAAGCTCGTTTGTTGTAGCCCACATTTTCGAATTAGAGCTTCGAAGCTTGTTGATCGCTGTTAATGCTTCCAGCTCCTTCTTCACGTTTTTCAGCAACCAAAATGTATATATACTTCAAGTTTAGCTTTCAATGACAATTACACACATATAAGATGAAGAATGAGAGAATTTAGGAGTAAAAGAATGATTTTCGGAGAAGAACATGAAAGAAGAAAGAGAGAAAGAAAGAGAAAGAGAAAAGTTTTTTTTTTCTTGAAAAGCTTAAAACTTAACCTTGAAATTTTTAAAAATACAAAGAGGTCCCCATGTGTTTGCTAATCCCATCATTAATAATTTCTAGAGCAAAAATAAATGAAAAAGAAAATGAGGGCCCTGCCACTTAGAAAAAAACTTTAGGTCCTGCCATCTTATTCTTCCAAGCTACTATATTATCGCTTTATAATTCATACATAGCTGACTATTTGTATGGTAAAGAAAAAGGCTCATTCGCACAAATGCCCCTAGTTCGGGGTGGTCTTTAATTTTTCCCCCTCAAATTTGAGGTTTTTAATTTATGCCCTTCAGTAGTGCTTTTAGCGCGGGCATACAGGGGCGGAGCTAGTAAGAGCCGAGGGGTTCATCTGAAACCCCTTCGGCGAAAAATTACACTGAATATACAAGGTTAAAATTAATTTTTATGTATATATAACAGATATTGAACCCCCTTAACTTCTTCTTGTATTTACTTCTTTACATTTCTGAACCCTCTTGTTATAAATCCTAGCTCCGCCACTGCGGGCATAAGTTAATTAAATGACATAATACGTAAAAATGCCCTCAAACTTAACCTCAGTTGACAAGTATGCCCTTAAATTTTGAGTGTGCACAAGTAGGCACCTCAATTTTTCTCGACTTTGTGAGTTGAATAATCCAACTTACAAAATGATCATTTAGATACCTCCAAAATTTATGTGTCACGTCAGCATTCGTGTTTACATGTTCAATTTAATGCTAGTTGAGGTGTCTACTTATGCACACCCAAAGTTGGAGGGCATACTTGGCAGTTGAGGTCAAGTTTGAAGACCCGTTTATGTGTTATGCCTAATTAAATATTACTCCCTTCTTTTAATTTGTTTGTTTGGTTTTAACTTGAGACGGAATTTGAAAAGTAAAGAAGACTTTAAATATTCTGGTCGTAAATTAAAAATGTGTAAGATATATCAAAATACCCTTTAAAATCTTATGGTCTTTAACTCTTAAACATGCCATGTGGAAAGTTAGAATTAAAGTGTTGAAAAAAAAAGACATTATTTTTTAAGAGAACTAGAAAGGAAAGCAAGATAAACAAATTGAAACAGATGGAGTAATATTATATACTTTACGTTCCAATTTACTTGATACAACTTAGATTTTAAAAGTGCTTATTTTAGAGAATTGAAATACTTGGAATGGCCAGTAATGAATGCATCATAACGAGTATATGCTCCATTTGTTGATATACTATATTATCTATAAAACATTGTCGCAAGATCAGAAAACAAAATATGATCTTAATAAATTTTGGCTTGTGAAAATTAAAAAAATGAAAGATCAATAAAAAAGAGGAAATGAGATCTCTTGTCCTTTTACAAATTGAATAAAATAAAATATTATTTTCAGATCTTTTATGTATTTTTCTCAGGTCTTTTATGTGTAAAAAATAAAGATCTCTTGTCAAAGGATCATGAAACTAATTTTTTTTCCGTAAAGGACTAAAAAACTATTTCTACCGAAAATAACTATACACGTTATAAATAATTATAAAAGCTAAAATAGGTCCTCCATGATACTCGCATTAAATATTATATACATTTTAAACAAGGATCACGAACATATCTAGACTAATTTTTTTTTTTAAATCATATTAGATGTAAAATTATCAATGAAAATAAATATATTTATCAGTTTGGTTTAACTTATTCTCGTTTAGTATCAAACCAACAACAACAACATACCCAATATATTCTCGAAAGTAGGGTCTGGGGAAGATAGAGTGTACACGGATTTTACCCTACCTTGGGAGGTAGGGAGGTTGTTTCTAATAGACCCTCGGCTCAAGAAATGACATTTCAAAAAAGGTTACATAAGAAATAATAGAAATAAAAAAATAATCACAAAATATAATAAAAAACATAGCACAGCATAATGTCAAAAAGAAGCAATTACAGCAGACAAAAATCGAAAGGCAATAAACTACCAGTAAAGTGCAACGCATACTAGTATATGAAAGGATCCGCGAGACAATACTTTACTAACTACTAACCTTCTACCCTAATTCGTGGGGCAATTCGCAGAATTACCCTTCTTTTGGGGTGGTCTTTAAATTTTGCCCCTCATAGTTGAAATCTTTAAATTTTGCCCTTCGGTTAAAACCAAGTTCCAGGTTCGAACCCCCACTCAGTCAAAATTTTTTAAAAAAATCGCAAGGCAGAGTTTAAATTTCGCTATGCCCCCACCGGCATACACTTGTTAAGGAATTACCAAAGTTATGCCGGACCCGACATACTTATGCCTTATGGGCAGACTTGGCATAATCCGGCATAACTTTGGTAATTCATTCACAAGTTTATGCCGGATCCGACATACTTATGGGAAAACTTTTAATGGGCAAACTTTTAGTTAGGCCTTAACTAAAAGTCTTTTCCTAATTATGCCTTATGGGGCAGACTTTTAGTTAAGGCATAACTAAAAGTATGCCCATAAGGCATAACTTTTCCTTAAGACATAGACTTTGTTTTATAAGCCAAATTTGGTTAGTTCAAACTCCGCATATTGGCAACCAAATTGAACTTAACATCAGCAAAGCAGTAACGGTAGGAAAGAAACAGATCATACATTGGCAAAACAAAGCATGCTCATAAAAGGCTGATATTGTTTTTATATTTTATCTACTGGTGCATCGCAGGATGTGTCAATTTGCACAGCTTGGTAAGTGTAAATACTAACAAACCGAGGTACATTTGCAACATTTTAAGACCTGAATATGCATTAAGATACATTTAGTTAGAACAGAACATCCACATTCTTTATTGGTTTGTTATGATTTACTGGTCTGGTCCCATTAAAAGTTTGTCTATAAATATGGCTGACCCGACATAAACTTGTTAAGGAATTATCAAAATTATGTCAGACCAGGCATAAACTTGTTAATGAATTACCAAAGTTATGCCGGACCCGGCATACTTATGCCAAGTCTACCCATAAGGCAGAGTATGCCGGGTCTGACATAACTTTGGTAATTCCTTAACAAGTGTATGCCGGGTCCGGCATACACGCGACCCAAATCTTGCCTTGCAATTTTTTTTAATTTATACTTGAGCGGGGGTTCGAACCCAGAACCTCATGATTTCTGCATGAACGCTCAGGGTTGCAACGCAAAGGGCAAAAATTAAAGACCAGCAATATGAGGGGCATAATTTAAATACCACAAATATGAGGGGCAAAATTTAAAGACCTCTCCAAAAGAAGGGCAATCCGCGCAAAAAAAATGTAATCCGTGTCCTCCACAATCTCTTATCTTTACCGAACCAATTAAACTAAACAAACCACATCTGGGTCCATTTTGGATTTGGGCCTTTTGCGTTTCTAATGAAAAAGCCCAAATTTCTAAGCCCAAAATAAGAAGAAGTAGAATCATGTGATTGATCTACAATTGCATCCATATTCACATTATCTTCTTCTCCATTAATTATTTGCTATCTCAGGTCAGTATCTCTCTTTTTTCTCCTTTAGCTGGTTTTAGTTAAATTGGGATGAATTGTTAGGGCCAAAAAAATGTACTTTTTTTCTATGTTACTCGGACGCTCCTAAAATGTGCCTGTCGGATGCTTCAAAAGTTTTAATTTTTCTTTGTATTGCATTTGGCCATGTGGAGCCTTATTATTATTATTTTTGTTTTTGAAGGCAATGATGCAGAGCGACGATCCTGTTAAAGATGTGTTTAACATCCGGAAACTGGAGATTTCAGACAAAGACAAAGGTTTTATCGAATTGCTGAGACAATTGACTGTCTGTGATTCCGTGTCAGACGAGAAATTTAAAGAAAGATTCCAAGAAATCGAGAAATATGGTGATGACCATAGGATTTGTGTGATTGAAGATGTCCGATCAGGGAAGATTGTTGCAACTGGAAGTGTGTTCATTGAGAAGAAATTTGTGAGGAATTGTGGTAAAGCTGGACATATTGAGGATGTTGTTGTTGATTCGAGTACTCGTGGGATGCAATTAGGTAAAAGAATTGTTGAGTATCTTGCTCATCATGCTCATTCAATGGGATGTTATAAGGTAATTCTTGATTGTACTCAAGAGAATACACCTTTTTATGAGAAATGTGGTTTCAAGAAGAAAGAGATTCAGATGGTTAAGTATTTTGTTTGATGAATAATTTGTGATTTTTAATCTTGTAAGATTGTTGTTTCTTGTTTTGACAAATTTAGTTGTCATCATTAACCAAATCTTCTGTTTACTTGTATGCCCTGCATTTATGGAGGAGGATATCTTGTCTTAATCTTGGGAATTCTGCAATTGCTTCATAAATAGTTTCAGTAAACAAGTAGACAAGAGTAACTTGCTAGCAATTTATGAATTCAATCTCTATTTACTTATGTGGAGTAACAAAAGTTTGGATTTTTTTTATTTTTTTTCAAAGTCAAAGTTAGATAGTCATAGCTTGTGATTCACTTCGCTTGAGCACATTACCAATATATTCTTGTGCTGCGGATATCACCTTTCTTGATCGGTCAATTATTTCTTGGGTGAAAAGTTACCCGCATTGTGTGTTTACACCAAAACAAAGAATGCAAGACACATGTTTTTCTCTGATTTACTAGTCCGAAACACAGAATCTTTGACATATGCTTCCAAGGTTGGGACTTTGAAGTAAGGTGCATAATCAGTATCATAATTTTTGTCTGCTATTTCATGTCTTTATTCGCTTTACCTATCAAAGTGGAAAAGAGACTTGACTCGTTGAAAAGGAAGTTTGTCTGGCAAGGCAACAGAGAAAGTAGGTGCTTTGGTCCGGTGAATTGGAAATCTCTTATTACCAGTAAGAAAATGGTGGATTTGGCATAAAAAACGTAAGTCTACGCAACAAATGTTTGTTAATGAAGTAGCTATGAACAAGAGAGCCAATGGTGTACTAAAATAGTGAGAACTTGTTTTGGAGTTAGTACTGTGAGATCTATTAGATCAATATGGTCTGATTTTGCTACAAAGTTTGGTTTAAGATAGGTAAGGAAGTACAATTGGCTAGGTCATGGGCCTCTCAAAGGCTATTTTCTGATATGTTCGGTTTGGTCTTACTATTTGAAGCAAAAATTGAGGAAGTACGACGACAAGGGTGGAATATCAATTTTCGGAGGCTTCTCGATGATAGGGGGATCGAGAGAACTGCTGAATTTTTTAAAAGTTGGAGCTAATTCATTGTATAATGGATACTGAAGATTCATTATTATGGAATGGTATCAGCAAAGAAGTTTTCTCCATCAAATCTGTATATTGTTTTGTTTATTCTCTTATACCAACAACAACATGCTTAGTGTAATCCCACAAGTGGGGTCTGAGGAGGGTAGAGTGTACGTAGACCAAACCCCTTCCTGCTACAGCTGGCCTTGGAGATGTTGGCGTAATACTGATTTTTTGTTAGAACTCAAAGAGTCCTTGTAAGATACATAAGAACATTGTTTTCCTTTTCTTTTTGGAACTGTAACTATGGCTGCCAACATAGCCTTTATGCTGATGATCAAAATCTACTTTACTATCTTTTCTTTTCCGGCCATTTTTTGTGATAAGTGAGTGTATATAAGAGTTTGAAGTAGTGGAATAAATAGCTGTAGTAGTTGAGGCTAAAAAAATAAAATAAAAAAAAATAGCTGTAGTAGTAAACACAAACGGTCCATAAAAATAAACCAGAGAATCTGAATGCCAACACAATAAAATACTTTCAAAAGCAGAAGCATTTTTCTTTGCTATATAAAAAGGTTCTAGACAGCCAAAAGAAAATAGCAACGATCACAAATCAGTAATGGTCAAACTAATGATTTGCAAAGCAAAAAACACTGACCCATATTCTAGATCATAATTTTGATATATAGCAATTATTTTTCCAATATACATACTATAGCATTTTTTATTTTTTTTTAAGGGTAATTTCATTGATAGGGATACCCAGCATAACGATCCTAGACAGAAGTTAAGAAAGTCAAGAATGCAATCTGTATCATTAATATCAGCCATGTTATCCCAAAAGGTTAGCAAAAATGTACAACTGTATTTCAAGGTCATTACATTCTGCTTTTTGGTCTAAAAATTTCAATTCTCTCCAAATAAAGGGCATGCAGCTTGGTGAATGAAGCATGCCGCATTCACGCAAGATCCGGGGAAGGGCCGCACCCCAACGAGATATATTGTAGGCAGCCTATGCTGATGCAAGCATTAGTGGTTGATTCCATGGTTAAAGCCGGTGACATATAGATCACACACAGATGACTTTACCAATGATCTAAGGCTCCCTTTCTTTCTCTGTCCAAATGGTGGCTGGGATGGTGTTCCATACTTTGATTCAGCCTTTGTTTAGCCCTCTCTTGTACCAGCTTTTGAGGAAACCCTTTGTATGTGAAAGGCAATTTGCAATGCAGAAACAGTTGGCTTGCATCTTCATTTTGCTCCACACAAAGTATCTATTGCACAAGTAAATGCCTCTTTTTTGTAACTTATTGCTGTGGGAGTCGAAAACACTGTTAATTGAAAACCAATGTGACTCGTGCCTCCTAGAGATAAGTATTGTCTTTTCGAGTTGGCCAGCTTCTTCTCCATCTGTTCTAAGACATCATCCCATATAGCTACTAATTTAAAGCTTGCACGGGGCCCAGAGACTTTGTAGAAATGCTTCCAAAGATACACCACAATATCTCCGCAAAGAGTTCCAAATTGCGAACCTTATTTACCGGGAACAACCAACCCTTGATGAAGTTGATGTGTAACCTACATTTAACCTCAAAAGTGGACTGGATCAACCTGTAGATCGATGAATCGTCAAATATAACATACGTAAGATGAAGTGAATACTGGAGCTGGCGATGAAGCCTTTGATCCATTTTTTTCTGCATAGCGACACAACATAATGCTGAGACCCTCCCATCACAAGGATAAAGAGAAACGGAGAAAGAGGATCTCCCTGTCTTCAGCCTCTTTGGATAGCAAAGAAACAATGAAGATAACCATTCATGAGGACGGAGAATCTAACCATAGAAATGCAAAAATTAATCCAATTGATTCATAATCCCTCCGTCCCAATTTATGTGAAGTTGTTTGACTGGGCACATAGTTTAAGAATGAAAGATGCTAAAGACTTCGGTTCATTTTATTTATGATGTAAATGATGCTAACAAAACTTTCTTTCATTAGACCAGTCAATAAAGGAATGGCAGAGTAGTTGATCCCGACTTTTGAAACTTGTGATCCAAAATAAACCATTGATATTTGTGTGGCTAAAAACCATCTCATTAAGGGTAAAATGAGAAGTTTAAAGTTGAATTGTTACTAAATATAGAAAGGTGTCATTCTTTTTGGGACTGACTAAAAAGAACGACTTTCACAATAAATTGGAACGGAGGAAGTACCATATATCGTTCTGTCACACAATATTTTGCTTCTGCACAAGATTGCTCGAGTTGATAGTAATCTTTGTCGACAGATAAATATTAGGTCTGTCTCTTCTGCTTTTTGGCTGAGTTTTCCTCCTCCCTCTTCAATATCTTTTCTCTTCTTGATTACTTGCTGAATAAAAAGTTCGCGACATCATATTACTAACCAAAGTCTTACCAGTAATCTCCACATGAGCATGATCCGTTAAGGAAACAATGGAAACGGTTATTATCCCGCAAGATAATTTCCCTCTCCGTTATCTTCGAAACAAGCTTGAAGAATGTATGACAATCACCACAGATACGAAGATTTTTAATTATTCTGATAACATCACTAGGTTTAGTACTTAGTAAGCCATATGCAAGTGCAAGCTTCTCGCTATGACACCCCACAAAATGCTCCTTTTCCTCCTCTTCGATGTCAAATAGAACATATTCCGTTTTTGGAACATAACCTGCTTCTTTCAACTCCTTGGTCAGTTCACCGAGTTTAATGTATATCATCTCTGATATAGGATGATACGTATCCCCGACAAGAAATTCATGAACAATTCCATTAATCTCTATCCAACTATACGCCGGAATCTTCTGCATTCTTCCCTCATTCATAGAAGACCTGATCTTTTCCGAATCATCCCATTTGCTGTTAGACGAATAGATATTCGACAAAAGAACGTAATTTCCCGAGTTCCATGGTTCCAATTCAATCAAATGCTTTAGCACATGTTCGGCCAACTTGGTATCATGATGCAACCGGCAGCCACTTAATAGAGCTCCCCAAATGACGGCATTAGCCTTCATTGGCATACTTTCTATCAACGAATGAGCTTCATCCAGCAAACCCGATCGGCCTAATAGATCAACCATGCATCCGTAATGTTCGATCATCGGTTCCAAAGAGTACAAGTGAGTCATGCTGCCAAAAAATAGAGAAACTGACATAAATAACCACCCACCAAAATAATAGCGATCAAATGCAATTTTTTTGCATATTAATGCATAATATACGTAAAATATACAATTTTGTACATAATAGTGTATGTTTTTTGTATATTTGGCTAGCAAATGTAATTATGTTTTTCCATCCGGTCAAATGTGTAACTTGCCTGCGAAAATATTTGCGACCATCGTCAACAAGGCCAGCATGAGTGAAAGCACAAAGGAGACCTATAAATGTGTTTCCATCAGGTTTTATACCGAGTTTCTCTACTTGACCGAAACAACAAAAGGCAGATTTCACATGTCCGTGCATAGCAAGACCTGATATAACAGCATTCCAAATTACTCTGTCCTTCACTGTCATTCGTTTGAATATTTCCCAAGCCGATCCCATCCGCCCACATTTAGCATACATATCAATTAGCGCCGTACCTAAAACAGCATTAGAGAAAAACTCGTTCACGTCCATCAACTTACTGATCCGTTCGCCAACTTCTAGCGCTCCTAACCTAGCACAAGCAGAAAGTACACCAACCATTGAATAACAATCAGGCCTAATTTTCTCTCCTTGCATTACATAAAAAAGCTCCAACGCCTCTTTAGGAAGCCCATTCGACGCATAACCTTGAATCATAGCACTCCAAGAAACAACATCCTTCTCTACCATCATATCAAAAACCTCGCGAGCTTTCCCCATATTCCCACATTTCGCGTACATATCAATCAAACCAGTATTAACAAACACATTTCTCCCCATTCCCATCTCCACCGCGTATTTATGCACCCACTCACCAGCACTAACATCCCCAAAACGACTACAAGCAGACAACACGCGAACAATTGTAAAACTATCCGGACTCAAACCCGTCTCCAACGACCTCCGAAACAACTCAATAGCTTCCTTAAACTTCCCAAAATCAATATAACCCGTCATTATCGCGGTCCAAGAAACAACATTCTTCTCAGGAATATCATCAAACACTTGGTGTGCATCCTCTAAAAACCCACACTTTGCATAAAAACAAACCAACCCAGTATTCACAAAAACATCATTATCAAATCCACATTTCACCACAATCACATGAGTCTTAACACCAGTAATAAAATCCGATAATCTAGCACAAGATTTCAACAGAAATGGAAATGTAAAATTATTCGGCAAATAACCTTCATTTCGCATTAAATAAAAAGATTCAATTGATTGCTTAAAACAATTATTTAAAACTAACCCACGTATCATAGTGTTGTATAAAAAAATGTTGGGTTGTTGGGTTTGATTAAAAATAAGTTCAGCATAAGTTGTGTTGTTGAAATTGTTTAAAGTGTACTTTAGTATTAAGTTTAACAGATAGTTGTTTTGGTTAAAACCTGTACGTATAAGACGTGCATGGATGTGTTTAAGGTGATTGAATGATTTGAAGTTATGAAATAGAGCTGATTTTAGCTCTAATAGAGCTTTAGGAGCAATTGAGGATGTTGGATTCATGTCTCAGACCACCTTGGCAACAACTACCTCAAATTTTCTAGTTTTGAATAATTGCAATTAGACTGATTTAAACTGATGAGGTATATAACTTAAACTTGCCTTAAAATAAGTAGTTTTCTCATGTACATGGGGTGATATATTTTCTAGTTTTGAAAAATTACAAGCCATAATACATAAACAGGCGCTCAAACTTATCTTGCATGTGTGCCCTCTAATTTTTTGTGTGCACAGACAGGCATCTCAATTTGTCTATAATTTATCAGCTGAACACTCTAATTTACAAAATTACAAAATGACCATCTGGACACCTTCCAAATTAACATATATAAAATTTATATGTTTATTTTAGTAATCTACTCTCACACCGATAATTCGTTAATTATAAAATTTTAATTCGTTCCCTAACCGCTAATTCCGATAACCCAATACCAATAAGCTAATAAATCAATCTTGCGATTAGGTTATCAATAACGGTTTAATTTTTAACACATCCGCAAAGTAAACAGCACTAAGCTCATCCAAACTTGACTGAAATCGGTGTAAACTTGTAAATAGCATCCAAGTGTAGAGTTACACCTTTTGCCTAGTCATGGTTTCACTTTAATCTACCAAATCCCAGTACACCAATTTCTATAGTTAAAGATTGATTAAGGAGCTTCTACAAAATATATCTTACTTATTAATCTTCTTCTTCATCGTAAATTTACCCTTAACCTCCGAAAACTCAAAACCCACACTACAACGGGTCAGCGGAATATATGGATTAGTAAGTCCACCGATTTTTCTTTTAGTTGCTGAGTTTTTATGTTGATGGGTTATATCTTGTCTTTACTTCAGGCTTTAAGGGTTATTTCGGGTCATTTATTTAAGGAAAAAGTGTCAAAAATATCTCTCTACTTTGAAAAAAGAGTTAAAAATATCCTCTAAACTTATTTTGGGTCAAAAATACCCCTCCCGTCCTTAAAGTTTTCAAATATACCCCTATCTTGACGGAAATTATCCCTCAAAATAACCTGAAATTATTTTTTAAATCCGCTCCATCATTTAAACCCTACTCAACTAAATAATATTCCATAAGATTCCCTTATTCCCTCAATTCTCTCAAACTTCATACCTACGTATTGGGAGAATAAGAAGATCTTATGGGTTATTATTTAGTTAAGTTGGATTTAAATGATGGAACGGGTTTAAAAAATAATTTTAGGTTATTTGAGGGATAATTTCAGTCAGGACAGGAGTATATTTAAAAACTTTAAGGATGAGAGAGATATTTTTGACCCAAAATAAATTCGGAGAATATTTTTAGTTTTTTTTTCAAAATAGCGAAGTATTTTTTACCCTTTTCCCTTTATTTAAAGTTGGACCTTTCTTTTTGTTAATAGCCACACCATGTCCTTTCATTTAATTGCTCGGTTTGTCCTTCTAATGGGCTGGTCATTAATATTTTCCCCTCAAATAGAAATTATGCCTATTGGGACATAAGTTCTTTAATAGATCCGGCAAAATTATATTGAATTCCTTAAAGAATTTATGTCCCAATAGATATAATTTCCATTTGAAGGACAAAAATTAAAGAACAGCACAAAATAGGGACCAAAGTGCAAATGACCCATTCCTTTTCCCAACCAAAATATAATGTACTAAACCCCTTAGAGAAGGCCCACCCAAAAATATAAATGCAGTAAACCCTGAACAATGGTGTGCCATCTTGGTTTCAAAAATAAATCTTCCTAAGTAAAGGTAATTCAGTCCTTTGTTTTTAATCTTGATGGAAAAATCATCAAAGTTATTAGGTACAAGTGAAGGGATTGATAGAATAAGTTTTTGCCAGATGGTATACTCCACGATATCCTTTCATCTCTCGACATATTTGATGTGTTTCACTTAAGTGTTTTGTCTAAAATATGGAACTATATATGGAGGACAATGCCTTACTTGAATTTCGATAATATTAATTGCTTTGGTCGTAAACGGGTTAATGGGCATCCGGAGAAATTCAAAGAATTTATCAATAGGACTTTACGGTAATGATGCAGAAATTTACGGTAATCGTAATATCAAAATTTCTTGCCCGAATCTCAAGGTCTTAAAATATGGTGCTCCAATGGCAAAGGATATAATTCTAGAGAATCTCTTCTCTATAGAAGTTGTTCACCTCTTGTATGATCCTTGTGAACGACTAGAAGAACTTGGCATGCTTTTGCATAAGATGATCAAGAATGTTTCTTCTACATCAGCTTTGAAATTGTGCTTTTGGTCCACTTTGGGTCTGTATAAAGTATATCATCAACTAAGAAAATTCCCGGTCACGTTTTATTAGCTCAAGTCGTTAAAATTGATGGTGGAAGTTGAAATTTTTTGCATGGAAGTCATTCTTCATTTGTTTTCTATTGCGAATGAGGGTTGCCATAAAAACTGGAAGATGAATGACCTTAGTGAAAGCATTGTGTTCTTGGAATCTCATTTGAAGTTGATTAAGTTTTTTGGTTTCAAACACCGTCGCAGTGAGATGGAGCTACTAAGGTTTTTCCTTAAGAATGCGCATGTATTAGAAAAGCTGATAATTGTTTGGGACGACCCTGCTTACATGTGTGAAGACGAATCGGGAAAGGAGATTGACATATATGAAGAGGCGTCGAAAAAGGAGGTTTCGAAGTTTTCTAGAACTTCTTCAAATGTTGTTGTGACATTTCTTGATGTCAAATACAAATCAAGACCTATCAAAAGAGGTTTTCATTGTTACAAGCTAAGTTGCCCGGACTTTTTAAAAATAGATCCTCCAAAAGCATTACATTTTTTGAGGATCCGACACTGGTGAGGCAACATGTTTGGAAAGCCCAAGCAATATAGGTTAGAGGTATCTAAAGTTGGGTTCAAACTTTTAAATCATGAACTTTGGCATGCACATCATTTCAACAAAAGCAAAAGAAAAAAAATTCAGGGACCAATTCTCCAAACAAAACAAAAACAAAAATGTTTGTGTTTCTACATCAACCTCAAATTAACATACAATAATAACTAGTGAATTTCTTAATACATATACAGGGTCTGAGCAAAAGCTATTGGATTTCCGAAAACCCTTAAATTACATGTACATCCGCTTCCGTGTCCAATCAGGCTACATGTTGAGTATTACTATACAAAGATAAGCACTAACAGAGTATAACAAGGACAACTGCGCCTCAGTCACAAACATGTACTTTGAGACCAAAAAAAAAAAAAGAACTGGATCCGGTCTACCCTCATAGAGAACCAGACTATTCTCTTCATCATTGAAATTCGCGATTCAGTACCAGTGCGAATGTGCATTATTGTCCTTTCACAACAGGTGTGTACTAGAGGGGTTTGCAAAGAAATGCTCCCTTGAAATTAATTGTGAGTTCTTGAAATGGCTACCAAGAAGACTACTCAGAATTGTTGGTGCTCCGCCTGGATTTGTCTGCGGAATCTTACGCGCAAAGATGTCGTTGTCCAGAACCATTATGTTTAACAAACTTCTGCAACTCTAAAAGACATAACAAGGATGTTTTAGCAGATGAGAAAAGGTAAAAGGAGTCAACTGAACTTGAAATAAACTGATTCTTCCATTACACGTCGGTAAATGTTTCAGACGATATATGAAACCAAGTCATTTTTTTGGGCGGATTGCCCTTCATTTGGGGTGGTCTTTAATTTTTGCCCTTCAAATTGGTAGTCTTTAAGTTTTGTCCTTCGCCTAATACCTCGAGGTTGTGGGTTCGAACCCCAGTTCAGTGAAAAAAAAAAAAAATCGCAAGGCAGAATTTGCAAAACTCTGCCTTGCAATTTTTTTTAAAATTTTTGACTGAGCAGGATTCGAGCCCGAAACCAAAGGATGTTTAGCGAAGGGCAAAAGTTAAAAGACCACCAACTTGAGGGCCAAAAATTAAATACCACCCCCAGCGAAGGACAATCCTGCAAATTGCCCAAACCAAGTTACACTTCTAACAGTTGCGAATACAACGCATTTAGGCCCACGGCCCATGAGTTGGGGGAGAAAACTACAAGTGTCGGTAGAACATGTGTACACTTTTCGTCTCTTAAATATGCAGAGTTGTCTATCTCATACCATCATTAGTAAAAGCTTTTTTACATAATTGTTGAAAAGGTGACTTTAGATGTAATTTCTCCATTACTACCAAAACTTTGATTTGCTTTGTATCTTACAAGACTAGAAATTTAGAACCTAATTGGGTTCCCCTTGTTCCGAATTTTGGACCAATGAAATAATGGATACTACGTATGTCAGCAATTCTCTGCCTAGGATGCACACAACCACACAAACCAGAAAAGATCCTAGCTTTTATAAACAAGTATGGTAAAGAGATAAACTAGTTAATGTTTAAAAGGAACGTCAGGACTTCCAAAATGAAAGCTTAGACAAAGACTAAGACCCATGAGGCGCATCCAAAATTATGTTGCTCGGACTCTTCACAAATGCCATTGGGTGCATGTAGGAACTTCCCAAAGTAGTGCATTTTTTTTTAAGATCCAACACAGGTACGGCGACAGGTTTTTGGAGAGTCAGAGCAACATTGATGATTCAAAGGCAATCTAGAAACAGCTTGAGGAATTCTGAGATAGAAATAAGAGGATTTGAGAATTTTGAGCAGCTCATAATTTATAAAAAGAGAGCCTCCGGACTCTGGAGAAGAGATTATTGGAATTTTGATAATTTCTTGGGCAAGAATAATGAAACCGCTCAAACATTTAAGTCCTTTTTTTTCCCCTCAACTCAAAAAGATCCTTCCTAAAAGACTGAGACTGGTCTAAGCAACAAGAAAGGTAACCAAACAAAGCACGAACTGCAGTGTGACATCTACATGGAAAGTGGCTACTAGCTTCATGTTACATTTTATCTGATTATCAACAGACATAACATACCTGAGGACTCAGAACATGCATTTCGCTGATAATATCATCCTGAAGAATATTAAGTAGTCAGTTCGAAACTAATAATATAAACCACTAGTATCTATACTTATATATTATTACGAGGATGGATTATACATAAATAGTTAAAGCTGAAAATGGATGTTTAAATTGGTTACTATTTGCAATGTGTTCATCAATGATCAAGATGAAGATAAAAAATGATTCCATGATTGAGTCTCAACATTCATAGGGAAATAAATCCATATGACATGAAGCGCTACAAGTCGATATAAAGTGGTATTCCCAAGAACATAACGCAAAATCTAGGTGAGAAATTTGAAAAAGATAGAAGCAAATGAACCTAAAACTATCGCACTTTTAGAGAAGCCTACGGCTAAGTAGTGGGAAAAATAAGAAAAGACTAGATAAAATGAACGGAAAAGGCTCAAATATGTCATCGAACTATCGGAAATGGCTCGTTTATGTCACTCATCAATAGTTTGGCTCATTTATGCCATCGAACTATAGGAAATGGCTCATTTATGACATCGAACTATAGGAAATGACTCATTTATGCCAGTCATCAATAGTTTAACTCATTTATGCCATCGTCTGTTATCAAAATGACTCATCCATGCCATATTTTATTAAAGCTGGTCTTACAATACCATATATGACACGTGACCTCCAACTAGATTATGGTTGTGGGTGGGCAGGGTGTATGGGTTGGGTTTTTTCTTAATTTGATATTTAAAATTGGGCTGGTTTTGATTAAACAACGTAGACCTCTAATTGGAGGTCACGTGTCATATCTTGTATTATAAAACCGGCGTTAATGAAAAATGGCATGGATGAGTCATTTTGGTAACGAGTAATGGCATAAATGAGTCAAACTATTGATGAGTGGCATAAATGAGCCATTTCCTATAGTTCGATGGCACAAATGAACCATTTCCTATAGTTCGATGGCATAAATGAGCCAAACTATTGATGAGTGACATAAATGAGTCATTTCTGATAGTTCGATGGCATGTTTGAGCCTTTTCCGTAAAATGAATAAAGATACTGCATTAAGAGAATTAGACAAAAATTAAGGAAAAATTTGCTGATTTATTCTACAATAAACAAAGATCAATTTTGTCCCTTATCTTTTGAAGCAACTCATTATGCACAAATCTAGGAAGTGACTGTTCTAAATTGCACAGATTCACTGGTCAGGATCGGGTGCCCGTGTTTTTGCGAAAGTAAAAGCGCGTACCTCTTTTATTCCTGGATTTTGCATCACTATGCCAAGAACACGCCGTACAAGTCCCTTATAGACACGTTCATTTGTAGTACCATCACCATTTAGCCAAGGCAATATTGGCTTACCCAAATGCAAACCAGTAGAGCGGAGCTCATATGGTTCTTCTGGATGATTTCTTGTAGGTGAACTAGCTACAGTAGGCTGAGAACCTTTGGCCTCATTGATGTTTTGCTTTTCATTTGAAGGTTCAGTAACCTCTTTAGGAAGATTAAGAATTGTAATTTTGTGTACCTTATCAGATTCCCCACTCATTTCCTTCTGCAACTCTACATCTTTATGATCTTCTCCATTGTGTGTAAGAGATTCCTCATCTATTCTAGCCTCAGAATCTTCGTAAGGAGATAATGTAGCATCTTGATGAATAGCAGCCACTGGAGTCAAAAAGTACTTGGAACGATATAAAGAATCAACCACCCGAATAGAGTCATAAGCATTGACCTGCATTTTGGGGTCACACTAGATGATTAGTCAAATAGAAGGCCCAATGGTCCATCTACAGCACTCCATTTCATTCTCTTTTAATTATATCACTAGACATAATACCTTCTTACATGATCAACCCAAATATAAAACAAACAACTACACCGAGCTTAATACATAATGTCGAGGGTTTTGTTTTGAGTAACAGATTAGTGGCTACCTCCAGACAATATTATTTGATGAAGCTGGTCAGCAGCAAATTAAGCATGTAAGCCAAAATTTTATTCATAGAACACGTGGCTGATGAATCCACAACACAAGAGACATGCTAACACTTTACTGAGAAGAACAATAACACACCCAAACCGAAATGGATGAGCAATCTACTAGTAATACAAGAATTTTGAAGTCCATGTCTATGTGTTTATGACGACTACGCCAAGTTTGGTGCCTAGTCACATGATAACCTACCAAACATTTCCATATCACTAAACCAACTCGACATCAGGGAACTCAATTGCAAACCGTTTTTGCCCATCTCATAGCTTCTTCTCTTTCCATCCGCTATTGTTTCATGCTTAACAAAAACTCAAGGAATATATGGTAGATTCTTTGATAAAACAGCTTTTTTTTAATATCATTTGGCACTTAAAACCAGCATTTTCATGTTAAAACATACCAAAGTATGCCCTTATTCTAAATACAATAAAATTAGGGGGCTCCGGGGAACTTCAAGGTAATATCCATCTGTTTTCAGGAATGCGTCAGTCAATTTCATAAGAAGTAAATTCTCAAGATTCAGACACGCATAAGTGACAAGACAAACACACTATACAGAAAAGTAAAACACACAATGAAGAGACTCAGAGACCAAGAGGAGTTTCAGGCAAATCTAGCTAACACTCAACACAGGTGAAAAACAAACGAACCAACAGCTTCAATTTTTTCTACAGGGAAGACTTTTCTCTTCTAAACAATCCCTTTACTAATGTTTCCTATTCAGTAAATTAGCGAAAAGTGTTATATTCACAGAAAAAGCATCAGATAAACCATAACTTAGGATATCATCAAAATTCCTTCTTTAATAACTCTAAGCAGGTGCATGAAACTTCATCAGATGGTGCAATGGGAAGAACAAGGGAAGATAGCTAACTGTTAATTCAGACAAACCTTCAAAACTCGTCCGAATGCTTCTAGCACCTCGACGACAGATTCCGAAAGCTTTTTCTCTGGAAAAATAATAATAGATGCAATGAATATCTAAATGGAGGGGTTAGAAGACCTTGTAGGTTTGTGGTTACATACCCTGCATCTTTAGAATCTTCGAGATATCTTTCATGCATAAACCTTGGTCACCAGCCATTTGGATAGCTGAATAAACAGATCTAAACATTTCTGGAGATACCAGAGAGTTCTGTTCTGAGCAAGAACCAAAGGAACACACACGTTCAGCGTAGGTAGTCATAGCTTGCCATGGTGACTCAGTAGGAGAAACTACAGTATATGGGACCCCACTATCATGAAGTTCATTTACTTGGTCATCTGTGTCGAATGAGACATTGCCAATATCAGCGGCTTGATGCTCTTCAACAGATAGTGCGCAAGTGTATTTGTCAGTGTCTTTGAGTAAATCAATAGTTTTTATTCTTGAAAGTGTAGCATGCCTCAAGCACAACCTAATTCCAGGAAAACCTTTTGCACGGCGTGAGCAAAGCTCACCACCATCACCAGCCGTTGAAGTTTTCAGCTTTTTATACCTGTCACCGTCAGAAAATTCACTGTCATCATATTTGCGTTTAGATGTCCGGGGGTCCTCAACCTCTCCAACACCTTCATCGGGTAGGCATGGTGCAATTGATAGTTCTCCCGAAGCAAACAGAGCACACAGGTGGAAAACATCTCCACACTGCAAATCCGTTGGAAGATCCACTCCCTCAGCAATCAGTTCCTTCTCTCTTTCACAAAGCCAACTAGCAAACTTAGCAGCTCTGTTTCCGGTATCACTTGGGAATGGAGAAAATTCTATACAATTCAAGAAGGTTTGAGAAAGGACAAAAGGATTATTGGTCTGGCCCCCAATCTGCAAGGAGAAAATTTATTGCTTAGGAAATAACTGCAGGAGAGAAAAAAAGGATGCAGGATGGGTCTTTGTAGCAGCAGTTGCATCTATTCGGAGAACTGATAGTGAATTTCATTTATTTTACATCTATAGCTATAGGATATAGGTGAAGAGAGATTACTTTTAAAACAAGAAGTAAGTTAATAATTCTATTTCTCTATATGGCATTTGACTAGCACAAAATTTAAGACGTTAATTTGACTTGTATTATATACTAGTGGTAGTGGAAGAAAATGCTAGCTAGTCTTACATCACATCAAAGTACAAATTTGAATAGTTTGGTGAATTTGAATTTTGAAAATTGCGGAAACTGTATAGATTAATTTACTTAATGGAATCATATGAAATATTATGGAACATCTCAAAACAGAAATATAATCACATAAATTGACATGGAGGAAGTATCAGTCAGAAATATACAAGGCCAGCAGCTAAAGACATAGTAGTGAAAAACAAGCTTTACCAAAACTTTCTTGTCCCTGAGGTAGTTGAAAGCAGCAAAGAGATCATGCTCAGAATAGCGCCTTAAAGTTTCAGCAAGCAAGGTTGGCACAAGCGGAGATTTTGAGCTACAGAGGAAGATGAGCTTAAACAGCTCTGCAGCATTAGCAACTGCTGTTGATTCATATAATCGTTTACTGATGGGGATGCTACCAATTGTGAGATTCACATACTTCTGACCGATCCTATTTGAGCTTAATGGTATACCAGAATCTTCAGGCTTTTCAGCAAAATTTTCAACATATTGGCCACCAGAAACCGGCAAAACTGATTGAGGACCATAAGAAACCTGAAAGAGGGGGGAACATGAACCGAATGAAAGAAAATTTCGAATAACAATCTGGTATAGAAAAGAAAACTGAGTTAGTCACAGTTCTTTCAGAAAACAAGATAAGCTACACTTCTGCAAACAACCTAAAGCAAGTGCCCGCACCTCAACTTGCTGATATTTTGTTTTAATGCTAAGCCTAAATCTAAGTAATTCACGACAAATTCACGCCACGAAAGTTCATGAAATAACTGAGAAGAAAGTGTGAATCTCACATGTCTTTCATCAGTTTTATCATCTGAGCACTTATCAAAGAAAGGTTGAACATCCTTCAAGGTCTCTGATTTGGCTATCTTTTTGCACCGCAGAGCATCATCCAGAGCCGATTTTATATTGGCATCATTAAAGTTATCCCATGGATCTTGAGAGAGGAAGTGTGAGGTATGTTTAAAACAACAACATTCCGTGGCTTGGTGACCCTCATGATTCAATGTTTTATCTTGGGACTTTTTAAGATAATCCACATAACGCTGACTAAGCAAATTACAGAGTCTCATAACAGATTTTCTGAACTGTCGACTTGTTCTTAATGAAGACATTCTCCTTCTGCAGGCATCAGGTGGTGCTGGAAGATTTGGAAGCTTTCCCCAGTCTACACGATTGAATTTTGCTCCAAGAGAAGCTCGGTGTCTTGCATATTCAATAACCAGTTGCCTGTACATAAAGTTTCTCATGTAATCCAAGTAATAAGCTTAAACATACAAATAGATCCAGGCTACAGGATAACATGGGCACAGCATTATGGGAGAAGCAGTGAATCACCAATTTTATGAAAAGGATTTAAGCTCAAAAATCTTATGAGCGTGGGGAACTTTGGAAAAATCTGTCCATACCAACCAGCCATTAGGTTATTGACCTCATGAGGTAGGAGTAATTCATAACATTTACCTATCTACATCATCTGTCCAATAGAACCTTCCCCTGCGTGTAGGCTTTGCTCTTGACAAGGCATATTTATCAAGAAAAGCACGTCCTATTCCATCATCTTCAGGTACTTCTGATTCTTCAGCAGCTTCCACGTCATCTTGAACGTCATATCCCTCCAAGCTACGTGTGCGTGTGCATGAAGTAGACGGGAGAGAGCTTTGTTCTTCATTGACTATCTCGCTCAGCGTCTCATGGGGCTGTCCAACCACGGTAGAAGCCTCTACATGCTTTGAGGATTTCCTTCTTACTGGTCTTTTCCTTTTCTTTGAAGATAATGCAGGTGTACCTTGATGCGGCTGAATTTCGTCCTTTCCAGCATCTGAAGCTCGATCAAATCTGGTCAGTCGTCGTTGTCGCTTATCATGATAGACACGGAGGACCTGCAAGTGAACCGTCACTGACTGAAAAATGTAGGACTTGCATACTGTAATGGTCAAATGAGACATCAGTAATGGAAGTTCTTTTTTCCAGTAATAGGTAAGAATGAGCCTTCCCAGAATGCGACTGTCCAAAAACTAATCTATTTATATGTGCTTAAGCAAAACAGAGTTTCCTTCAAACAAAAATGAATCTCTTAAGGTCTAGAAGAATTTCTTCACTCACTACATGAGAGAGTACCAATCAAGAAGTTTTCTAATGAAAAACTAATTTTAGCTCTTCATGCATACAAAGGTGATCATTAGTTCTTGTTTGATGCATTCACTGATTCATCATTTAAATGTGCTGCCTAATATAACGGATAAAGCTTCAAATTCATGAAGTTGCACAACAAGAAAGTGAGAGTTAATTGTTTACATGCAGATAGAAGCTGATTCCTACGAAGCTGCTTGTTGGTCACAGATTTAGTAATATAATCTAATGTAGGAAAAATTTAGAGGCAACACAGATCCTTTACTCCTGGCCCCTCATAAGCAATCTTTTGGTCCTTTAACATGCTGATTTTCTGTGTGTCTTCTTTTATTTGTGTGACAATGATGTGGCTGCCCTAAAAGGCTAAAACATAAACATATCCCAATCATGAGCACAATCATAATTAAGAGCAGTATTATCGCTCCCTTAATAGAGATATGTACTAGTCATGAGTGTAAAATATTAAGTACAATATTGATGTTTTATTATATTAGGGAACACTGTCCTTATGTGTCTCTTACTACAAGTCCTTTACAAAGTCTGCATCAGCCGCCAGTCATCTCTCTCCTCTTCTTTTTTTCTTTGTTGTGGGGACTCATCTTTCTCTTCCTTCTTTCTCTTTGTTACGAAATCAGCAGCAACTCATTTATATCCTTTTTCCAGGTCAAAACTGGTAAGATTCCTTCCATCCTAAGTCTAGTAGCCGGCTGTCTCTTCTACTTTATTGTGTTTTCTGTTAGTTCCCCTCTTTAACCTTCAAATACCAAACTAATTCAGCTATACTCATCTAGTAGCACACAGAAAATGGAAACTATCCCATTTTATGGCATAACTGCAATTAAAGACTGACATTCCAGCAAGTCATTAATCTGGAAAGTCAGGTTTCCAACAATAAATTGTTAACCTAGAATCAGCCAGTTTACCAGCAACATATTTCCCAACATACAGGTGCCTCAGCAACTTTGTTTATCTAGGCTTACAAGCGGATCCAGATTCCAAGACTGCTGGAAGAATATTGCCAACAAAATAAGAGCAAACAAGTACTAAATGACACCACAATGTCGAACAGTCAGATAAGTTAGATAATCAACCACATTAGTACTTTTTTAACAGTTCAACTTCCAGATGTCTTATAGATTCATTAAACAATTTTATTATTGCAACTCAGAGAGCAGTACCTGCTCAAAAGTCAAATTCAGATCTTTAGCAATCTCCTCACACTCCTTGAATGAAAGTTTCCTCTGCGGACCGTCGTTAATAACACGCTTAAGGAGTTCAGCCCGCTGATCAGCCGTCATCACTCTGACTGAGGCCCATGATCGGAAAAGAAATACCTGACCAACATTTTACTTCCCTTTCATACAAATAGAAACTGCGAATAAACAATCAAGAGGGACAAGTAACCTAGATACAATGCAACGGAAAGATGAAACAAAAATAATATTTCTCTAAACATAATACTCATTCAGCAGCAAGTTCTTAAGCATGAACAAGCCATCATACATGCAAAGGAGCAAGAGACTAACCAAGCAAAGCTAACCATCGTACGATATAAACAAATGCCAGTTCTAAAAAGGCAATCTTTCTTTTTGATCGGCATAGAAGTACTCTTGCATGGCATCCCATTTTATTCCTCCAAATTAACAAATCAAAGAAAAAATACTCTTCCTTTTTTACTTTCTATTTTGGAATGTTCCAAAATGCTTGACACCAATTCCATTCCTATACAAATTTCAAAACTTTCAAGAGTTCAAATCACTACGCGTTCTTAACCATTTCAAGGATGCAATCAAACTCTAAAGAAATGATTAGACATGCTATTAAGTGCACAACTTCATCATAAGTTGGCTTATTAAGGCCCGTTGGCTTTAAGCACTTTGTTGCATCAAGTATCAAATCTTGGCCATTTCCCGAGTTGTTATGTCCTTTAAAAGGGGAAGATACCACTGAAGATAGATTAAATACTGAATTTTTAAAAGGATATATAACAGCCTCTTGTAGAAATGCAAGGTAAGGCTTCATCCAATAGAGACCTAATGTGGTCCGGCCCTTCCCCGTGGACATCCACTATGCCAAAGAATGAAAATTCAATGTAGTCAATGAAAGGTAAAGAAAATAAAAAGGATTAAACCTCATTAACTGCGCAGCCGGGGAATGCATGCAAAGCAGCTTTACGGTCACTAGCAGAATAGCAATACTCTAAAGTGTTCCAGTATTCCTCAACAGCTTTTATACTTGAAAGAACAAAATCATGTCTGATTTGAGGGCGAAGATCTGGACAATGACTAAAATGAGATGAACCCACTGAGCAAACAGGTTCTTCAATGTAAGGTTTAAGCTCCAATACATGAGTCAGAGTCGTATGAGGGAGATCTTCAGTGTTTTCTGGATGTCCACCACATACAAGTCTAATCAACTGCCATAGACAAATATAAGACCAATTAACTGCTGCATCAATAAACAACTAACATAAACTCTTACAGCCAATACTTTCTCACTAGAGTAGGAAGGAGTTCAATATAATTATTATTTTAAAAAAAACTAGGAGCGCATAGCAGGAGCTTAGTGCACCGGGCTGCCCAATCTAGGAGTTCAATATAATGAATTCCATCACTCAGTTTTTACTTTCGCATTTATGAAGCCTTTTCTCTTTAAGAGAGCTAATAAACCAGATTTTTGCACTAGTTTTTGAAGCTTTAGGATTTCGTTTAATTACAGAAATAGCCAGTAAGAATGTGCTTCGCAGGGAGAAAGATGGTGTCAGGCAGTTGACACCAATTATAATTTTTAACATCCGTAAGCATCATATGGAATATTAATCCTGAAACTCAATAACTATTAGACATCCCGCAAGTGTCTCAAACAGCTTTCAACTACAGAAACTGCTATTTCTTTGAGTACTCAGCAGGCTCTAAATATTCTGGAAGATAACAACTATTTTTATCGGGAAAGAGTAACTTTATACATTAGAAATACCAGCAAAAAGAAGTCGCTGGGAAAGTTACAAAGAAAACAATTCTCACTCTCATATAGGTGCTCCCTTAAATAATTTATGAATTTAGTCAAGAGATATCGGTGACTGAATCATGTATCAGGCTCTCTACAAGCAACCTGAACTACATTGTGCTCTCCTTTATTGAAAAAACTCTAGCATACGTCTAGTGGATAATGGAGATCGAAAGTGAACTCCAGTCTCCTATGGAATTTGGGAATGTACATCGAAGAAAATTTGTATTTTCGAAGAAGCATGAATGAATGAACTCAACATTCCTATCTTAATAGTTCCTACAGCCTCAAAGAATACTAACATATTAAGGGAAGCCTTGTCCAGAAACCACACTGTACCACGCATCAACAATCTAAATTTCGAAGTAAATTCATTGTACCTTCAAACGTCGTATAATGTCAATCAACGATGATAGTCGTCCAGTTGCTCGGATATCCATCAGATGCTTGTATTCCAGCAGAGGAAGATCAGAAAGGCAAAACCCATTTTTACATTTCTCGATCGTATCCTCAAACTTTTGAGTAGAGCCAACAACTTGCAAGAACAGTTCAAGCGGCATGGCCTTAATAGCTGCATTTAAATCAATTAATTTACATGTACTGTGAGGATTTTTTAGGTCATGGCCATGTTTAAAAGATGACAAAACATCATCACAACCAGGCAAACTGTTTACATATTCCCACAGATAGATGTGAAGAAGCTTTGCGCGAACCATCTTGGCCAGTACAAATCCATTTGTACGCATAGCTTCAGCTCGCTCAGCTTGGTTCAATTTTATGCTTTGATGTGTCCTGGCGAGATCATTCAGTTGAGGAATTGACTCTCCCTTTTTCGATTGAGAAGAGGATTGAGTGCGGATTTGTGTCTCAAAAGACCTGAATCTCTCATGAATCTGTTCAGCAGATACACTAGAAACTGAAGGGTGTAGAACCACCTGTATCCTACGACTCTGATTACAATTTGTTAGAACAGGGACATAAACAACGATAAGTTTACAATGTCCTCCTTGCAAGAGCTTATTCAGACAACGATCTAAGGTCTTTCTGTCTGTCGTTGTCGTCTTCTCCTTCTCAAGATCCTGAAGCCGTCTGTATAGCTCTGATCTGACCAGGAACTTCTCCTCCTGATTAAAGAGAAAATATTTCTGATCCTTCATCTGTGGCAATATGTAGCCTAATGGCCAGAAGAGCTTAAAAAGAATGAGCAAGTAAAAACACCTCTAGAAGTTTAAGTATCCACTGCTCCCTTTTTGCACTGGTTGCCTCCAACGTGAGACAGGGATACCTCGGATAAGATCGGCGTCTTGAAGGTGTCGGCACAGCAAGAGCCAGTGCTTCCGCTGGTGCAACATATGATGATGATGCACTCACTATCTGTAACTCTGCATCAGAAGTGGCACTGCTTACCTTGATGGTCGAGTCCAGTGAACTCTTCAGATGAAGTGGGACAGATTCATCCTTTTCATCCAGCACCAAACTAGCAGAAGCTTTTGGTACAATTCCTGTGGTTACATTTTGGCTATTAGCTACACCACTACCTTCAGGAAATGAAGCATCCACATCTTGTCTGGTTAATGCTGAGTTTTCTTGAAATTCTAAATGTGTTCCAAGTGGAGTGCACCCAGAAATTTCTGAAGGGTCTGCCACTGGTTTATTCAGAGTGATAGTTGAAGCTCCAGGATTATGGTTTCCAGGCGTCCAGAGTCGGTAACCCTTGGCTTTGTTCATGAGTTCTGGCTCCATATGTATTCCGAATCTATTAATGATATCAAACAGCCGATTGTAGTGCTGTTTATTGCTTAGTCCCAGCCTTTTGCATACCTATAAAAACATTATAACGGCAAAGAAAGTTTTGATATCACAGAAGCATATATGAGGAAGCATCGCATAAAAGTCATATTTTGAAAAGTCAAATGCACACACAAATACATGAATCCAACAATAAATGTGTGCCATACCTTATACATACAAGCAATCTGAAAAGGGGCATAAATGAAAGGCAAAATAAATATATTGGAAAAGTTTCGGTTAGCTTAATTAGAAAAACTTACTGACAAAAAGAAAAGTTAAACTAGAAAAACTATTGATACCATTAGTTATGCTCCTGTCCCCTTTCGGCTGCTATGTTTAGTGCTTGTTTGACCAAACTTCTCAAAACTGCTTATTTTGAGTACTTTTGCAAAATAGCTTTTTAGAGATCAGTGTTTGTTACAAAAATGACTTGAGATTTTATTATGAAAAAATTGAATGAAGTATTTTAAATAAATTAAAATACAAAATGATAAATTATAAAATATATATTAAAGTGTTTAACCAATATAAATACAGTTAAACCAAAGTAACAATATTGGATATCGCATTAATTCTTTTTTTATATGAGGATTTAAATAATCAAAATACATCATTCAATGTAAATTGAAAATCTAGGAGAAGGAGAAGAGGTGGTAAAAACAAATAAAGAAAAGGAGAAGTTCACTGAGAAGAGATTCAAAAAATATGATCCAAGCCACAAATTATAGATCAGGTGAAATTACACCAGAAATGAAGAAGAGAATATACACGTAAAATACTATCAGCACAACTAAAATGATATTAGCATTAGTTTCGACATTCATAAAAGAAAATATCCAATACCTGAATGAAGGGCAACCCTCTTTCTCCCTCAGCATCAACCATATCGTAAATCTGATGCTCAATAGGAAGCTCTAAAAGCAGGTCCGATATACGACCTCTCCTGGCCTTTTTCATCGTTGCTTCAAAATGCTTTGGTGAAAACCCCTTCAACAAATGTAGACACTTGACCTCCTGCAAAGAGGCACAAGATAAGCAATTAATTAACTAGTCAAAATCCCAACTCCTAGACTGTAGATTGTCCACCTAGCATTTACACAAAACGAATTTTTTTTTTTTTGGTAGGAGTACAGCCATCAACCATGTTGTGAGCAGTAATAATATATGCATGAGCTTAAGACAGTTTTTCACTGTTGTCTACATGGTGTTTTTTTCCTAATCGGTCATACAGGGATAAAAGTGGTACTTTCAAATTTGTTTAGTTAGAACAAAAATGAAGACAAGAAATGGTGAAGCTAAGAAACTTTATTTATTGCCTAGGAAATTGTGGATGACAGCTGTGGGATAAAGTGAAGGTAAGAAACTTGCGCTGGAGTCTATAGTAATTAAATTAGTTATCATTCAACTTTCAAGTGTAAGCCTCCGCCAACCCCCCACCCCCCTCCCCCTCTTCCAAATTAAGGGGAAAAAATGAAGAAAAGGATCAGCTCAACCCAATGAATCTTTGCCCTGCTCTTTGGACACAAATTTCAATTATGTCCATACAGTGTGTCTGAGAATTTACAGCAAAAAATTGAAGAGTAACTTAGCAGAAAATAATAGCCGCTAAACCCTCAAGGGTTGGCCTGGTGGTAATTGGCTTGAGCCTTGGGGTTTGCTCCCTTTCAAGGTCTCAAGTTCGAAACCCACTGGGTGCAAACAATTTCTGAGGGCCATCGGACTGGGGTAAAACCCTGAATTACCCGTGGTGCACTTGCGAAAAACTCCTTGCCGAGGGCCTGTGCACCCCCGGGATTAGTCGGGGCTCAAAGAGACCCGGACACCCGGTGCTTAATCAAAAAAAAGAAGATAATAGCCGCTATCAATCTCCAATACAAATCTTATATCTTACTAAGATCCAATAACCACATGAATAAAACTAAAAAGAATCAATGAACCGCCACAACTTTCCTTCCTCTTAAAAGTTCCAAGCTTGAGTTTAGGCAAGATTGACCTTTAACTAGCGTGGAATTTGTCATAATCTCTTTACTTTCATGGAACTGCAAACCTTGTGAACGTATGTGTTTCTGTATCAATTTCAAATGGAGTAGATCTAAATTCAAAATTTTAGGCCAAAAACGACTTCAGAATATGTCATTTAGTTGCATCAACTAGGTTGAATCAGCAAATAGTATTTGGTAAGAAAACAAAATCACTTCTTCCAACAAGTATAAATTCATCAAAGTATTATGTAAAACTTTAAGCTTTCTCTCACTTTATCAAACAGGTTTAAGTTGAAAGTCAAGAATCTCCTGCCCTAAAGTACAAGTTGGATTAAACAGCTGCAAAAGATCTAGTCAAAGATATTCTTTACTGTAACTGTAAGTGACAAAGTTGGTTGAAACACCTATCTAACAATAAAGGTCAATTTTGGAATTCCTCTAAAAATTGACGGATGCTCTCGGCGCATGTTAACTCTCTTTGCTAACGTGCACTGAACTGCATCTTCGTCCTCGCAATCCATGGCGAAACGAGGGCTTGGGCGTCCAAGGAAAGACGAAGCTACCGTACTACAAGCAGCAGTGATGAAGGCGAATAGAAATAATGGAAGTGCGATGAAAGTAAACTCTCCTAACCAAGGTCCCATGAGTCCAGCGATTGCTACTGCTCGAGCAACGGCAAGCTCAGTATCTCCATTAGCAACACCTACAATGGGATCTCAAGTGGCTGTGCCTAGTACCTCAAACTCAAATTTGGGGAAATGCACGAAGAGCCTATGGAACCCATACCAGAGGATAGTGGGGAACTGGAGCAGGAACCACTGATAGAAGAGCATGTACAAGAGAGGAATGAACAAGAGAAGAAAATGTGGTCTGGTCTATTCTCGAATAATCAAGCTGCTGCACATGGAATGCCTCTTCCCTATATTGCACCCCAGGTGCTCGACGGAAAGACTATGATAGTTCTGGAAGAATCTGAAGCGGAAAAAGAGGCAAAGGATTGGAGTAATGCCCTAGTCATTTATGCCATGGGTGATTTGCCAAACTTTACTTATATGAATGCATACGTGGGGAAACATTGGAACTCAGTAGCCTGGCCTGAGCTTTTTTGGCATGATGAAGGATGTTATATAGTGAAGTTTCAGAGCTCGGAGGATAGGGATGAGATCCTGTACTCAGGGCCTTACACTTTCAATGGCATGCCTTTGATTTTGAAGATATGGACCCCCTGATTTTGATTTCCAGCAAGAAATGCCTAGAACCATGCCTATATGGGTGAGGTTTCCTGGCCTACCATTGCATTGTTGGGGAGCACAGACTTTGAGCAAAATAGCTAGTGGACCGGGGAATCCAACGTTTGCTGATGAGTGCACTAGGAAACAGAGCAGGATCTCCAATGCTAGGGTCCTTGTGGACATGGATGCCACACAGAAGATGCCGGATGAGATTCTTGTCACTGATCCTTCAGGAAGAGTTCTTGACCAGGGGATACAGTATGATTGGAGACCTAAGTACTGTAAGAAATGTGCTCAGGTTGGCCATGAATGTAATGAGAAATACTTACAGCATCCTCAAAGACAAGGGAAAGCTCAGGACCAAGATCAGGGGAAGCACAGACAAGGAAAGGCTCCAATTAAGGAACAAGAGAAAGGGGCCAAGAAAGGTCAGCAAAGGAATAAGCTCACACAACAATGGAGGAAGAATTTGAATTTGAAACAACCTGAACCAGAGATAGCACAAGTGCAACCAGAGGCATTGGCTGCTCAGTCTGATATGGAAAGATATCAGGAGATTGTGGGATGAGTTCTTTCTCAACACTTCCTTCCAAGTGGGAAATGGGGCTCATCTTCTATTCTGGGAAGACAAATGGCTTGGCTCTATTACTCTTAAGGATGCTTTTCCTAGGCTGTTCCCTATAACAACTAACCCAGATTCAACAATTGCTCAGAACTGGAAGGACAACTCATGGAATTTGCACCTAAGGAGACACCTAAATGACTGGGAAATAGAGGACATGATAGCATTGATTGGGTGTCTACAGAACAGTCCAGTTCTCACTCAGAGAAATGACACACTTAAGTGGGGCAGTAACAAGGACGGTTCTTATTCTGTCAAAGAAGGCTACCTGCTTCTGACCTCCAACTAGGACCTGATTGATCAATGGCCTTGGAAGCTCATTTGGAAAATCAATTTACCGCCTAAAGTCTCCTGTTTCTGCTGGGTCGCTCTAAAAAGGGCTTGTTTAACTCTGGACAACCTCATGAAAAGGAAATTTTATCTCACTAATAGATGTTACATGTGCCATTGCACCTCTGAAACCATTAACCACCTATTCTTACACTGTCCAGTTGCTACAGATGTGTGGAATATGTTCCTCACTTTGTTTGGTTTGCAATGGGTTATACCTCGCACTGTCAGGCTGGCTTGTAGTCATGATGGACTACGAGCGCCGCACGGGCGTTTGTGTGCCGCTGACGCGCGAAAAAAGTTAAGAGGATCCAAATTATAATTTTCATGCTAGATGCCAGAAACTGAACATCACCCACCTCTGTTTTGCTGATGATTTGTTAATGTTCACTAGAGGGGATGTTCAGTCAGTTCAATTGTTAAAACAGAAATTTGATCTTTTCTCTGAGGCATCTGGATTGAAGGCCAACTTGAGTAAAAGTCAAGTTTATTTTGGAGGGGTAGATGTGCAAACCAAAGAGATCATCCTGCAGCACCTTGGTTTTGAAAGTGGAGAATTACCTTTCAAGTACCTTGGTGTGCCACTTTCCACCAAGTGATTAACAGTGTAGCAATGGCAACCTCTAGTTAACAAAATTACAGCTAGAATTCACATTTGGATGGCTAAAGGACTAACTTATGCAGGAAGACTGCAACTCATTAGAGTTGTATTGTTTGGTGTTCAGGCTTATTGGGCTCAGCTTTCCTTCTTCCTCAGAAAGTGATGAAGCTCATAGAGGCTATATACAGAAGCTATTTGTGGACAGGGGAAGCAACTATGTCTAAAAAAGCATTGGTAGCTTGGGAGAGAATGTGCGTTCCAAAGAGTGCAGGAGGACAAAGTGTGCTAAATCTCAAGATATGGAACCAGGCTGCTATATGCAAGCTCTTCTGGGCTCTGAGTCAAAATAAAGAAAAGTTATGGATCACTTGGTTCCATACTTATTATATAAAGCAACAGAATATTGGCCTTATGGAGATCCCTCAGCGAGCTTCGTGGATGATCAGGAAAATCTTCACTGTGAGGAAGCATTGGACTAATATAAGCACTGGACAGCACCTCATTCAACATGGTAAGTTTCTGATAGCTAGTGCTTATAAAGAGCTTAGAGGAAGTTTTGACAAGGTGCAGTGGAGGAATTTAATTTGCCATAATGTAGCATGCCCAAAACAAATCTTTATAATGTGGGTAGCCTTGCATCAAAAACTCAGGACCAGGGACAGGTTAATCAAATGGGGACTGAATGTGAATAGCAAATGTGTGTCTGTGATGTGCATGATGAAACAGCTGAGCATTTGTTCTTCAATTGTGACTATACATGAGCTGTTTTGCAAGGGCATACTAGAGCGGATGAATTGGCACAGAGTGATTCTCAACTGGGATGCAGAATGGCAATGGGTGGCTCATCAATCTAGGGGCAAACAAGGGAGACATAGAATGCTAAAAGCTGGGTTTGCTGCTACTATCTATGACCTCTGGATTGAAAGAAACCAACAAGTTTATCAGAATAAGAGTAAAGCTAAGGAGGTGCTCCTCCATTCCCTGAAAACATATGCATTAGAATTAGAGGGAGTCAGCTTTTGTTTAAGTTTGTTAGTTCCTTACAGTAGTTCAAAGTGTTGTTTAGGTATGTTGGATAGGAAGGTAGCTAGTTGCGAGGTTTATGTTGATAGAGGCAGACCTGGTGGTGTCTTCCTCTGGCTATCTAATTCATACAGGTAATTAATAAAAAGTCTTTCAATTACAACCACCCACCCCCACAACCATAAAAAAAAAAAAAAAAAAAAACATAAATAATCTACAAGAATTAAACTGCATTTCCACTGGATCAGATTTGTTCAGAAAGCTGGTTAAATTTGACCAATTTTCAGTGGATTCCTGACAAAGATGTTCATTCCAATAGGACAAAGTGTTAGAAAAGAATAATAATTACCCTTGGACCTAAGTCCATTATCCATAAAGGAAAATGAGAAACAATAGAAGAAACGGGAGAATATGCAGTGGAGCCATAAGCACTTCCCAGGTGTCTTAGATACTTGTATGAAAAGAAAAAGAAAAAAAAAATGTAACAGATAAAACCCACAGCAGTTGGTACTAATAAGTCGGTACTTTTCACTGACCTTCCCATCTACTATGACATCGTCCTCCTTCACCACTTGAGCCTCCTTCAGCTTCTTGAGAATCTAGGGGTAAAAGTTTTGGATTGAAATATGATGTATGAGATAGGTTTACGAGTTGCAACATACCCAGGATACAAAATAACAAAAAGGAAGAACGTACATATCTCCATCTCCTATGCCCCTTAGTCCCTTGATAACCAAGTTCTGGCTTGATGTCACCCATAGCAAGGACCTTCATAAATGAAAACAAATAAAAGAATCAGCAACAGAGTACATCTAAAAGCCAGATAGATGAAGCATTCAACGTCAGAACCAACCTTTCCCTCAGCACTTTCAAGTTTATCACAGATAGCTTCTAGTTCCGGAAGAAAATCTTTTACGTGCAGATCTACTTCAAGAGATTCCTCAGCAACACCAACACTATTTTCATCTTCACCATCAGTAATCTCACTATCCTCCAAGGAATTATCCCCCTTCGTTATCTCAAGCCTTTGTTGACTACCCAAATTCTTTGCATAGCGGGACAAATAGAGCATATTGGTGGAAACTGGACCTTTTTTGGAGTCCCCTTCTCCAGCTATGTCTCTTATCCTAAGGATTGTGGGCTGTCTGACAATCAATCCTCGTTTTTCAAGCTTCCTCAATATGTAGAACATGTCATTTCCTTTAATCTTAAAGTCTTTGCCAAGCTCATTTTGTGCAATTCCTTTTCCTCTGAAACTCGGTCAAAGTTAAGAGACTTTAATCAGCAACTAAGCTACTTCCCTTACTAGTGAACCTAATATCTTGTCCCAAAGCATGCACCCAAGGTTGTGGCCTAGAGATCAATAAAGTGGGTGCAAATCTTGGGACCAAGGTTTAAATCAACAAGACGACAACAACATAATACCCAATGTAGTCCCACAAGTGGGGTCTGGGAAGGGTAGAGTGTATGCAGAACATACTCAATGTAGTACCACAAGAGGCATTCTTTTTTAAACAAACTAAAAACGAAAGTAAGACAAACAAAGTGAAATGGAGGTAGTATTATTTCTTTGCACTTTTAGCATCTAAAGTAAAAGTTTAGAAGTCCTCAAATTATTCATATGCATCGAGTGTGCCACACATACTTGTAATTGACTAAATACCAGCAAAAGATAAGAAAAACTATTAAACAGCTCAGTAAGCCACATAACCATGCAATTCCAGTTCAAATTAGAGAGAGAAAAAACCCTACATAAGACTGTAATCATCCAACTTCAGCTCAAATGAGAAGAAAACTACCTCGATATTGGACAATTCAACTTGATTTGTTTACATTCGATTGGTCTCCTGATGCTAAACTATAATTTGCAATTATTCTCATATCAATATAGTTAAAAAATAGTATACTTTGAAATGTTGGTCAAAGTTCATGTAGTTTGACTCCCGAAAAGCTAACCATGATACAAGTATTTCGGAACAGAAGGTGTAATGTTTTTCATAAACTCCGTGCTCAGTCAAACACAGTAATAACAAAAGGAAAATTACGCTCTATGTCAATAATTGAAAATATTTACGCCACGTAGCCCATGCATTGTATATAAAGACCCATTTAGCTCATATTTGTGTATAAACACCTTTATATATATGCTCATAAAAGAAACAAAGCAAAAATAAAACACAAATCTAACTGTAGCGAGACAACCAAGGGCACAACGTTCATGCTTCTCAGGAGTCAATTTGACTAATTTAAAGCTAAATTGGATTAGATTAGATAAATTTAATATCTTAAAATTAAAATTTAGATATTCAAAAACTATATGAAATTTACTATAATCTGCAATTTTGTCATATCAATATGGCAAAAAATACATTTTACAATGTTGATCAAAGTTCACATGGTTTGACACCCCAGGAACTAAACATGACAAGTATATTGCAACGAAGGTAGTAACTTCTTTTCATAAGCTCTATGCTCAGTCAAACATAGGACTCCCTCGGTCCCAATTTAAGTATCTTACTTTCCTTTTTTAGTCTGTTCCAAGAAGAGTGCCTATTTCAATATTTAGTAAATTGACAATTCAAACACTATGCTTGACAAGTTTAAAACCATAAATTCAAAGGACATTTTAACACATTACACACCTCTCTAATTTAGGACCACAAAATTCAAAAGTCTCTTTTTATTCCTTAAAGTATGTGCCCAGTCAAACTAAGACACTTTAATTGGATCAAGAGAGTATATTTTAAAATGATATGAGCTCCCGAAAAGCTAAACATGACAAGTATTTCGGAACAGAAGGAGTAATGTTTTTCATAAACACCATGGTCAGTCAAACACAGTAATAACAAAAGGAAAATTACGCTCTACGTCAATTTTTTAAAATATTTACGTCACGTAGCCCATACATTGTGTATAAACACCCAATTTACCCCATATTTGTGTATAAATACCTATATATATGCTCAGAAAAGAAACAAGAGTAAGAATGAAGGCAAACCTAACAGTAGCAAGACAACTAAGAGCACGAAGTTCATGCTTATTAAGTTACAACTTTCTCATATCAATTTGGTGAAAAATACATCTTACAATGTTGGTCACAATTCATACAGTTTGAATCTCGAAAAGCGAAAAGTATCGAATAAATTAAGACAGAGTGAGTAATGTTTTTCATAAACACCTCGGAAAGCGAAAAGTATCACATAAATTTGGACTGAGCGAGTAATGTTTTTCAATAACTCCTCGGAAAGCGAAAAGTATCACATAAATTGGGACAGAGTGAGTAATGTTTTTCATAATGTTTTTCATAAACTCCTTGGAAAGCGAAAAGTATCACATAAATTAGGACAGAGTGAGTAATGCTCTTCATAATGTTTTTCATAAATTCCTCGGAAAGCGAAAAGTATCACCTAAATTGGTACAGAATAACTAATGTTTTTTATAAACTCCTCGAAAAAACAAAAAATATCACATAAATTGGAACGGACAGAGTGAGGAAACTTTTTCAATAAACTCCCCGGAAAACGAAAAGTATCACATAAATTGACACAAAAACTCCGTGCTCAGTCAAACATACAGTAATAACAAACAATTCATACATGCTCAACAAAAGCAAAAATGAAACACAAACCTAACAGTAGCAAGGCAACTAAGAGCACGACGTTCATGTTTATTAAGCTTAGCATCAGATGCATCAATATCATAAATTCCAATAAAACCATCACACATATGCTCCGGCGCTACGATTTTCAAATCTAACCGCTCACTTTGATCCAGTTCACGAACGTAATTATCCGTCGAGGTGTAATTAACACCATTAGATTCGAATTTGAGGCCTGGAATGTCAATGAGGTTAAACCAAAGGACTTTTTTGACGTTTTGACAAAGTTTAAGTCCTTGATTGGAAACTGAAGGTTGTAGTTTTGGCCAAAGCTTTGAGAGATGGAGACCGGAATCGCCATGGGAACATATTTCTTCGAGCGCCAAGTTAACAATGGTATCCATTGGAGAGACCAAAATTCATTACTGTGAAATATATTAAATTTTTAAATATAAAACTCAGTTGAGAAATAGAAAAAGGAAAATTGAGCCAATAAGATTTTTTGTTTCCCTCGTTATCTGTATAAGTTCCACGACTTATGATATCACTAATTTTCTAATTAGAAATTAAACGTATTTAAATTTTATGACATAAGATATACTGTGTTATTTTCCTACTTGTTTTTTTGTGTTTGATACGCAAGTTAAAAAAATATAGTTTTAAGAATATTTATATATTCAAAGCAAAACACTTTAAGATTTTTGAATTCGGAATGAAAGTTGGGGGTGTTGGGGATTGGCGGCAGTAAGTTGAGGTAGTAACACGTAAGGTCACCCAACTTTGGTATCTCAAGATCATGTTTTTTTATTTTATACCAATAAGGTCACTCAACTTTCCCTATATCAAATCAAAAGTCACCGAGATAAGGGTCAAAAACACGTTTTAACTATTACTTTTTTTTAAGTTTCATACCTAAATTGTCATAAGATTGAGAAAATTATCTAAACTATCACTATCTAGTTTGTAAAACACACGTGAACTAAATGTGTGAAGTCACTCTCCAAAAGGCAAGTGAAGCTGAAATTTTCTCAAAAAAACTATCCATATGGCATAAGTAATACTATGGTGGCACCTACATTGAAATTAAAAAAAAAAAATATTAAAAAACTTTATATTTAAAAAAAAAAACTGCATTATTTTTTAAAAAAAATATGAAAAAAATTAGAAAATCAGAAAAAAAAAAAAGATTTTAAAAAATGGAAAATTTGATTATTTTTTTTTAAATGTGAAAACTAAATAATTAGTTTTCTTATTTTTTTTTAAATAACTTTTCCATTTTTTAAACTTTTTTTCTATAATTTTTTATTTTTTTTACAAAAATTATTATTTTTCAATTTGTTTTTTAAAACAAATAGTTTTTTAATTTCCATGTAGGTGTCATTGTGACATTATTTATCCATGTGGACAACACTTGGCAACACTTTTATATAAAATGGAGAGTGTAGATCACATGTCATTCAAGAATAATTTGAGGTATGTTTTGCAAACTAGATAGTGATAGTGTAGGTAGTTTTCTCAACCTTCTGCTCGTTTAAGTATGAAACTCAAAAAAAAAAAAAAAAGTAATACTTGGGTGTGTTTTTTACCCTTATCTCAAAGTCACCCAATAAATATTTGGCCATTAAAATATAACATGACATTTAATTTAATCTACATGGACTTTTTTTTTCTAAGTCCACGTGGCAAAAAAGATCCGATCTGACCCAAACCCAAATTAACCCTATTCTCTCTTAATTAAAATAGAATTTTCTTTCTCTCTGAAAAAAATTGGCCCATCATTTTATTAAAATCGCGTCGTCTTCTTTTTCCTTCCCTTAAACAAAGTTCATAAGGATTTTTTTAACGACATAACAAAATAAGGATATACTAAGATATAAACAAAGATATCAGTAACAAAACAAGATTTCTCATATACCTTCCATAACAAAGTAACAAGCAGTTGCAACTATTCTCTTCATAACAACCGTCAAAAGCTACTAAATAAGCAACACCGACTGCAACTAATTAATTTCTTCAACAAAAAAAAAAAGAAAGAAACTGATTGAAGAACAGCGTTTAAGGGTTAATTCGGGTTTTGCAAATTCCAAAATATTATAACAATTTTATGTCCAAACAGTTTTCCGGTATAAAATTTGGAAAAAAAGTGTAAATTATCCATGACTAAATGGGCACTTAATCTATTTAACAAAGAAAAATAATGATAACAATAATTAAAGGGTTAATGTCACGTTTGGTCCTTATGATTTCTAGTTAAGCACGTTTATTCTTCAATTAATTAATATATTCAGACATGCAGTTTTGATTCCTTTGACTGTGAGTCTTCAAAATTTTAATGAATTATTAAGTGGTGAACCATTCAATTGTGTCAATGTATTAGGTTAAATTTGTAATGTTGTACCATATTTGAGAGTAATATCGTTCGAGAAGTAATCTAAAAATCACATGTTTTTATTATATAAAGGAAATAAAAACACACAAATCAGTTAATTGAAGGTTCAATGTGTTTAATCGAGTATTACAAGGACCAAAATCAAAGTTCATCAATAATCAAGAGACTAAAAGTGCAATTATCCTAAATTGATAAAACTGAATTGAGAAAAGGCGTTTATACAAAAATGAGAATTGAGCACAATATTACTATTTCTAATTAGAAAGTAAATATTAAAATTTAATGTGATTAAGAAAGAAAAATAATGATAATTAAAGAGTTAATGTCAAATTTGGTCCCGAATTTTTTGGTAAATTATAGTTTTAGTTCATGCAATATCCGAATAAACACATTTAGCCTTCATTTAGTTAAATATGCACTTTTGATCTTTGTGATTGCAAATATTCACAAATTTACCATAATTTTTGTTTGTTTTACTTTTCTTTGTAGTCTGTCTCAAATGGAATTTCTTTTTCTTTTTGTCTAATTTGACAACTTTTTAATTTTAACATCTTACATGGCATGTTTAACACTACGATGATTAACATATATATACATAATAAGAAAAGTATTTACAATATATAACAAAACTTTTCAATTTACAAAACATAGCAATATATTTCTTATAAAATATATACGAAATTTTCGGTTAAGTTTTTTTTTTTTTTTTTAAGTTTAATAAATTTTTTCTCTCAAGGCTTGAAAAAATCGCTCAAAATTTGGTGTATGGAAACTGTAAGAAAAATATATGAAATGTGTATATCTCCCTCAAAGCTTAAAAAGTTTGCGAAAGATTTTGTGTATGAAAAATATATGAAATGTGTATATGTGGTTCAAGGCTTAAAATTTTTGAAGTTTAATAATTTTTTTCTCTCAAGGCTTGAAAAAATCGCTCAAAATTTGGTGTATGGAAACTGTATGAAATGTGTATATCTCCCTCAAAGCTTAAAAATTTTGCGAAAGATTTTGTGTATGAAAAATATATGAAATGTGTATATGTGGTTCAAGGCTTAAAAATTTAGTGCACAATTTTGTGTATGAAACATGTAAATCTCGCTCAAGGCTTGAATTTCACTCATATTTTTCGTGCATAAAGTTCATATTATGTTTCAGGAAAACTAGTACAACTACAACAACATTGTACACAACTTTCATACAATATTTAAAGCTTAAAAAAAATGCTCAAATTTTGTGTATGACAAATGTATGAAATGTGTATATCTCGCTCATGACTTAAAAAGTTTGCTCAAAATTTTGTGTATGAAAACTGTATTAAACATTTCGCTCACATATACACATTTCATATATTTCTCATACTGTTTTCTTACACAAAAAATTGAGTGAATCTTTTAAGCCTTGAGAGAAAAAAATATTAAAAAAATAATTTTTTAAAAGGTATGAAAAATGAAAATCCGTTATATTTTGTAAATTTGTTGTTATGTTTTGTAAATAAGAAAAATCATTGTTATGTTTTGTAATAAAGAGTCTTAAGTAGGTATCCTATGTCATTTTCCCTTAAAACTAACTATCAATACAAGTTGACTCAGCCCATGCAGGTTTTGAAATTTGACTGGTCAAGCCGGGCTGACCCATCATATTGATGGTCCTTAAAACAGTCAGCCCAACTCATCCATATGTGGGTTGCCGGTCTGGTCGGACCAGCTATATTTTTCATAATTTTTTAAATTTAGATTCGGAACTAAAGATGCTAACATAGATATTTTCAAGATAATATTACATCATATTGCTATCCAAGTTCCAAACTAGAATTAAATTATCCCAGTAATATTTGTTAGGTACTAATTATTCAATACTTTCAATTGTTAGTAATATGCATTACATATTAAATTTTCGTATTGAATTGTTGGTTTCAATACAATTGTAGTTGCATATGGTGTCATTTAATATTTTGTTGGCCTTATTACAAGTTTGATGGCCTATAATTTAGTCGGCTTCACGTAAAGATATGATTGCATCTTTGGTTGGAACTTAGAAATTATCATTCACATGTTTTACAATTATAATATAACTTTATATTTGCATTTTACTACTTTGATCTTTAGATATGAATATATGATAGGTTTTATAGACTTCTAAGTTTGACTCCTCTTGTTGTTGTGATTCTTAGAACTAGTGCATTTGTTCGCGCTTCACGCAGTTATAAAAATACCTCGTTAAATTCACAAAACAAATTCTAAAGATTATTTTTAGTGTTTCAATCCAATTAAATAGGATTTTTAGTTTAAATTCATGTTGGTGTCAATGCTTCGTTTTTTTTTTCTTTTGTAATATTGGATGTCATTAAAAACGTTTGAGCGATAAATATGATATAGTTTCAATTTTTTATTTTACTCTTAATGACATGATTTTAACCCAATAAGAAATTCATCGCATATTTAAGATCATAAATTTTAAAATTATTTTTTTAGTTTTATGACATGTTTATCACAATCATATACAATAGATAACATGCTACAATCTACATATTATACTATTAATTAAGAAACAACAATATTATACATAATAGCTTTGGAAAATAATATTCTATACAGTTTTGTACTATTGTTGGCTTTCAGGATTAATCAAAGGAAACTACTGCTTTGAGAAACTGTACAAACTTACAAAGGATAGGAGAATAATCAATGTGGTTTATGTTCTTATAGTAAAAACCTAAACAGGGAAAAAGCAAATTAAAAAAAGACTTGAAAAAATATCTTACAAAGAAAATGGAGTCCATCTCTACATAATTTTCTTCTACATGATTTAGCGGCTTGATTACTATATTCATCCGTTTGATTATCTTCTTCAACCGACTTTAGAAGAGGCTTGTCTCCATGACATCAAGATTTCTCTTACTCGAAGCATTACTTGATTTTTTTGAATTGCTCTTTGCCTTCAAAGAAAATTTTAAACAATGAATCTAATATTATACACCAAACATTATTTTGAATTACTTTAAAAAAAAAAAAAGTGAAAAATCTATGAACAAACGGGAGTTATAGTATACCAAATCCAAAATAGCAACAAAAATATTAGAATATCATAAGGTGAAGACACAGAGTTTGAATAGCCTCACCAGAAAAAGCTTACAAATAGTTAAATAAAAATAATTAGTATTTTCATAAAATAGAAATTCTTTGCTTACCTTCTCATCTCCGAAACCTCCAACCTTCATATTCATTAGCCTGAGAAAAATTTGATGTCTGAAAATAAGAAAAAGTTAAAAAAGGATGAACATAGTATGATGACATTGAAATATAAAATATGTGTAGGGAGGAAAACGCAAGGCAATAAGAGTCGTTCCTAACCAACATAGAGTTGCCTACACTTCACAAAAAGTATCACATAAAATTGGGACAGAGTAAGTAAACTTTTTCAATAAAGTCCTCGAAAAACTAAAAGTATCACATAAATTGACACAGAGTGATTACTAATTTTTTTTGCATAAACTCCGTGCTCAGTCAAACACAGTAATAACAAACAATTCATACATGCTCATAAAAGAAAAAATGAAACACAAACCTAACAGTAGCAAGGCAACTAAGAGCACGACGTTCATGTTTATTAAGCTTAGCATCAGATGCATTAATATCATAAATTCCAATAAAACCATCACACATATGCTTCGGCGCTACAATTTTCAAATCTAATCGCTCACTTTGATCCAGTTCACGAACGCAATTATCCGTCGAGGTGTAATTAATGCCAGTAGATTCGAATTTGAGGCCTAGAATGTCAATAAGGTTAAACCAAAGGACTTTTTTGACGTTTTGACGTTTTGACAAAGTTTAAGTCCTTGATTGGAAATTGAAGGTTGTAGTTTTGGCCATCTAAGTTACTCGGACTCTTCACTTTCGGTGCCGCACTCGTGTCGACACGACATGGGTGTGGGTGTGGGGTCCGTACCCGATCTGGTCAACCATTTTTGGGTGCTTTGACCAGAATCGACGGAGAAATTCCAGACAGATCCAATGATTTCTATAATCAAAACAAAAGCTAAGGTGGACTTGAAGAAAATGGAATACGTTGTCTATTGAAATTTCTCTGTCACTCCTTTTCCCTTTATCTCCTTACAGGATTCTCCTCTTGATCAATATTTTCTCCTCAAGTTCTCCACATAATATCTCATAATTTAGGTTTTATAATTCTATGTTTAGATATCTCAATTATTTTTAGCCGCATCCCCGCACCCGTACTCATACCTGGATCCATATCCCCGAATCTTACAATTTGGATCACGAAGGATCTGACCTCTAGATCCGCACCCATGTCGGACACCCGCACCCGAGTCCAAGCAACTTAGTTGGCCATAGCTTTGAGAGATGGAGACCGGAATCGCCATGGGAACAGATTTCTTTGAACGCGAAGTTAACAATGGTATCCATAGAGAACAAAATTCATTAACTGTGAAACTTAAATTGAAGGGAAATTAGCACTTTTAGTCACTTAACAAATTCTTATTTTGGTCCTTATGATTTCTAGTTAAGCACATCTAACCTTCAATGAATTGAAATATGTAGTTTTAATCCCTTTGACGGTTAATCTTCTACTAAATTTTAATGAGTTATTACTCCCTTAGTCTCTCTTTATGTGGCACAATTGGGATTTTCGAGTTTTTAAACTTTTAAATTTTATCCATGAATTCGAATATAGAAGTTTTGAGTTTCTTGAAATAAAATTTATATATTAAGAAATTATGTAAACAAGTACTATAAATCACAATAATTAACAACTTAAAATAGTTAAAAGACATATAAAGAAATTCCTGTAATAAAAATTAGTTGACTCTCGAAATTTCAACTATGTCATATAAATTGAAACGGATGAAGAAAGTGTTAATCATATTCAATTGTCAAAGCATTAAGTTAAATTTGTCATGCTACATCATATGTGAAAATACTATAGTTGGAGAATAGTCTAAAAATCACATGTTTTTTAATATAAAGGCACCAAAAATACATATTTCAACTAATTGAAGGATAAATACGTTTAGTCAAGTATTATAAAGATCAAATCGAAATTCATCAATAATCCAGGGATTAAAAGAGCAATTATTCCTAAATTGGAAAAACTGAGTTCAGAAAAGGATGGTTTAAAACCAAGCCTCACTTTGCTCGATTGACCGAACACAATTGTCAATCGAAGTGTAATTAAAGCCATTAGATTCGCATTTGAGGCCTGGAATGTCAATAAGGTTAAACCAAAGTACCCTTTTGACTTTCGAACAAAGTTTAAGGCCTTGACTGGAATTTGAAGGTTGTAGTTTTGGCCATAGCTCTGAGAGATGGAGACCGGAATCGCCATGTGAGCAGATTTCTTCGAGAGCGAAGTTAACAATGGTATCCATTGGAGGGACCAAAATTCAATACTGTGAACTTAAATGGAAAAAACGGAGTCGAGAAAAAGTTGGCTTAATAGCACTTTTAGTCCCTCAATTATTGATAAATTCTAATTTTAATTCTTATTGTATCCAACTAAGTCTATTGAAAACATCCTCTTCGGAATCCACTTATGAGATTACACTGGGTTTGTTGTTATTGTTGTTGATATCCAACTAACTCCATTAAACCTTCAATTAATTGAATTATACACTTTTGGTCCTTTTTGTTTGTGAATATTTACGAATTTATCATAACTATTAATTGTTTCAACCACATAATTACTCATGTGCTATGCAAAATTTGTACTGTCATTTTATATTAAACAGTAATATTTTTCCATAAATAGTCAAATATAACATGTTATTTATGTGAACTGTGAAAGGACCAAATAGACACATAATAATTAATTGAAAGTTAAATATACCGAGTCATATATCACAAGGATCAAAAGTATATACCAATAAATTAGGGATCAGACGAGCTATTGTCCCAAAGGCCTTTACACAAAAAGAAGAATTGAGCAACAGGATTTTGTTTACAAAAATAATGATAATAGTAATAATTAAAGGGTTAATGCCACATTTGGTCCATCATTAATTACGTAAATTATGATTCAAATCCAATCGCTCACTTTGCTCGAGTGAGCAAACTCAATTATCCGTAGACTTATAAACAACGCCATTACATTCGAATTTGAGGCCTGGAATGTCAATGAGGTTAAACCAAAGGACTTTTTTGATGTTTGAGCAAAGTTTAAGTCCTTGACTAGAAAGTGAAGGTTGTAATTTTGGCCATGGCTTTGAGAGAAGAAGACGGGAATCACCATATGAGCAGATTTCTTCGAGAGCGAAGTTAATGATGGTATCCATTGGAGGGACCAAAATATATTATTGTGGAACTTAAGGACTAAAATCATTTACTGTGAAACTTAAATTGAAAAACCTGAGTTGAGAAAAAGCGTTGGGTTAATAACACTTTTATTCCCTCAATTGTTGTTATATTTTGATTTAGTAGTTATGATATCCGATTAAGTACATTAAACCTTCGATTAATTGAATTGTGCACTTTTTATCCTTTTTGTTTGTGAATATTCACAAATTTATCATAACTATTAACTGTTTCACCACTTAATTACTCATGTATTGTATAAATTTTGTACTGTTACTTCATATTTAGCGGTAATATTGTTCCATAAATAATCAAATATAACATATTTTTTACGCAAAAGGATAAAAAATACACATAATAATTAGTTGAAGATTAAATATGTTGAGTCACTATGACAAGGACTAAAAGTAGAATATACCAACAACTTAGGGATCAAAGTCGTTTCCATAAAAAGGTGGATTGGGCCAATAGGGTTTGTTTACCTCGTAAATTGTACAAATTCACGACTCACGATGTCATTATTTCTAATTAGAGATTAAATATTTAAATTTAATGTAATTAAGAAAGAAAAGTGATGATAATAATAATCATTTGGTCCATCTTTCAATACGGAAGTTATGATTCAAATCCAATCGCTCACTTTGCTCGAGTGACCGAAAACAATTATCCATAGACTTATACACAATGCCATTAGATTCAAATTTGAGGCCTGGAATGTCAATGAGGTTAAACCAAAGGACTTTTTTGACGATTGAGCAAAGTTTAAGGCCTTGACTGGAAATTGAAGGTTGTAGTTTTGGCCATAGCTTTGAGAGAAGGAGATCGAAATCGCCATATGAGCAGATTTCTTCGAGCGCGAAGTTAATGATGGTATCCATTGGAGGGACCAAAATTCAGTACTGTGAACTTGAATGGGAAAAAAGGAGTTGAGAAAAAACGTTGGGTTAATAACACTTTTAGTCCCTCAATTATTGATAAATTCTAATTTTAGTTCTTATAATATCCGACTAAGTTTATTGGAAGCATCTTCCCCAAACTCCGATTATGGAATTACACTGGGTTTGTTATTATTGCTGTTGTTGTTATTGATATTCGACTAAGTCCAATAAAACTCCAATTAATTGAATTGTGTTATTGTGTACTTTTGATCTTTTTTGTTTGAAAATATTCACAAATTTATTATAACTATTAACCGTTTCACCACTTAATTACTCATGCATTATGTAAAATTTAATTTTACTTCACATTTAACGATAATATTGTTCTAAAAATAATCAAATATAACATGTTTTCTAGGTGAAAGGATCAAAAAATACACGTAATGACTAATCGAAGGTTAAATGTGTTGAATCATATATTGCTGGACTAAAAATAAAATATACCAATAAATTAGGTACCCAAAAAGCTATTGTCCAAAGGCCTTCACACAAAAAGAAGAATTGAGCCAATAGGATTTTGTTTACAAAAATAATGATAATAATAATTAAGGGGTTAATGTCTTAATGTCACATTTGGTCCATCATTAATTACGCGAATTATGATTCAAATCCAATCGCTCACTTTGCTCCAGTGAGCTAATGCAACTATCCATCGACTTATAAACAGCGCCATTAGATTCGAATTTGAGGCCTGAAATGCCAATAAGGTTAAACCAAAGGACCTTTTTGACGTTTGGACAAAGTTTAATCCCTTTATTGGAAATTGAAGGTTGTAGTTTTGGCCACAGCTTAGAGAGAGAGAGAAAGCGGAATGCCATGTGAGCAGATTTCTTGTAGCGCTGTGTTCACTTTTAGTACTGTGAAACTTTAATTGAAAAAACTGAGTTGGTTAATAGCACTTTTAGTCCCTCAATTATTGATAAATTTTGATTTTAGTACTTATGATATTCAATTAAGTCCATGCATTAAACCTACCTTGAATTAATTAAATTGTGCAGTTTTGATCCTTTTTGTTTGTGGATATTTACAAATTTATCATAGCTATTAATTGTTTCACCACTTAATTGCTCATGTATTATCTAAAATTTATACTATTAGTTCATATTTAACGGTAACATTGTTCTATAAATAATCAAATATAACATATTTTCTACGTGAAAGTACAAAAAATATACATAATAATTAATTGAAGGTTAAGTGTATTGTGTCATATATCACAAAGGACTAGAAGTAGAATATACCAACAACTTAGGGACAAGAAAGGCTATTGCCCCAAAGGCGTTTACACTTTACACAAAAAGCATAATTGAGCCAATAGAATTTTGTTTACCTCGTAATTCACTATTTACGATATCACTATTTCTAATTAGAAATTAAATACTCAATTTTAATGCAATTAAGAAAGAATAATAATAATAATTTAGATTCAAATTTGAGGCCTGGAATGTTAATAAGGATAAACCAAATGACTTTTTTGACGTTTGGACAAAGTTTAAGGCCTTGACTGGAAATTGAAGGTTGTAGTTTTGGCCATAACTTTGACATAAGGAGACAGAAATCGCCACGAGAACAGATTTCTTCGAGAGTGAAGTTAATGATGGTGTCCGTTGAAGGGAGTAAAAATTCATTACTGTGAAATTTAAGGACTAAAATCAATTACCGTGAAACAAATTGAAAAAAATGAGTTGAGAAATAGAAAAGAAGATTTTACAAAAAGGAGAATTGAGCCAATAGGATTTTTTGTTTACCTCTTAATTTGTATAAAGTTCACGATATCACTCACTTCTAATTAGAAATTAAAGATTCAACTTTAGGGTGTGTTTGGTATGACATAAAATGGTTTTCAAGAAAATATTTTCTTACAAAATAAGTGATTTTCCTAATTGTTTGTGTTTGATATGAAGGTTAGAAAATGTGCCTTTAAGAATATTTGTATATATCAAAGCAAAACATTATAAGAGTTTTGAATTCGAAGTGAAACTTCCAGTAAGGGGGTTAGAAAGGGTGATTGGTAGAGGGTACAAATGGGGGTAGGGAATTGGCAGGAGCATGTTGGGGTAAGCGGGAGGGTAGGTTGGGTGGTAGGCGGGGGTTGGGATGGGTGGGCTAGGCAGGTAGATGGTGGGGTGAGTTGGAGATGTGTTGGTGTGTTCTTATTGATCCAAAAAGTTTTCCCTCAATTTTTTTGGAAAACGTTTTCCTTCATTTTTCTCCTATTTTGAGGAAATAAATATTTAGTGCAATCAAACAAAGGAAACTAGAAAAACATTTTCTATCATACCAAACACAACCTTAATGTAATTAAGAAAGAAAAATAATGATAATGAAGTAATAATTAAAGTGTTAATGTCGCAGTTGGTCCTTCAATTTTTGGTAAATTATGATTTTAGTTCTTGTGATTCTGAATAAACACATCTAACCTTCACTTAGTTGAAATGTGCAGTGATTCGTATGCTCGTGAATATTCATAAATTTAGCATAATTAGTAGTAGTGAATATGTGTTGTGTTAAACTTGTATTTTTTTCTGTATATTTTTTAGGGTACTATAGTTCAAAAAATAGATCAATACGTTTTCCACATAAAGGAACAAAAAATGAACATTTTCATTAATTAAAGGTTCGTGTCAAATTAGGCAAGGGCATTAATTGACATCTAAAAGACTAGCTCAAAGGGAGGAGGATTTTTCAAGCCATATAAGGAATCCGACGATATATCCCTCAAAGATATGATATAATTTTATCTTCAATAGTTCCAAAAAATGTTACCATCCCAGTGAATTAAGATTTTAAATCCCCACCCCACTCCCACCCCCACAACTCTTTGTTTTTTTGTTTTGTTTTGTTTGTTTGTTTGTTTTTTTTTTTTTTTTTTTTGTTGTTGTGTTAAAATTTCGGTTTCGGCAATTTCCTTTTCTTTATTGTTTAGTTTTTATAGGCTATTCTACGTAAAGTATTAACGGAAACTCACGCATCATGATGCATTAATAATAATAAGGAAAACTTCATCAAAGTTAAGAAAACATTTTAGAAATCAAAATCTAACCACGCAAACCACCACCCCCCCGCCACCCAAATCCCACCACCTCCCTTCCTACCCCCACCCACTACTTAACCAGCCCCTCCTATGCCCCCCACTACCTCCCTACCCACCCGTATAACCCCCTACTCCCTACGCCCAAAGCCTACCTCTCACCCCCCCCCCCTCCCGCCCCCCCACAAATAGCAACTTTACAAAAGTTGCCGCTTTTTAAAAATATTACTTGCGAAAAGTTACTGCTTTTCAAAAATAGTCATTTTGCACAAGTAGTCACTTAAGAAAATAGTCACTTTTAGAAAATAGCCACTTTGTGAAAGTATATACTTTTTAGAAATAGTAACTTTTTGAAAGTAGCCAATTTTCATAAATAGTCATTTGTGAAAGTAGTTACTTTTAAAAACTACCTTCTTTTGCAAAGAGTAGCCATTTTTTAAAATAGTCTCTTTGTGAAAGTATTATAATAACCATTTTTGCAATGTGCCCTTTCTAAGATAGTGGCCAGTTTTGTAAAGTAGCCATTTTTTAAAAGTGACACAACAATGGCTACTTTTATAAAGTGGTCATTTTCTGAAAAAAGACAAAGAAGTTGCTAGTTTTGCAAATTTTCATTTTTGGTTGTTTTACAAGAAATAATTTTTGCAAAAATAGCCATTTTTATGTCACTTTTCAAAAAAGGGCCAATTTACAAAAAATTGCATTTTTTGTGTCACTTTTAAAAAATGGCTGGTTTACAAACATTTTTGGGTTGTCTTTCAAAATGCAAAGTAGTCATTTTTTTTTTGTTGTCTTAGAAAAAAGTCACTTGCAAAGGTATGCACATATTTGTTTAGCTTATAAGAATAGCCACTTCATGAAAGTAGCATCTGTTTCAAAATGTCGGGGGGGGGGGGGGGGGGGGGAGGGGGGTTAGAAGGGGAGAGGTAGTGAGTTGGGGGGTTGGAGGTGCGTGTGGTTAGGGGGTTGAATTGGTGAATCCATCACCAAACACTAGAAAATGTTTTATGGAAAATGTTTTCCACATCCAACCAAACACAACAAAATAAGTAGGAAAATAACTTGTTTTCCAACAAATCATTTTCTAAGAAAATATTTTCCATCATACCAAACACACCCAATGTCTCAACCTTGTATAAAAGTGTATAATAATGTATAAAAGGTGTTTATACACACTTCTACACTGTATAAAATTGTATAATAATGGAGACCCGATGGTACAGGGGAGAGGAATAAAGAGACGAGCTCTCTGATGGAGATCCGGTGGTACAACGGAGAGGATAGAGAACCGGCAGAGATCCGGTGGTACAACAGAGAGGATGAAGGAGACAACCTTTTGGGTGGCAGCTAGAGTGGGTAAAAAGTATTGGCTAAACCGGGTAATTTATTTACCCTAATTCGCATTGCACGTAAAAATCTCATATGATTTTGCTAACATACTAGGCACGTATTTTCCAAAAGAAAAGAAAAGAAAAGAAAAAAATGACTAGCAATTTGCACGCTTGGCCTAATTAGAGTGTAAAACTGCCATATTTTTTTGCTAAACATACTAAGCACTAATTTTTTCCAAAAGAAAGGAGAGCGTGGGTAAATGGGATAAAAAAGCCCAACAGAGTAGTCATAATTCGTAGTATAAAACACTGAGTAATAACGGAAGTCGTAGACATAACAAAGTTAGAAGAAAAAGAAAAAAGCCTCTCTCTCTCTCTCTCTCTCTCAGTTTGTGTTTTGGCGCTCAGTTTCAAGAATTGTCATCAATCAATCATGGCCTCCCGTCTCAAATAAGAAGAAGAATGTTGACCACCCATCACTGAAAAAAGAAGACAACACCACTACTACTTCATGGAATTTGACAGACTTGGGGTTGATTAAAAAAGTAGAAGAATTCAAGCTAAACCACTCATACCTTCCAATGGAGGACGATGGTGCGTTTGGGAGATTTGCAGAAAGCATATACAACGAGATGGTACCATCCAAGTTCTCTGCTGATCTAAAGGCCAGAATCTTGTCCATTAAGACAAGATTCCTAAAGGCAAGGGTTCTTGCTGTTAAAAACAAAGCCTCCTTTAAAGAAGACCCTTCAAATGTGGTATGTGAAAGACTTTGGGGACCCAATGCTTGATCTACTTCTTTGTTCATTGGGGTTCTTTATGTTAATCCGTGGGTACAATTTTCTTCATTTGTTCTTTGGGGTTCTTTATGTTAATCCGTGGGTTTAATTTTCTTCATTTGTTCATTGGGGTTCTTTTTGTTAATCCGTGGGTACCATTTTCTTCATTTGTCATTGGGGTTCTTTTTGTTAATCCGTGGGTACAATTTCTTCATGTGTTCATTGGGGTTCTTTTTGTTAATCCGTGGGTACAATTTCCTCATTGGGGTTCTTTTTGTTAGTCCGTGGGTGCAATTTCTTCATTAGGATTCTCCGCATTCTTTTTGTTAATCCGTGGGTTAGTTTGGGTACAGATTTTGGGTACAAATTTCTTCATTCTTGTAAGTACATACATAGTACTGGGGTTCTGCATATTACTTTTTGTGGGTTAGTATTTTGATATAATTAGTCCAGTATTAACTAGTACTAGTAAGTTGTCTGTACTTCAATTCCAGGCATTATATTCCTTCTGTAATTCGAACCCCTATAATACCAATTCTTAGTACTCTTGTTCTTGTTTTTACATTTTCTATTTCAATTCTTTTACTATTTTTTTTTTTTTTTTTTTTACTTTACTTTAAGCAGGAGATAAATTAGTAGTTTATAGCATGTATGCTCACAGCACTTACCCTCACAGCGTAACAACCCGAATTATTTTTTTAAACCTTGGAGTTATGTCTTTAATTGTAATTTACTAATTTTAACGGATTATTTATTGAAGCGGATAGTTAGACGATGAAGTTGTGGGCCAAGGTCTCATTGCATAGAATGGTATAACCATTAGTTGGACCTCTGTGGCAATAGTTAATGGGCCAAGCCCAACACTCGTTGACATCTAAAGAAGGGTTAGAAGCCCAACATTGAGCTAATTATGAAGGAATGGATCTTTTGTAAATGTATACGACTTATTAAGAATTTGAGTTATCAGTCCGTTAATGAACTCATTTACTTTTAACTCGTAGATACGAGTGATTTTTAAGTTATTAGGCAACAAGTGTTTTAGCCTAGTAAAATTCCATCAAGAACTTCAATTTGAAACTTATTCAGCCATTTTCCGGAAGGTTGTTTTGTGCTTCAAAAGCACTTAACAAAACTATCCTTTATCTCTCACCAAAAAAGTGACTTTTTAGACGAAATTGTATTTGGGGATCAAACTTTTCCAAACAGCCCACGTGCTTATGTTTTTTCTTGAAACCATTTGCTTTGGTCATGTTTTTTGAAAAATCAATCAAACCTTTTCTTTGTAAAATCTGGAAACTGCTGCTGTTTAACCATAGGCTTGTTTCTAGACAATCATTTCTGCTTCGATTTCAAAATGTTACACCTCATACAAAACTACAACAGCAACAACAAACCCAGTGTGATCCCACAAGTTGGGTCTGAGAAGGGTAGGAAGTACGCAAAGCTCACCTCTATCTTTTTGGGGATAGAGAGACTGTTTTCGATAGGCCCTTGACTCAAATCATACAAAACTAGTATAGGAAAATATATTCAACCTTTGGGCAACCCAATCCTCACGTCTCTGCTTTAGGGATTCAACTAAGTTAAGAAAATAAAACTAAGTAAAAAGTTAGTCAATTGTTGCACATCCATACAAATTCGAATTAAAAACAAGCGAAGAGAGGAATAGCCCAAGTTCTGCTTGTGCGGGGCTGCTGCTACTGATGATTATATTGGGCTTCAGCCCAAAATATCTCGACGCTGCTCGGATGGCTGCTAGGTATGTGAACGGGCTGACTTGATGAAAGAATATTATGTTGTTTGGCCCAACACCGAATGCGGAGGAAGATCAAATAAGTCCAATGGACTCAGTGGTCATGCACAAAAAAAAAGGATTAGTATTCTAATCAACCAAACAGTAATTTCAAAAGGAATATCCAACAATTACTTATTAGTTATTACGATACTTGAGATGAGCAAATCTAATTTCCAGAAACTTAAGCCGAAGTTTGAACATTCATCCGATAGTCATCTTAATCACTATTTAGGACATCATATACGAGGCAAAATACTTAAGATCATATAGGTGTGTTAGCAATATTCAACTTTATCAAATCTAATCCCAACCTCAAAACAGAGAGCAAACTATTGAGATGGATTGAAATCTTAACAAACATTCGTCCTTTGTTCAAAACTTATTCCTTTGTCAACATATGATTATCAAGTAGCCAACAGGTTTAGAAAGTTAACACTTAATTACTCACAGCATTTAACAAGAAACAAAGAAGTTACTACATCGGAAGGAACGGGAGTAAAACAAACCAGTAACTACTATCTCATAGAAACCAACATTTGGGTAAGAAATATTATCTTAGAAAGTCATGCTAAATCATTCAGAACCTCAAACTTGATTCATTTGGAATCAAAACAATCCAGAAAAACTAAGTCATGCTTTGAACACATAAAGGGCTAAAAAGAGAAATTAACATTTCTAACTACAGCAGAATTGAAACCAAAACTAAATTTCTAGATTTCAGAAAAAAGAGATGCCGAGTTATGGACAACTTGTGTTGAGCTGAGTACGACTTTTCATCCTCAGACCGACGGTCAGTCTGAGTGGACTATTCAAATTTTTGAGGATATGTTGAGAGCATGTGCCATCAACTTTGGAGGCAATTGAGATGAGCAGTTGGTACTAGCGTAGAGTTTGCATATAATAACAGTGATCAGTCCAGTATCCAGATGGCACCGTTTGAGGCTTTATATGGTCGCCGTTGTAGGTCTCCTATTGGTTGGTTTGAGGCCAACAAGGTTCAATCATTAGCTCCAGGAGCCCTTGGATAAGGTCTCTTTGATTCAGAGTGAAGGCAGAAAGGTTCTTTTGAAGGATTTGCCTATGAAGGGTGTGATGAGATTTGGAAAAGAAGGAAAAGTTAAGCCCTAGGTATATCAGTCCCTACGAGATCCTTAAAAAGATTGGTGATGTGGCACTTTCTTTGCCACAAGAGTTATAAGCTGTTCATACGTGACCCGAGCCATGTGATTGGACCCGAAGTGTTTAAGCTTGATAAGAACTTGACTTATGAAGAGGGTCCAATAGCCATCATTGATAGGCAAGTGAGGCAAACAAGGAGAAAGAAGATTTCTTCGATTAAAGTATTGTGGCAACACAGGAGGCTACGTGGGAGTCTTTATGGGTTGAAGCAGGCACCAAGGCGTTGGTACACGAAGTTTGACTCATTCATGAAAAGTCAAACTTACACAAAGACCTATTCTGATCCGTGTGTATACTTCAAAAGATTTTCTGACAACAACTATATTATTTTGTTGTTGTTTGTGGATGACATGTTAATTGTAGAATAAGATTAGGAGCTGATTGTCAAGTTGAAGGGAGATATGTCCAAGTCATTTGACATGAAGGACTTCGTCCCAGCACAACAAATTCCGGGGATGAAGATTGTTCGAGAACGAACAAGCAGAAAGTTGTGGCTATCTTAGCAGAAGTATATTGAATATGTACTAGAACACTTCAACATGAAGAGTGCTAAACCCGTTAGCATGCCTCTTCCTGGTCATCTGAAGTTATGCAAGCAGATGTGTCTTATAACAAAGGAAGAGAAAGAGGGCATGACCAAAGTTCCTTATTTCGTTAGCAGTCGGAAGCTTAATGTATGCACTGGTATGTACTAGACTTGATATTGCTCATGCAATGGGTGTTGTTAGCAGGTTCCTGGATAATCCTGGAAAAGAACACTGGGAAGCAGTCAAGTAGATACTCAGGTACTTGAGAGGTACCACTAGAGACTGCTTATGTTTTGGAGGATCAGATCCTATCCTGACAGGATGTGCAGATGCAACTATAGCAGGTGATCTTGATCACAGAAAATCCACTATCGGATATCTGTTTACTTTTTCAGGGGGAGCTATATCGTTGCAGTCAAAGTTGCAGAAGTGTGTCGCACTCTCAACAACTGAGACAGAGTACATTGCCGTCACTGAAGCTGGCAAAGAAATGATATGGCTGAAACGGTTTCTTCAAGAGCTTGAATTGCATTAGGAGGAGTATGCCGTCTATTGTGACAGTCAAAGTGCAATAGACTTAAGCAAGAACTCCATGTACCATGCAAGGACGAAGTACACCGACGTGAGATATCACTGGATTCGAGAAAAAATAGAGGATGGATCTATACAGGTCAAGAAGATCCCTACAGGTGAGAATCCTTTGGATATGTTGACCGAAATGGTACCAAAAGACAAGTTCGAGCTATGGAAGGAACCTGTCGGCATGCACTCAAACTAGAAGCTCGGTGTTACCTCCTTCAGGTGAATGGAACTGGAGGGTGTTACACCTCGGAAATTTTTCCGTTAGCATGTGCAAAATAGGCTAATAAGGATAAAATGTGTGTGTGGCATTTCGAAGGCAAGTAATAAGGTCCCGTAGATTGGTATCGAGGAGTTGAACAACTTTTAAGAAGGTTCCATAAGGATCGGAAATGAAACAAAGTAAAGAAAATAAGATTCAGTGAACTGGGAGTATACGGTCCATTATACGGACCGTAAAAGTATTTTACGGTCCATTATACGGACCGTAGAAGCGTCACAGAAGAGACTGACTGAAGGGTGAGTTTTACGGTGTACTATACGGACCGTATAACAGTTTGACGGTCCGTAAAATGAACCGTCAAAGTGTCACAGAATGAGGTTGAGAGAAGGTCAGTTTTACGGTGAATTATACGGACCGTATAACGATTATACGGCCCGTCAAATGGATCGTCAAATGGTCACAGAGACGGGAGATCACTGAGTCCATTTTACGGTCAGTTATACGGACCGTATAAATTTATACGGACCGTATAATGACATCGGGACTGAAGTGTGTTTTATAAAAATATGATCCAAAGTTTCATTTTTCATTTCCCATTTTCTCCTACACGATCCTCTCTCTCTCTAGAACCTTCCACACACTTCTAAACCAAGAATTCAAGTAAGAATCAAGATCAATAACAACCAAATTAGAGGAATTAAGAGTGAGGAACTCCTCATTGTTCATTTAAGCCAAGAAATTCCCTAGATGGTGGAACTAGGGTTTTGTGAAAGTGAAGTATTTCAACTCAAGGTTTGTTCAATCACCATCCAAGGTATGTTTCATGACTTTATCAAGTTATTTAAGTGTTAGAAGACTAAGGAAAGCTTGAATTGTAGAAAGACATGGAAAATGGGTCTTAAAAGGGTGAATAGTGCCACTAGTGAATGATGATGGAATTAAATCATGGAAGTGAGGTGTTATAGTTATGAATATGCTAGAAATGCTGCTTTTATCATGAAATAAGTATTAAAGGTGCGGAAACACGATAATAAGCTATATGGATAAATATGGAGGAAATTGGTGGAATGTGATGAGGGTATGTAAATGATGTTTGTTGATTGTGATATTGTGGTGAATGTTGGATGTTGATATAGGACATGGGAAAAGTAGCATAAACAAAGGAAGTGCCGCCCAATTTTCTTTAGAAATAGCGACGCGTTCTTATAGTCCATCAACTAATGATAATTCGAATTCCCTTATGAAGGTAACGACGCGATATTGAAGAAGAGCAAGTGAATGATATTTAGCTAAGCAAACAAGGTATGTTAAGGCTTGTCCCTTTCCTTCAAAGGCATGACTCCAATGTTACGATTTCATGAATGCTTCCATAGCTTCCTCATTTTCCAAAGCTAAACGTTTATGATTCCTCTCTTGATAACCCGTGAATGTTTTCCAAAATGTTTGTGTCTTTCCAAAACGAAGGTTTATGATTTCGTAAGATTTTATGATCATAATGATGGACACGCTTTTGCAATGACGAATATGATGTCAAGGCGAGAATATTTTCCTATTTGATTTTGATGATGATGATTCCGGGTTTAAAGGCTCCAAGTTTATGTTTTCAATAACGATATAAGAATATCGAGCTATTTCTTGATTTCTAAATTTTATTCATGGATGACGACTATACTTCCCTTAAGATTTCCAAAAGTATACGAAGTGACTTCTTACAAGATGGTGACCCTACTTTCTGTTCTTTTTATATTAGATTTCGTTGATAGTCTCGCCTTATGATGATTGTCCCTTCAAGGCGAGACATGACGATCATGATTAATCCATAATATAATCGGAGGTGTTCGACCTTACGTCACTCCGATAGGAACACAACTCTCCTTGGGCTCTCATGCATGCTGCGTATATTATGTATGTATAGAGATATATATGATATGAAAATGTTTTCAGGGGAAGTGGGGAAAGGTGAGGCGCTATAGACGCATAGCCACCTGTACAACTGGCGTATCATGATTTCATCCCGGACGCGGGGTATATGGGTGATGGATCGGGCCGTACGTTCCTCGGCACTAACATACTATATTATTTATGGATCGGGCCGTACGTTCCTCGGCACTAACAGATATATATATATATATATATATATGATGATACATGGATCGGGCTGCACGTTCCGCAACAATATATGATATGATGATGGATGTGAAGTAAGTCAGCATGTGCTATTTCTTCTATACGAGACAGTCACATACAGTTGATCCTTATTAATGTTTCCTTTATCTCATTGACGTATTTCCATTGTTATGCCTTACATACTCAGTACAATATTCGTACTGACGTCCGTTTTCTTTGGACGCTGTGTTCATGCCCACAGGTAGACAGAGAGGCGGCGCAGACCTATAGGAGCTATCAGCAGATTTACATGAGCACTCCACTATTTCGGAGGTGCCAGTCGGGCTATGCTTTTGTATATATTTGTATATGTCTAGTTTTCCAGTAGAGGCTCGTAGATACGTAGTGTGGGTTATGGGGTCTCCCAAAGTTATATACATATACGTGCATATTATTTTGATAGCTTATGTTTATGAAAGCATTTATGTTTCAAGCGAAAGATGATTTCTTTATGATTTGAATATAAATTGATTAAAAGAGCATTAAATTAGTAGAATAAGTCATAGAGCGAGCGGTGCTCGGTGGTTAGCCCCGGGTACCCGTCGCGGCCCCTAGCTGGGTCGTGACAGAGGGAGAGATTGATGAAGTCCATCCCATTTGGTTTTAATTCCCATGTGCCAATTTTAATTGGTTGGAATTCTTGCTTGGAGCGAAAGGAAAAAATTTTGGTAGACAAATTTTGTTTAACTATTCCTTTTTTCTTTTTGTGCTTAGAGGCCAAGTTTGGTCTCCTATAAATGGAGAGTCATTCTTCCATTTGAAAACATACCGACAAAGAGAGAAAGAAGAGTGAGACATTCACAGCTAGAGAAATAGTCTGTGAGGAAAAATAGATAGTGTGAGCGATATTGTAGTGAGGTGGGAAAATCTTAAAAGAGGGTTATTTCTTTTGAGTGTGAGTGGTCTTTGGAGTATTTACTCAAACCTACAAAGTGTAAAATCCTTGCTATAGTGATATCAGTTGCTCCTCTCAGCCCGTGGTTTTTTCTCTTTTGGGTTTCCACGTAATATCTTGGAGTCGTTATCGCTCTTTTTTATTCTTGTTGATTAACTGTAACACGGTGCTATATCATTATTCCGCTGTAAATACTGTGAATATTATTTCTGTGGAGGGTTTATTCCCAACAAAATCAAGACATATTCTTCTTCTACTACAACACAAGACTGGAAACATATTACCTTCATCTCTAAGGGGTTGTTTGGTGTGAAGGATAAGCAAAAATAGTCCCAAGATAAAATTTTAGTGCCTCCTTATCCCATGTTTGGTTGGAATAAAAATCCGGGATAACTAATCCCGGAATTGTAGCCTTATTTTATCCCACCTTGAGGGTGGAATAACTAATTCCGGAATTAGTTATCCCGGAATAATTTGTTTCCCAACCAAACTAGCCCTAAGTAGTCGTCTTTCCACAGCTTAAACAGAATCTTGACTGCGTCTTTCTTTTTAACAAATGTGGTATCTGAAATCTGAAAGTTACATCATTGTAAGATTTCTTTCTTCTCATTTATCAACAAATTGTAGCATCCAAAAACAAAATCCTCTCTCACCTTAGCCAATAAGATTAACTCCTCAACTTGTTACTTTTTTTCATTAGCTTTAAACGCATCTTTACACTTGAGAGGCTCTATCTTATTATGGCGCGTCAATTGAAATGGACTTTTAAGTTATTTCTTAAGCGTGGTTAATTATTATTAATTCAATGAGTTTATGTTTGTATCTTATGATGAACTATTTTGATTTATGTGAAGAGAATAGACTATAAGTCGGATAGATTTGAACCTAATGGACTATAAGTCTATATAATTCTATTCTCCAGTGAAAGAAATAAGAGAAATATATATTCGAAAAGAATATTTAATAAAGATGACTCTGTTAGGTCCAAGGTTTTATCTATTAATTTTGATGATAACAAACCAACATAATTATTAATAAAAGAACATTTACTTGTGGTAAATTTATTTTTGGTACAAGTTTATTTGATTAAGAAGGATTTGGCAAAGATCTAATCAAATATGGAAAAGAAGATATGATGAGATGGAATTACGGAACAAGGTGTGAAAGAAAAGACTTACTCAAATCAAAGTGCAAGAATTATGGGAAGAATATTTACTACGATCCTATGGAAGGGAAATATTCTACAAAAGGAAAGATCAAGATCAATTTGATACTTATTTCAGAAGGAGCATTATTTATGGAGCAAATTTGGAAGAATAATACTCTTATGGACATACTATATTATAATCAATGATTCGAAGGAAATAAAATTCCTTATGCAAAGGAAAGTCCACAAGACAAGGACACCATAAATGAATTTAAATCTAGTATGTGAATCTGTAGTGGGTTGCTAGAAGAAGTCCAAAGTTTGTTTCAAGATGCCAAGTATATCTGCAATAAAAAAAATCTCACTCTTTGGCTAACCATATAGATCGTTGGATGGAAAAACAATATCTACTCAAGATTTGATTGAAGATTCAATTTGATTGGCAAACGGTTCAAAAATTCCAAGGTGAAGGATGCTGAAATTTATAGGGACCCACGTGACAAAAATAATGCTAAGTTAATACAACAGGTGGTACAAGGTTACATATTGGTACAAGGCTATACAAGGAATGAGATCAAAAGTTCAAGTCACAAAAGATTCCAAATTCTGAACGAGGCACGAAGACTAATGTTGAAGTGAATCCCAAGACAATCGAAGAAGGATCGAGCACCAGGTTTGAAAAAGGAAAATTGTATCAAACATGCAATCAAGGAAATCAGTCCGAATCACTATATGTGAACATCAAAGATCTCAACAACTGGCAGAAATAAATATGGAAGAATCTCCAACGGCTTCATAGAAGATTGAGGAAAAATCTTCAAAAATCCCTTAGGTTATGCAATAGCCAAAACAAGTTGAAAGGCTATAAATACGAGCTCTTAAAAGAAGAAAAGTACGCAGCCACTTATACTTTGGTCTCAACCTTCTGAAGTTCTTTGCTCTATCTTTCATAAGCATTGTATTTCTTAGTAATTTACTGTGTACTCAAAAAGGAGAGGAGAGAAAAAATATTGTTGGTGAGGCTTTGTATTGAGAGGTTCTGTCATTGTTCGTTTCTTTGGTGAGCAAGTGAAAACCAAAGAGTCGTTGTTGGTGAGCGAGTGAAAAACCAACCTTGTACAAGAGTTTAAGTGTTAGACGTAAGAGCTGCACCTTACAACCATTGTACGAAGAGCGACTTACAAAGGGCTTAAAGAGATAATCTCCTTGCAACTCAAGGGGACTGGATTAGGATACCACATTGATTCCGAACCAGTATAAAAATCCTGGTGTCATTTAGTATATTGTTCTCATATTATATTCTGCACTGTTACTATTTATTGTGATTTATACTTGTGTAAATCGAAGGACTAACAAATTTGTGCAGGCTGTCTCGCCATCAGTCGACTGGCACCGAATAGTAGTCGACTAGATTTTTAACAGGCTTCCAATTCACCCCCAACACCCCCCCCCCCCCCCCCTTGTACTTTCAGACTCGCTGTCCAAATCAACCCCAATCCTAAAATGATTTTACCCAGGAAATCGAATAGGATTCATAGTTGATAGAAAGCCTTGAGTAGAGAGAGATAATAAGAATACGTAGTCAATTAAGATTTTAAATAAGAATCGTTAAAGAATTATTATTAGTTAAGCGAATTTAGGGTTTTTTAAAGTTTAAATTCTCCATTGTTGTGGGGGAAATGTTGTTGAGCATAATCGCAATTTGCAAAATTGGTGCCGATTCCGATGGATGCGCGGGAAATTGATGGTTGAAACGGGTTTAATCTAATGGACTGGGAAATTTATGGGCTTCTGTTTATTGTTGGGCTTTGGTTGGGCTATATCTAGCGAAAAGAGGCCGAACAAGCTAGTGGTTAAAGCTGCGAAAACCTTCCTAGTACTATAAACTACTTAAATGCTAAATAAAAATATATGTAATTTTGTTTTCCGAGTCTTTGTGGGGTTCTCTTATCAAAAATCCAGATTCACATTGAAAACTAAGTCCTATATTGTTTAGGATTTGGTCTAGTTTGTTTAATTCATGTCTAAATAGATTTTCTATTCCTAATTAAAGTGGGAATTATATCATTATAAATATGGGTGTTTTGAAGAGATTAAGAGTGAATGAAATCAAAACCTCCTACGTCTTTCTCTATATAGTTTGCTAGATTTTCTTCTATACAGCCATTATATATATATAATATATATTGCCATCATGGAGAGAAGCTTAACAAGCAAACCAGTATGGAAAAATTACCAGGTTATTAGCGGCCATTCGGGATGGGTGCGATCAGTTGCGGTGGATCCTAGTAATAATTGGTTCTGTACAGGTTCTGCAGATCGTACTATCAAGATATGGGATCTAGCAAGTGGTAGGCTAAAGGTCACGTTAACAGGTCATGTTGAGCAAATAAGAGGCCTTGCTGTTAGCAACAAAAACACATACATGTTCTCGGCTGGCGATGATAAGCAAGTTAAATGCTGGGATCTCGAACAAAATAAGGCAGTCCACTCCTTTCAGGGCCATCTGAGTGGTGTTTACTGCTTGGCTCTTCATCCCACAATTGATGTGTTGTTCACAGGGGGTAGGGATTGTGTCTGTAGGATGTGGGATATTCGAAGCAAAACTCAAATCCATGCACTGTCCGGACATGGAAACACTGTTTCCTCCGTTTTAACTCGTCCACTGGATCCTCAAGTTGTGACTGGCTCTCACGACTCAACCATAACGTTATGGGACATTAGATATGGTAAGGTGATGAAAACACTCACACATCACAATAAATCAGTCCGAGCAATAGCTCAGCATCCCAAGGAAGATTATGCTTTTGCTTCTGCATCAACTGACGGCAACATAAAGAAATTCAATCTTCCAAAAGGAGAATTTTTGCATGATATGCTTCCGCAACAGAAGACCATAATTAATGCAATGGCGGTCAATGATGCAGGTGTAATGGCCACAGGAGGTGACAATGGAAGCTTGTGGTTTTGGGATTGGACAAGCGGTCACAATGTCCAGCAAGCTCAAACAATGGTTCAACCTGGATCTTCGGATAGTGAGGCTGGTATCTATGCCCTCGCCTATGATGTGACTGGCACGAGACTTATTAGTTGTGAAGCTGACAAGACCATCAAGATGTGGAAGCAAGATGAAACTGCTACACTAGAAATTTGAATGGTGTTAGAGAATATATTTAGTCTCCACCGTTGCTCGCAGAATAATAGTATTTCCATTTTTGTTGGGTTTACGCGCTGATGTTTTGTTTTAATTCCAAGTTTCTTCAGGCAGATTGCTTAATTTGGTTCCTGCAGTTTCCTTTTCTTTATTGTTTAGTTGTTATAGGCTTTTTGCTTTTCTTTTCTGCGTGAAGCAATAATGGAAAATTCACATATTCCATCCATCCCAATTTGTGTCGATGTTTGGATTTGAGGGCCAAACGAGTTTGATTTTTTCAGATGCCTTTTACTTATTTTAAACTACTCTTAGTTATTGTGAGTTAAAGTACTTTTTACGTAGTTTTCAAATATGTAAATTTTATTTTTAAAAAACTTAAAGATTCTATGTCCGAATTCACAGTCAAATTTATGTGTGTCATCCTTGTGTAGGGGTTATGCTAATCTTCTAACTATGATTCCAATTTTATCAGAAGTTCTCAAAGGGACAATCCAAGCAATAAAAATGGTACTGATGAGACAAGGAAGAGGGAGAGTTTGAGATACGATCAACTAGCTTCTCCTTTATGTCATATTTCACTCGTTGAAACTACCAAATTAGGAGAATGACACTCCTATTCTCTAATTAGACAAGAAGCATGAACCATAGCTCATATGGTCCATGTAATTAATATGGCCTCTTTGCTTCTAGCAATTATAAAGTGACTAGTTATATTACAAAAAGTTTACAAAAACTAAAAAGAAAGTAACAAGGTTGTTTGCTTGCAGAGTTCAGGTATACTATCTAGAAGACTAGAACAGGCTTTATATATATTTCATTATTACCGAAATTGTTATCGCATTCATGTCAGATTTTTCAAAAATATTGCATGTTTGGAGGATCCGATACGTGGTGCGACGCCATTTTTGAAGGATCCAAAGCAACATAGATTGAAATACGGGTAGAGGGAGAGTTTGAGGCGGGTTTATTCCCAACAAAATCAAGACATATTCTTCTTCTACTACAACACAAGACTGGAAACATATTACCTTCATCTCAAAGGGGTTATTTGGTGGGAAGGATAAGCAAAAATAGTCCCGGGATAAAATTTTAGTGTCTCCTTATCCTATATTTGGTTGGAATAAAAATCCGGGATAACTAATCCCGGGATTAGTTATGCCGGGATTGTAGCTTTATTTTATCCCACCTTGAGGGTGGAATAACTAATTCCGGAATTAGTCATCCCGGGATAATTTGTTTCCCAACCAAACGAGCCCTAAGTAGTTGTCTTTCCACAGCTTAAACAGAATCTTGACTGCGTCTTTCTTTTCAACAAATGTGGTATCTGAAATCTGAAAGTTACATCATTGTAAGTTTTCTTTCTTCTCATTTATCAACAAATTGTAGCATCCAAAAACAAAATCCTCTCTCACCTTAGCCAATAAGATTAACTCCTCAACTTGTTACTTTTTTTCATTAGCTTTAAACGCATCTTTACACTTGAGAGGCTCTATCTTATTATGGCGCGTCAATTGAAATGGACTTTTAAGTTATTTCTTAAGCGTGGTTAATTATTATTAATTCAATGAGTTTATGTTTGTATCTTATGATGAACTATTTCGATTTATGTGAAGAGAATAGACTATAAGTCGGATAGATTTGAAGGATTTGAACCTAATGGACTATAAGTCGGATGGACTTGAAGGATTTGAACCTGGGATTTGAACAAAAGGATTCACCCACATTATATCAAGTATTTTGTCTCAGTTTCAACATTACAATATCACATTGTAAGAAAGTTTTACCTATAACTATTCTGAGTAACCTGATATAGTGTAAAATATACCGCCTCCTTCGCTATTCTTTTATGACACAGATATTCTATATCTGCCTCTGCCCCTTCTAACAAAAAGAAATAAATTTGGATAAAAGAGAGGGAACAAAGTATTTGCATATATAGCTATGTGTCTCTATATTTTTCACAAGTAGAGTTCGAGTGGACACATAATACTTAGTTAAATACTAAAAATAGATCTGCTACTTCGTTTAATAGTGGAAAGGAAACAAGTTAAACTCGATAATTCGATTTGAGGTCCATAGCCGTATGATCACTAGATGAATCTAGAAGAAAATAAAGTGAAACTATGACCAACAATATTCATATATAATTCTATTCTCCGGTGAAAGAAATAAGAGAAATATATATTCGAAAAGAATATTTAATAAAGATAGACTCTGTTAGGTCCAAGGTTTTACCTATTAATTTTGATGATAACAAACCAACATAATTATTAATAAAAGAACATTTACTTGTGGTAAATTTATTTTTGGTACAAGTTTATTTGATTAAGAAGGATTTGGCAAAGATCTAATCAAATATGGAAAGAAGATATGATGAGATGGAATTAAGGAACAAGGTGTGGAAGAAAAGACTTACTCAAATCAAAGTGCAAGAATTATGGGAAGAATATTTACTACGATCCTATAGAAGAGAAATATTCTACAAAAGGAAAAGATCAAGATCAATTTGATACTTATTTCAGGAAGGAGCATTATTTATGGAGCAAATTTGGAAGAATAATACTCTTATGGACATAATATATTATAATCAATGATTCGAAGGAAATAAAATTCCTTATGCAAAGGAAAGTCCACAAGACAAGGACACCATAAATGAATTTAAATCTAGTACGTGAATCTGTAGTGGGTTGCTAGAAGATGTCCAAAGTTTGTTTCAAGATGCCAAGTATATCTGCAATAAAAAAAATCTCACTCTTTGGCTAACCATATAGATCGTTGGATGGAAAAACAATATCTACTCAAGATTTGATTGAAGATTCAATTTGATTGGCAAACGGTTCAAAAATTCCAAGGTGAAGGATGCTGAAATTTATAGGGACCCACGTGACAAAAAATAATGCTAAGTTAATACAGCAGGTGGTACAAGGTTACATAAGGCAAGAAATTAATGTTGGTACAAGGCTATACAAGAAATGAGATCAAAAGTTCAAGTCACAAAAGATTCCAAATTCTGAACGAGGCACGAAGACTAATGTTGAAGTGAATCCCAAGACAATCGAAGAAGGATCGAGCACCAGGTTTGTGTCACGACCCAGCCCCATGGGCCGTGACTGGTGCCCTATTTGGACACCCAAACAGACTTACGTACCAGATCGACATATCAAAATTCATTCAAACTTAACATTCGTCATTTTAAGCAAATACTGAAAACAAATATCATCTTAAGCGGTCGCCCGTACAGAAACATCATATCCAAATCCAATAGATTGGCGGAATACACATCGCCAGATATATTCACATATACAGACAAATGGGTCGTTTTGGCCATAATAACAAACAGGGCCGCATTAAGACGCAGATCATAATCACAAACGAAAAGACATGACCCATGACCCACATATATGACTACAGGCCTCTACAGAAAATAACAGAACATATGACGGGACAGGGCCCCGCCGTACCCAAATAGTCATATATACAGAATGTGGATAACAGAAGATATGTTCCAAAATATGAGCTCCGGATCAAAAGGAGTAGTCCGAATGGCAAAATATAGATATCCTATACTGGAGGGTCACCCAACCGAACGTCCGTACCTGCGGGCATGAAACTGTCACGACCCGACTAGGGGCCGTGACGAGTACCCGATACTTGTACCGAGCACTCCTTATCTGTCATATTACTTTTACCTCTTAGCAAGTCGTGTAACCAGAGCCATTTTTTTTCTTCTTTCTGAACATTAACATTAGCAGCGTCGTTCTGAACATAGACTAGTAAATCTCGTTAACACTTTATACAACAATATCAACATGCCAAAACATCGTATATCTAATTGTACTCGACTGACTATACACATCTGTCTACGAGCCTCTAGACATAGTACACTTATACATAGAAAGGGCCGGGTACTGCCGTGCCCGAATATATATATACACAAAATAGTACCGAGAATCTGGGGCTCCGGGACGACTGGAGCACTGCCAACACTGCTGGTAGAACTTCTAGAAATCAGGTCCGTCTACCTGCTGACCTGCGCGGCATGAAACGCAGCGTCCACAAGAAGGGACGTAAGTACGAATAGTGTACCGAGTATGTAAGGCATAAAAATAATACAAGCAGTAACATGGAGTACGATTAATAATATCATGGAGTCATAGGACATATGAAGAGGCGAGAAATAACCTGTACATAGGTAGGCCCCTTTTTGGGCAGCTACCGTGCATGACTTGTCTTTCCCTTTTTAAAAACGTTCCCTCTCCATGGACGTAGAAAATAGAACTTATATTATGCCGTATCGTGTCGTATCATGTCCTATCATGCCCTATCGTATCCTAACGTAGCATATCAGGCCGTATCCTGTCGTGTCTTATTATGGCATATCGTATCATAGGCTGGAGTATCATAGTATATCATAACGTAGCATAACTTGTCGTAGCATGTCTTATCATGGCATAGCGCATCATAGTATATCATATCATAGCATAGCGTATCATAGTATACGTTATCACAGCATAGCTTTCCTCTGAAAATCTTTTCTTGTTCATATATATATATATAAAAATAGAATATGTCATATTGCCGAGGCGTCGGCAGCCGATCCATTTAGCCATAAATACACATCCCGCGTCCGGGCATCCCGCGTCCGGGACGATATCATGTCATGTAATGCCAACTGATCAGGTGGATGTGCGTGTATAACGCTCTGCCCTTATCCCCATCTTCCCCGTATACATGTGCATACATCATGTACATATATCAGCGTCTATAGCGCTCTGAATCTTTTATTATATGCATATGCTGGTATCGTGTGCGTATGTCAGCGACTATAGCGCTCTGGATCTTTTATCATGTACATCGATCGTATACATATACATGTCTTATACACATTTACTTGTCTTAAGTACATATACATATATTTTATGCGTATACATGTTTTATATACATATATCATATAAGCGCACAAGGGAGCCAAGGAAAATCATGTATCCATCGGAGTGACGTAAGGTCGGTGACCTCCGATTACATTATAGAATGCTAGTGATAGCTTCGTCCCACCTCGAAGGAACAAGTATTTTAAGGCGAGACTATCAACGGAGAATAATATTAAAGTAACCATAAAATGAAATCGGGGCATCATAGATGTCAGTTCATAGACTTTGAAATCCTTAGAAAGTAAGGTCATCGCTAGGAAATATAAATAAGATTTAAAAATTAACTTATCACTTTCATGTTTACATAAGATACTTAGCTTAGTCATCTTAGTCATAGAGTCGTTCCGGTAGTACGTATCATAGGCATATCCTCTTGTCTAACGTCATGGCTATCGTTATCATCATGGAAGTATCCTCGTTAGAGGAGTCATAATACTTATCATTTGGTGACGAAATCGGGATCAAAGGTTCCCTTTGGATTTACTTCAAGTACGTCAACCCAGACTATAGGAAAATCCGGGAGTAACGGGCCCACCTCGGGCCGGATGAGGTAGCGTATACTATTTACATATGTCACATGTCATGTCATTACTTGTGAGGGTTCTAGGGTAATCGGGTCCCATTTATACAAGTTCTAGGGGTTTAAGAGGTCTTTCCATTATTTGCGCACTTTCTAGTTCAATTCTATTGAACAAAAAGTGAAAAACTTTAGGTGCGGATTCCGGGGAATAGGGTTGTCCCCGAGGCTCGTACCCGACTTATTACATCTAAGACATGCCATAGAAAGAAGGGTGAAGCCTTACATACCTTTTCCGCTTCATACACGTCTCCAAAATCAAGTTTCAAGTTCGCCAAAATCTACAATTTGGTCACAATTACCAAATGTTAATTGTAAGGCTTTAAGATTTCAATCTTAACCAATACTTGTCTACAAAAATTTGGGCAGCATCTCCCCTATAAATACACCATCCCCAAAATTCAACTTAGCCAATTTTTAATCAACAACAATCCGGGAATTCAACCCGGCCAAACTATCAACACAATGACAACAACCATGACTACAAAACACAATATAACACAACTAGTCTTCTTTCCAACATAATGCAATAGCTTTCATTCCAACTTCACATTTCCAAACCAATCTCAATGTTTTTACATTCATTACTAATCAAGATCATTACAATATAATTCGGAAGCATTTCATATCGTTTCTACCAAATATTCACAAGATATACAAAATATACAAACTTTCCATCAAAACCATAATCCATCCAAAACTTCTAATCTTCAATCTACATATTCATAACATATTTCCATCTTCCAATTTCATCAACCATAATCATAATTTGCACCTTAACAATTTCATTTTCATAATTACATAAATCTACCATAAAATCACAAAACTTCTCATAACCACTTAACAACCAATCTTTCATGCCAATATGGACTATTATCCTTCCAAATTCACCAACTAACATAATAATTCACATTTAAAACTCCACTTCTATAATTACATAAAAACTTCATTAAAATCACATAATTTCCTATAACTATTTCCAATAATTTTCCATGCCAACTTGAACCATTTTCTTCCATTTCCAATATAAATTTCACCATAACCACAACTAGAATACAACATAAAATTCAACTCATATTATTTATACAACAATATACATATATGTCCACTTACATATATGCACACCCACTTTGTAAACTTCCATATTTCCATAAATTCTACTCATTTCTACATACTACAACATAAACCAACCTTCATAACATAATAAAAAGGGATTAATTCTTACCTTTTTCTACAATCTTCTTCACTTGACCAAATTGTCAACTTGAAGAAACAAGTGTTCTTTCTTCCAAAATAATTACACCAAGTTGTAAAGGACCCTTGAATTAGTAGAAATACCACAAGAAAATAATTTTTGGAGAAAGATTTCAAAGGGTCAATTTTTCAAGAGCTTGGCCGTATGGCCCTTTTAATTTGCTCTTCTTTGCTTTGTTTTTCATCTTCTAAATTTCTCTTGAAAGTTCCATGACTAAGACTCCCTTTATATTTAATTTGTCACATGGAAAATAATTAAAACCCATGGACTTGGGTCCTCTTTTATGGACCATGGCCGGATGGCCCCTATTGGGCCTGATTTTTCTCTTCATTTTTGTTTTTGGGCCAACTCGGTTGGTCCCGAGTTGGGCCTAGCCCACTGACCTTTCGACCTTAAAACGTCCATATCTCCTTGCACCGACGTCACCTGAGAACCCACGACCTATGGTTGGAAAGCTAATTCAATTATCTACAACTTCTATTTCTTGGTATTTTTCCAAATTCCAAACTTACAATACCGTTTTTGCCCCTAGAAGTCAGATCACCCGAAAACGTTTTCTTAAAAATATTCGTTTGGAGGACTTCCACTTTGATTTGGCCCAAGGGTCCTTCTTGAGTTGTGTTTAACTTCACATATGTGATTCATATGATTTTTCAGATGTCCAAAAAAAAATCTCGATGTGTGGGCCCCACCTCAGCTTACAAATAATCCGACGTAAAAAAATACGGGATATAACAGAAACGCAGCCCCCGAAGAAAGGGGGTCAGTACGAAATATGTACTGAGTATGTAAAGCATGAAATACTGAAGTCAGAATCATAATCGAAGTGAGGAGTGCAGAATATGGATACCGAAAGAATATATCAAAATCTGTGCAGAGGACAAATATATATATCATGCAAATAAAAATCGTGCATAAGGCTCAGGAACGTGGTCGCCACTCCGACGCTGGCGCCACAACACATCATACTCCAGAAAGTTTCAAATCTCCGTACAATCTCCGAACATATCGTATCATCATATCACATCACAATATCAGAACATGTCATATATCATATCACATCATAACGCCGTATATAAGCGGAACCCGGCCCTATGGCGAGGCCTCGGGAACCGTAACACATCATACTCCCGAATATAACATAGTGCGCACGATCACAAAACCGGCCCGGGATCCGGCGAACGATATCATAGTAGTAGGCACGAGCGGAGTAGTGCGGAAACCATATGCATTCACATATTTAAATAAATTCCAAGACTCGACGAATAAATACATATACATACTGATATAAAAAGGCTCAAGGTAGGCATCGAGTCCATCGGAATTAGTATACAAAAGTTACGGACTTCCAAATTTCAAAACTTTCGAAAAACACATCATAGGTCATTTTCTGAAAATTTAGTATCATTCATATAGGGGAACTTTCAAACGGAGCCTTAGAATCATATGCACATATCCAAAATATACATATCCAAACTTAGGCCATATCAAATATTTTTCGAACCATATCCGGAAACGTATCGACTAATACTTCAAACATCATAAGTACGTGACAAGTCATATGGAATAGTTTATGGAAATCAAAGACATAGGCCATCCTAGTGGCTCTAGGAGTAGAATTTTCTTTAGAACATACATATATGCCATTCATTTGTTTCATAAGGGTCATGCCAAAAAGAAAGAACGATAAGCTTTACATACCTCGATCGCTCACTACCAAATCTCGATCGCTTGCCAACAAATCCCGACTCAAGTCTCGGGCTCTCCAATATCTACAATAATATTATCAATTTCCAAAAATTAGCTACAAGAACTTAGAATTTTAATTCTAATTAGTATTTGTCTACCGAAATTTCGGCAACACCTCCCCTGTAAATTCAACATCCCCGAGAATTAAACTCGGCCAAATTCATCAACAACCATACCAACAACCAAACCAATAACATCAAAAACCAAATTAAAACGCATTCCACATTAGTAACCTTCCTTTCCAACATAATTCATCAACATTCAATTCAATCACGAATTTTCAAGCCGATATCGATTCTTACATGTCCACTACCAATTCAAGATCATTCAAGTGCAATTCCAACACATTTCATACCATTTTACAAAGTATACAAAAATCCACCAAGACTAGAATTCATCCGAAATCTCCAACCTTTGACACAACATTCACAACACATTTTTCATCTTCCCATTTCATCAACAACAACCACAATTTACACCTTAACAACTCCATTTCCATAATTACATAAATTTACAATAAAATCACAAAATTTCCCATAACAACTTAACAACAATTTTCATGCCAACTTAAACTAGAATTCTTCCATTTGCATAAAAAGGTCATTACTACACAATTAACATAATAAATAAAATTTTAATCATTTCTCTCCATCCACCCATTTTCGGCCACACACACACACATACCCATAACACAAGATTTTCATACTCTACATTCATTCCCACATACTACAACATATATATAAAATTCTTCCAAGCTAAAAAGAGTAGAATCTTACCTTTTCCAAATTCTCCTCTTTGTAAAAAAAAGTACTCTTTTGCTTCCAACTTTGTATCACCTTCAAGAGGGTTTCCAACTTAATAGAAATTCAAGAAGAATTTAGTTTTTGCATCAAAGATTTGTGGGCAACAATTTTTTTTTTCTCTTGTAGCCGACCCCTCTTGGTTCTTGCTCTCTCTCTCTCTCTCTCTCTTGTTCTTGAAACTTCTAATTGATGACTAGAAAAATGGCCCTTCTATGTATTTAATTGGTCTTATTTTGGCCATGGGCTTGGGCCTTGGTGGGTTGGCTGGCCACCCCTCCATAATGGGCCTCTTGTTTTTTTTTTTTTCCATTTTTCAAGCCCAATTTCTTTAGGTCCATATTTCGTAATCCACGAAACTAATTTCCGAAATTCAAATTTTGGCCCTTAGCCTTCCTCGATATTTCCATATCAACATTTCATGGACAACACACATATATTAAATCAAAATCAACTTATGGCCTTATTGTCACACCCCGACCTTACTAGGGTGTGATGGGCACCCGACCCCATATCTGGAGCCGAGCGAACCCACTGACTCTTATTACATATATAAACTCTTGAATCAATTAAGAATAAAATACATAGTAAGCTCTCCAATTTTTTTTTTCATAAGTAAAGTCTATCATCATGTGGGACCCGTGGCATGAAACATAATAACATATTGACTGGCGAAGCCGTCTACAAAACTGACACTCTATACCCACGACTCTGTCTGCAAAGTCTCTAACCTCGAACATAGCGTCATAGTACATATACTCTGACTTGGCAACACTCCAGGACAAATGGAGCCTACCAACTCCGCTGGAACATCTTCTATGCTAACTTCGCATCCTTTGGGTGTACCTGTGCGGCATGAACGCAGCCCCCGAAGAAGAGGGGTCAGTACGAGTAATGTACTGAGTATGTAAGGCATAAATAGTAACATAGTAAGAAATATGCGTATGAATAATAACTGCATGGAAACGTAGAACATATCATAGGATAAAAGAGTGACCTGTACATATGAGTGCCGCTGAGGGAGAGTACCATGCATGCTTGTCTTTCCTTTTGTAAAAATATTTCTTTTTCATAGACATAGAAAATAGAACTTATATCATATCATGTCTTATCATATCGTTTCGTATCGTATCATATCATATCGTGTCATGTCATAGCACCGAACAATGTCGGCTCGCCCACATAGCGCTGAAATACGTCGGCTCGCCCATATATCCCGCGTCCAGGCATCCCGCGTCCGGGATGATAAGCCAGCTGACCAGGTGGTAATGAAACATGTTTCCCTTCCCATTTCCCCCATGTATACCTTCCCCCCATCCCATGTTCATATACATATCTTATATACATATGTCATATAAGCATGCAAGAGAGCCCAAAGAAAAATCATGTAGCCATCGGAGTGACGTAAGGTCGGTGACCTCCGATTACATTATGGACCAATCGTGGTCGCTTTGTCTCACCTTAAAGGAACAAGTATTTTAAGGCGAGGCCACCAACGGAGAATAGCATTAGAAGTAAACATAGAATGAAATCATGGGCATCATAGACGTCAATTCACAGGCTTTGAAATCCTTAGAAAATAGTGTCATAGCTAGGAAATAGAAATAAGGTTCAAGAACTAGTTTATCACCTTCATTTTCACATTGAATCCTTAGCTTAGAAGTCTTAGTCATGGAATCATTTTGGTCATACTTATCATAGGCATATTCTCTTTTCTAACATCGTCGTTATCATTATCGTCATAGAAGTATTCTCGTTAGAATAGTTATAGTACTTGTCATTTGGTAACGGAATCAGGATCAAAGGTTTCCTTTGGATTCAACCTCAAAGTAAGTCAAACGGAACCATAAGAATAATCCGGGAGCAACGGGCCCGCCTCGGGCCGAATGAGGTAGCGTACACGATTTACATACATTACATTTCATAACGTCACTTGTGAGAGTTTTAAGGTAGTCGGGTCCTATTTGTGCAAGTTCTAGATGTTTAGGCAATTTTTCAACATTTCATACAATATTTAATTCAATTCTACTGAATGAAAAAGGGGAAACTTTGGGTGCGGATTCCGGAGAATAGAATTGTCCCCGAGGCTTGTATCCAACTTATTACGTCTAAGACATGCCATAGAAGGAAGGGTGAAGCCTTACATACCTTTTCCGCTTCATACACGTCTCCAAAATCAAGTTTCAAGTTCGCCAAAATCTACAATTTGGTCACAATTACCAAATGTTAATTGTAAGGCTTTAAGATTTCAATCTTAACCAATACTTGTCTACAAAAATTTGGGCAGCATCTCCCCTATAAATACACCATCCCCAAAATTCAACTTAGCCAATTTTTATCAACAACAATCCGAGAATTCAACCCGGCCAAACTATCAACACAATGACAACAACCATGACTACAAAACACAATATAACACAACTAGTCTTCTTTCCAACATAATGCAATAGCTTTCATTCCAACTTCACATTTCCAAACCAATCTCAATGTTTTTACATCCATTACTAATCAAGATCATTACAATATAATTCGGAAGCATTTCATATCATTTCTACAAAATATTCACAAGATATACAAAATATACAAACTTTCCATCAAAACCATAATCCATCCAAAACTTCTAATCTTCAATCTACATATTCATAACATATTTCCATCTTCCAATTTCATCAACCATAATCATAATTTGCACCTTAACAATTTCATTTTCATAATTACATAAATCTACCATAAAATCACAAAACTTCTCATAACCACTTAACAACCAATTTTTCATGTCAATATGGACTATTATCCTTCCAAATTCACCAACTAACATAATAATTCACATTTAAAACTCCACTTCCATAATTACATAAAAACTTCATTAAAATCACATAATTTCCTATAACTATTTCCAATAATTTTCCATGCCAACTTGAACCATTTTCTTCATTTCCAATATAAGGTCCACCACAACTACAACTAGAATACAACATAAAATTCAACTCATCTTATTTATACAACAATATACATATATGTCCACTTACATATATGCACACCCACTTTGTAAACTTCCATATTTCCATAAATTCTACTCATTTCTACATACTACAACATAAACCAACCTTCATAACATAATAAAAAGGAATTAATTCTTACCTTTCTCTTTTTTCTTCCTTCTTGGCTAGGACTTGTAACTCACAAAAATATGTGGTTTCTTGCTCCAATGACTACTCCACCTTGCTAAGGACCCTTTAATTGGTAGAAAATGATTTTTGAATTTTTTTTTTTTTTGGTCTTGAGCTTGGCCGAAAATGGCCCTTAGGTTTCTCCCTCTCTTTTGTTCTTCAATGTTCTTGTTTTTCACCTTCTAAATTTTTCTTGAAAGTTCTATGATAATGACCCCCTTTTATCTAATTAGCACATGGAAAAATTAATTAAATCTCATGGGCTTGCCAAGCCATGGCCGGACACCCCCTTTATTTGGGCCTCAATTTTTTTTTTTTTTTGTCATGGGCCTAACTCGGTTGGCCCCGAGTTGGGCCTAGCCCACTGAACTTTCGACCTTAAAACGTCCATATCTCCTTGTACCGACGTCACCTGAGAACCCACGACCTATGGTTGGAAAACTAATTCAATTATCTACAACTTCTATTTCTTGGTATTTTTCCAAATTCCAAACTTATAATACCGTTTTTTCCACTTGAAGTCAGGTCACCCGAAAACGTTTTCTTAAAAATATTCGTTTGGAGGACTTCCACTTTGATTTGGCCCAAGGGTCCTTCATGAGTTGTGTTTAACTTTACATATGTGATTCATATGACTTTTCAGATGTTTCAAAAAAAATCTCGATGTGTGGGCCCCACCCCATCTTACAAATAATCCGACGTTCAAAAAAATACGGGCTGTAACACTTATTTCTTACAAGTCAAATTTATTTCGAATTTTTTCCGAACATGCGAAAATACGGGATATAACCGTTTGAAAAAGGAAAATTGTATCAAACATGCAATCAAGGAAATCAGTCTGAATCACTATATGTGAACATCAAAGATCTCAACAACTGGCAGAAATAAATATGGAAGAATCTCCAACGGATTCATAGAAGATTGAGGAAAAATCTTCAAAAATCCCTTAGGTTATGCAATAGCCAAAACAAGTTGAAAGGCTATAAATACGAGCTCTTAAAAGAAGAAAAGTACGCAGCCACTTATACTTTCGTCTCAACCTTCTGAAGTTCTTTGCTCTATCTTTCATAAGCATTGTATTTCTTAGTAATTTACTGTGTACTCAAAAAGGAGAGGAGAGAAAAAATATTGTTGGTGAGGCTTTGTATTGAGAGGTTCTGTCATTGTTCGTTTCTTTGGTGAGCAAGTGAAAACCAAAGAGTCGTTGTTGGTGAGCGAGTGAAAAACCAACCTTGTACAAGAGTTTAAGTGTTAGACGTAAGAGCTGCACCTTACAACCATTGTACGAAGAGCGACTTACAAAGGGCTTAAAGAGATAATCTCCTTGCAACTCAAGGGGACTGGATTAGGATACCACATTGATTCCGAACCAGTATAAAAATCCTGGTATCATTTAGTATATTGTTCTCATATTATATTCTGCACTCTTACTATTTATTGTGATTTATACTTGTGTAAATCGAAGGACTAACAAATTTGTGCAGGCTGTCTCGCCATCAGTCGACTGGCACCGAATAGTAGTCGACTGGCACCGAATAGTAGTCGACTAGATTTTTAACAGGTTTCCAATTCACCCCCAACACCCCCCCCCCCCCCCCCCCCCCTTGTACTTTCAGACTCGCTGTCCAAATCAACCCCAATCCTAAAATGATTTTACCCAGGAAATCGAATAGGATTCATAGTTGATAGAAAGCCTTGAGTAGAGAGAGATAATAAGAATACGTAGTCAATTAAGATTTTAAATAAGAATCGTTAAAGAATTATTATTAGTTAAGCGAATTTAGGGTTTTTTAAAGTTTAAATTCTCCATTGTTGTGGGGGAAATGTTGTTGAGCATAATCGCAATTTGCAAAATTGGTGCCGATTCCGATGGATGCGCGGGAAATTGATGGTTGAAACGGGTTTAATCTAATGGACTGGGAAATTTATGGGCTTCGGTTTATTGTTGGGCTTTGGTTGGGCTATATCTAGCGAAAAGAGGCCGAACAAGCTAGTGGTTAAAGCTGCGAAAACCTTCCTAGTACTATAAAATACTTAAATGCTAAATAAAAATATATGTAATTTTGTTTTCCGAGTCTTTGTGGGGTTCACTTATCAAAAATCCAGATTCACATTGAAAACTAAGTCCTATATTGTTTAGGATTTGGTCTAGTTTGTTTAATTCATGTCTAAATAGATTTTCTATTCCTAATTAAAGTGGGAATTATATCATTATAAATATGGGTGTTTTGAAGAGATTAAGAGTGAATGAAATCAAAACCTCCTACGTCTTTCTCTATATAGTTTGCTAGATTTTCTTCTATACAGCCATTATATATATATATTGCCATCATGGGGAGAAGCTTAACAAGCAAACCAGTATGGAAAAATTACCAGGTTATTAGCGGCCATTCGGGATGGGTGCGATCAGTTGCGGTGGATCCTAGTAATAATTGGTTCTGTACAGGTTCTGCAGATCGTACTATCAAGATATGGGATCTAGCAAGTGGTAGGCTAAAGGTCACGTTAACAGGCCATGTTGAGCAAATAAGAGGCCTTGCTGTTAGCAACAAAAACACATACATGTTCTCGGCTGGCGATGATAAGCAAGTTAAATGCTGGGATCTCGAACAAAATAAGGCAGTCCACTCCTTTCAGGGCCACCTGAGTGGTGTTTACTGCTTGGCTCTTCATCCCACAATTGATGTGTTGTTCACAGGGGGTAGGGATTGTGTCTGTAGGATGTGGGATATTCGAAGCAAAACTCAAATCCATGCTCTGTCCGGACATGGAAACACTGTTTCCTCCGTTTTAACTCGTCCACTGGATCCTCAAGTTGTGACTGGCTCTCACGACTCAACCATAACGTTATGGGACATTAGATATGGTAAGGCGATGACAACACTCACACATCACAATAAATCAGTCCGAGCAATAGCTCAGCATCCCAAGGAAGATTATGCTTTTGCTTCTGCATCAACTGACGGCAACATAAAGAAATTCAATCTTCCAAAAGGAGATTTTTTGCATGATATGCTTCCGCAACAGAAGACCATAATTAATGCAATGGCGGTCAATGATGCAGGTGTAATGGCCACAGGAGGTGACAATGGAAGCTTGTGGTTTTGGGATTGGACAAGCGGTCACAATGTCCAGCAAGCTCAAACAATGGTTCAACCTGGATCTTCGGATAGTGAGGCTGGTATCTATGCCCTCGCCTATGATGTGACTGGCACGAGACTTATTAGTTGTGAAGCTGGCAAGACCATCAAGATGTGGAAGCAAGATGAAACTGCTACACTAGAAATTTGAATGGTGTTAGAGAATATATTTAATTAGTCTCCACCGTTGCTCGCAGAATAATAGTATTTCCATTTTTTTTGGGTTTACGCGCTGATGTTTTGTTTTAATTCCAATTTTCTTCAGGCAGATTGCTTAATTTGGTTCCTGCAGTTTCCTTTTCTTTATTGTTTAGTTGTTATAGGCTTTTTGCTTTTCTTTTCTGCGTGAAGCAATAATGGAAAATTCACATATTCCATCCATCCCAATTTGTGTCGATGTTTGGATTTGAGGGCCAAACGAGTTTGATTTTTTCAGATGCTTTATACTTATTTTAAACTACTCCTAGTTATTGTGAGTTAAAGTACTTTTTATATAATTTCCAAATATGTAAATTTTGTTTTTAAAAACTTAAAGATTCTATGTCCGAATTCACAGTCAAATTTATGTGTGTCATCCTTTTGTGTAGGGGTTATGCTAATCTTCTAACTATGATTCCAATTTTATCAGAAGTTCTCAAAGGGACAATCCAAGCAATAAAAATGGTACTGATGAGACAAGGAAGAGGGAGAGTTTGAGATACGATCAACTAGCTTCTCCTTTATGTCATATTTCACTCGTTGAAACTACCAAATTAGGAGAATGACACTCCTATTCTCTAATTAGACAAGAAGCATGAACCATAGTGTGGGGTCCAGTCCTCTATCCCATATTTTAAGAAAGGAAGATTTTTCTTCCTTTGACAAAATCACATTGGTAGCAATTGTGGAATTGGCCAACAAGTCAATTCTTTTGTTCACATAGCCGTGATGTAAGCGCTTACCTCATCTTAGTCGTGATGTAAGCGCTTACCTCATCATAGTCGTGATGTAAGCGTTTAGCTCATCATAGTCGTGATGTAAGCGCTTACCTCATCATAGGAAATTCATTCCTATAAATAGGCGGCTTATGGTTCATTTGTAATATCACCAAGATCATTTGCTATACACACCAAAATCTCAGACAATACATCTGAGTGAGAGCAAAGTGAGGTGTTCCATAGACTGTAAGAAAATAGTTTGTGAAGAAAAATAGAGTGTGAGTGACATTGTAGTGAGGTGGGAAAATCAAAAGAGTGTTTTTCTTTTGAGGGTGTAGTGGTCTTAGGAGTATTTGTACTCGTTACTACACAGTGTAAAATTCCTCTATAGTGATATCAGCTGCTCCTCTTGGCCGTGGTTTTTCCCTTATTCAGAAGGGTTTCCACGTAAAATCTTGGTGTCATTATTGCTGCATTTTATTCTTGCTGATTTAACTATAACTTAGTGTTCCGCGTTTATCACTAATACCGTGAATATTGTTTTTGCGGGTCTATTTTATTCCCAACACATAGCTCATATGGTCCATGTAATTAATATGGCCTCTTTGCTTCTTGCAATTATAAAGTGACTAGTTATATTACAAAAAGTTTACAAAAACTAAAAAGAAAGTCACAAGGTTGTTTGCTTGCCGAGTTCAGGTATACTATCTAGAAGACTAGAACAAGCTTTATATATATTTTATTATTACCGAAATTATTATCGCATTCATGTCAGATTTTTCAAAAATATTGCATGTTTGGAGGATCCGATACGTGGTGCGACGCCGTTTTTGAAGGATCCAAAGCAACATAGATTGAAATAAGGGTAGAGGGAGAGTTTGAGGTGTAGAAATTAAGATCTACTAGCTTTTGCTTTATGTCACGTTTCACTTGTTGAAACTACAAGTTAGGAGAAGAAATTAATTATACTAGAAAAAAAAAACTGGATTTAGCAACGAACTTCATTGCTAATTTGCTCGTAGCTAATTAGCGACGGATTTTGCTGTTTAACTACAGAATTTGTCCGTCGCTAATTTTTTTTTTTAGTAAAGCTGAACCAGAGTTATGTAATAGGCCTCTTTGCTCTTTGCAATTGTAAGGTGACTAGTTATATTAAATAAGTTTTACAACAACCGAAAAAAGGCTAGTCAAATTCCGGTATATCATCAAGAACAGGCTTCCATCCTTTACCTCGATCCGTATTATCTTCAATAACAGAACTCTTGATGTCATTTGTACGATGCGGGATGTGATCAACTGTGATTAATCCTCCTTCAACACTCATTAACAGAGCTTGAAGCTCTTTTTTAGTAATGACAAGTTTAATCCTTACAACCTCTGTATTTTGCTTAGTTTTGTCTTCAACTAATTGATCATCAGCAAACTTGACCTTCTTTTTAGTGGCTGGTTTTGGAGGTAATATAGGCAAAAGATAATAAATTCTTCCACCTAGCATGTCATCATCTGGCTGAAGATTTTGATCAATGACTTGAAGGGAATTAGATATTACATGGCCAGAATATTGTGATAACACTTGATGGACTTTTATGGGAGCTTTGTATTCAAGAATTTTTCCATCTGTTTTCATCACTTTGACAACTTTTTCTTGAAGAACTATGCAATTACCCATTGTTGTGTTTATGTAGATGTACGTAAATAATTAAGTTGGCTTTGGTATGTGTAAGTTTGTATGGACTTTGGAGGAGCATAGGTGTTGTTTATATAAGGGAATGAGCTAACAGGATTACAGAATATTAGGGGAAGAACCTTAGCACTTTGGACCCCACCTTATTGATTTTTTGTTGATTGTGCAACTTGAGGATTTGGACAATAGGGGAGCTAGAAATTCTAACAGGATTGAAAAAAAATGCAAAAATATAGTACCTTGAAGCTCTTTTGTGTAATGAGATTCAATATTTTTTTTTATTTTTATAATCGTGGTGTTTGTGCTAGTTTCTTCGACTAATTTCACGGGGTATTTGTTATCTCCCACCAGTCAAGTACCGAATAACTATGTCCACCAAAACTTGCACAAATAGAAATAATTCAATAATTTATATATATGCAAAACAATATTTTTATTTTATTTGCACGATATAATTTTCAGGAAATTCAATACTTTTAATTCTACCACTAGGCTCAGAAATAAGTCTCACATTAAAATTTGATAATAATAAGAAGAAAACAAAACGCTAAACAGGTGTAAATATGCTTTTAATAGCTTGAACTCGGACGCCTCTTGAATAAAACTTTATGAATTCAACTTAAAAAGGAACATATTACATCATATTATGCTCTTGGTCTCTTTCAATTTTTGTCATCTAATGAGTTGGAAGTTGAGATTATGGATGTTGTTACTGTGCGAAAATCCACCTTAAGTTGTTGGGGGTTCCAGTGGATCCTCACCAGACACCATATTTATCCCAAGTAATGGGTTAAGAGCCAGTAGGACCACGAAAGCCACGGTACAGGGTTGACTACTATGCACCAATAAGAGCTGCGCTGCTATATCAAATTCATCTAAATTCAGTATTTTTTATATTGAGCATAAGTTTATGTGTAAACGAATCCACTAAAATTATAAATAAATAAATAATTCGTCTTAACTCACGATTTTTAGAATATAATGAATTCAATACTAAAAATTTTAAAGATTAAATTCATAGAAATTAAATCTTGAATATATATAAGCCTTTGCATGGAGTACCATAATAAGTTTCTACACTCTATTGACTAGTATATATTTGCGTGTTTGAGGCACCCAAAATTATCATTGCTTTCTCAGATCTATGGTGATCTTTGTAAAAGTGCATAAAAAATTGATCTTCTGATTTGGAACTTTACCTCTACGCGCTTTATCAATACTTGATCAAATAATAGTTAAGTTAAACTACACTGATAATATAAAAAAACATTTGCGGTACTGATAGTACATATACCTTGTTAGAAAATATAAAAGGTCGACAATATTTTTTGCTACAATAGATAATCGATTGAAATATAAATGTAAAAAATCTTTTTTTTTTTCCACTCGTAATTGCTGATATATGTGATTGGAAACTAGAAAAACAACTAAAGTTATATCCATCATTAATTCATACATCATTGCACCAAGTCGTGATCCACGCGTGCGATTAATTATTATCATTATATAGACTTAGTATAAGGAGAAGGTTAGTGGCGTAGTACTCCAAATAAAGTGTGCCAATTTGAACTTAGCATATATTAGCGGAATGACTCCACTTTTAATCAGAGGTATCCGTTTAAACTCCGTGAATGAAAAAACTCCCGGTGGAAATCCGCTTTGCCATTTGATGGGCCGTGTAACCAAAAAAAAATAAAAAATCAAAACTAAAAAAAAAAGACTTACCAACTATTGATTGCTTGTAAAACACTTTTCATGCTTGAATATGATTGTGGCCTACTTGAACATTGATGAGATGGGAGACTACAAAATAGGATGTTTTAGAAACATGTAAACTAGTGCTTGCTGATGTTATCAACACGCAAATATTTGTCCCAACACCCCCCATCCCCACCCCCCACGCCAAAACAAAGGGGAAAAAAAAAGGAGAAGGAAAAATATTTTTATAGGGTGGCTTGATCGTGTCAAATTAAAAGGAAATTAAATATTCATATAATTAGAGGCGGATCTAGAATTTGAATCGATCGTTATTATTATACGTATTTATGGAATCTTTTAACATATAGTATTATTATTAGATTCAATGAACCCGTAACATATGCACTACTTCTACATATAATCCCAGTGAATGAGGAGCATAATTGAGTATATTTTTGGGTGGGGGTAGAAATTTGTTTGAATAATTCATGCAATGCAACAGGAGAAAAAGAGTACTAAAACAGAGTAATCAGCATTAAAGAACTAATCATATCTATGGAGAATTTTAGGAGAATGAAAGTTGATAGGTGTATAATTTTAAAAGATCATATTTTGAGTCAACAAGTCCGTGTTAAGTACTATTATTATTGGCATAAATAAATTATAAATTGGAATATTTTTCACGCCAAATGAGTGGAAGATAATCAAGGCTGTGCGTTCTTTAAGACTCGGTAAAAGACTTTGAAATAGAAAAGTTTTAATATAATGGATTTTGCCAAAGATAAAGTTATTAAACTTGTTTTTTTCATTGAATATAGAGAAAAAATTGGATCATTTCTCGTTTTGTGTATCCTTATGTATGAGTTATGTTAATCATGTCTGCATCTTTTCAATTTTAACAGATTTCTTCTTAGGGATGTTAAACTTTTTTTTTTTATTTGTTTTTCATCGGATGTATGGTATCTGCTTTGGAGTTCGGCCAAATCTGGATCGTGCGCACACTGCAGAGCTCATTTCTGGAGGCAGCACTCCCAACAATTGTTTTTCATTCCCAAGGACCCAAACCCTAGATTTCTGCTTAAGGATGGAGGAGACGTTAAACATGTTACGAATTAAAGAGAATTTCAACAGAATGTTCTACTTGGTATGGGATCACCCTTTCGTGACCTTTATGTGTTTTTTTTTTGGGTAAAACTAAATTATTATCATTTACGCGATCAAACTTTTCAAAACATAAGTTATCCTTAATTTGGTTAAGTTTTCACCAATTTCTTACATTATAACACTGGAAAATATTTTATTTGAAGATATTTTGGGTTCTAATCATCTGATTCATAGTCCATTTATACATCAAACAAGAAAATTATATATGGAAAAAAAAAACATGAAATATTAGGTATGATTCGGTTCTGCAGTTCCGCTATTGTTTTTCGATTTTTTTTTTTTTTTTTTTTTTTGTCTTTTGTAAATAGGTTGCACTTTGATTTGCGACAGCCAAATTGCTGCAATGAGTAAATTGTATAAAGACATATTCCATAAAAGTACAAATAATCTTAAAACTAAGTTCGAGATAGCACTAACTGAATTCTTTTTTAGATTAATGCAACATGGCATTTCACAATTTCTCACTTACAATCTTGAAAGACATGGGTGAAGATATTTTCTTCCCATAACACCCAAAATGGAAAGCGATCACAAATTTGATGAAAATATAGAATAACAACAACATCTCAATTCCGATTAAGTTTAGTCGGTTACATGAGTTATCACTATTCATGTCGTTCTATTTAAACCTGATCAATTCAATTTAATAATTAATTGCAGGTTATAACACTCTAAAATCCCTTAGCTGCTGCCGTTAAGTATACTTTTCTTTAATTAAGTAAGTAGAAGCTTCAAGAAACAATTTATTTATTTATGCGATGAGGAGCTTACTTATTATTAAAATCTATTTTGTCATGCATGTTGTCATTTTTTTTTTTTTTTTTTTTGTGAAGCAAGCAAAATGCATACCTTTCCTATAGTATTTTTTTTAATATACCCGAAGGGAAGTAAGACTATGATCGTAATATTGGCGAATTTAAAATTTAAATTAATATAATGCAAGTGTTGTGACATTATATGTGTTTGTGTGTGTGCGCGCGCACGCACATGGACGCGTGTGCTTTGTATAATATTTTATTATATGTATACATAGTTCAAGTAGAAATAATATCGTGTTTGTTGCAATCATACTAGGTAAGTACTATTATAATATCTTTGTCAATTTACGTAGCATTTGAGACAAAGGCATGTAACATGCTATTTTCTTCACTTGTGTCTGGTGGATACCATTTTTCAAAGCACATTCACATTGCTATTGTTTTTCTTGTTGGTGAGCTTAAGTGTTTCTTGAATTACGTTTACGTAAATTCCCTTTGGCTTTTGATATTTTTCAATTAATGGTTGAAAAGTTGTTGTTGTGATATTCTTCAATTAAAGTCTTGTATTTTTGTCTTATGTATAGCAAATAATGAGATTTCTTTTTAATATATTTCTTGCAAGCCATTCCATACTCTAACCAAATCTTGTTATGGGTACCTTTATTCCTTGAAAAAGCCAAAATGAACAAGGAAAATTAATAGAGTAGAAAAGTGTATATTTTGTTGGTTAAGCTTGCGTAGGGACAACAAAATCAACATGATTACATGAGTACTGCAATTTCATTTGAGTAAGAAAAACACATGTGCTGCAATTTTATTTGAGTAATAATTAGAAAGAAATAGCAATGTTACGCAGCCATGCATTGAAGAATTAATAAGATTCGCTCTTATTTGTGTGATGCCCACGACCGAGGGTGGGTTACATTAAAAAAAGCTGACAAACTTCTGAGGAAGGCGTATACATGGCGACTTAGATGAATCCCACGTCATCAGAATGAAAAAGGAATATGAAGAGCTTTATAAGATATAAACAAAAGTTACATGATATACACACTTTTGGGCTCGATGATAGCATAACCTAGGAACAACTCCGTAAAATTTGTTGAATTATAGCGAACAATACGTGACATGAGCTTGAGCTTCAATAATTTTCTCACAAATGAGAATAATATGAAGGAACATTAAGTGATTTTCTAAGAAAAAAAGTAATTCTTTCTGTTGTGAGGAATGGGTTGTCAAATAAAGGGAATTATGAATTTTAGCTATCAAGATCATGACCCACTCAACATGGAAAACCAACTACTCGAACATCTACTATTTTTATCAGACAAATATTCTTTTCTCATTTACAAATCCAAATGGATATGTCACCATCTCCTTTTTTTAACCCCACATTCGAAAAGAAGACTATATTTTCAATTATTTTCAGTCTGCATTTTATCCATTGGAAAATATCCTCTTTATAGTAACTTATTATTTGCCCCATTGGAACTGAGTAGACCATGGAGAGCCTTTTTTTCTTTTTCTTTTTTTTCTATCTTGCTACTAGTTGTTCATAATACTTTATATTTCGAACGAAGGGTATTTAACTGACTTGATTGTTGCCCTGTCCTTCACTATGAAGTCTACACACTAACTATGTTTAAAATATTTACACATTCAAGTTATGACTTAACAATTAACATATAATTGCATGTAATTAGTATGTAACTTTGTTTAATAGTAATATTAATCGATAACTTAGAATAAATGATAAGTAACATGCTACAACAGATGAAATTACATTGATAGCGTAAAAGCTTAATTGTAATTTAAGTGTGTATAACTTATCTATTTATAGGTGGAGTGTCATTATTAGTAATCATTACGAAGCTTGACTCAACATATATTTCTCATATTTGTACTAACTCAATTCTTAGATATGTTTAATTTAATGCATTGTATGAATAGAAGTGGCTAATTCACCCTATAGGGTGTGCTGAAATTTTCGTTCATCTATAAAATACGGAAATTTTTAGAAGTTAAATGGTAAAATTAGTTCATGAAAATATGATTCGCCTAAGATTGATTATAACTATAATAGACGAACAGTAAGTCTTGACATTCTTGACCAATGTTATCTTGGAAACAAGCTAAGCTTTTTCCAAAACAATAACTAGGAAATTAAAACGGAGGTAAGAGATGGACAAGACAGACTATAATTTATTATTCAGTCATCATACCCAAACCCAACTCAGCCTGAGCAACTTTTGGTCAGGTTGGGGTCATTTGCACGATTGGCCTTCAAAGGCACTGGTCTTTAATTTTTGGCCCTCAAATTGGTGGTCTTTAATTTTTTTTCCTTCGCCTCATACCATGAGGTTTGGGATTCAAATTCCGGCTCAGTAAAAAAAAAAAACTGCAAGGCAGAGTTTCGTAACAAAGTTAGACCTTAAGGTAGAGTTTTGCAAAAATTCAACTGAATAAAAAAAAAATTGCTGCAAAAATAAAAAAAATTGGCGTTAAGGTAGAGTTTTGCCATGCCTAAAGGTAAAGCTCTACCTTAAGGCAGAGTTTCAAACTCTGCTTTAAGGCATAATTTGCCTCAAACTCTACCTGAAGGTAGCAAAACTGTACGTGATTAGGTAGAGTTTGAGGCAAAACTTTGCCTTGCGATTTTTTTTTTCCAATTTTTGATTAAGCGGGTGTTCAAACCCGTAACCAAGGGGTTTTTAGCGAGGGACAAAAATTAAAGACCAGCAATTTAAGGGATAAAAATTAAAGACTAGTGCCTTTGAAGGGCATTCCGCACAAAAAATGGTCAGGTTGTTAACCCATCCATTTATTAATCCGACCCATTTAACCTACCTAAATTTAATCCAATCTCGCTATTTGGTAATCAATTAAACCATATTTGTGACTACAGTATCATGATTGTTGGGAATCTATATATATAATAAAGTTAGGCATAAACAAGGTGATGTGACACATCTCTATGGCTACCATTCCTATTTATTTTTTTTTCATTTTTTTTTTTGCACTTTTCTCCCTATTTGATGTCCAAAAAATCTGCAAAATAAAAAATTAATTACAGTACTCATTAACTCAATTATTGCATCCTAATGTGCTTTACTGGTACATTTATCATATCAAAACGTTTCTTTCACGTTAGATTGTAAAAGCTCCATAATAACCTGTAATTAATGGGTGCTCTAAATACCTTGTAATGGATTTTGCTATTCCTGCAGTATGTAACGTCTGTTCACAAATATGTATCCATAAATATGTCCCGTCTTCCCTCATACATGATATAACCCACCATACTATAAATGGAGGCCAAGAATGTATCAATTTTCCAGCAGCATTTTGGGAGCAATTATAGAAATTATTTTATTTTTGGGTTTTTGTCTGATATGATAACTTCGGAGATGCAGGTTCATAAGTCATAACGACGCAGTGAACATGTATGTTCATGATTTTGTTATAGTGAGGCGAGAATAGGTAAATCTTAATTTGACAGGATATGTGAAATCTTAATAGTAGTTTTGTTTGGGGGTTTTAAATTGCACTTGTGAATTTGATTGTAGATATTTGTTTCACATTCATTTCCGCTTATGCCAATCATTTAAGTATAACTCCAATTGCAGACTGTTTGATTTATTCATGCGAACCAGAAGAGACTCACCAATAAGGTATGAAAGTGGAAGCTAAATAGATCTATAGAGTATCTAATCAACTCAAGGTCTCAAGCTCTTAATTGTAAATTGTTAATGTCTGCAGAGTGAGACACATTTACTATAGACTAAAATGTTTAGATAGAGGCCCGTATCTACTTGAGAGTATTCAGATATATAGTTGATTCAAGAAATAAGTGTTAAGTATTTTGATTAACATTAATGCTCCATTTTGCGTGTGTGAATTTGAGACATGATGTTGGTGCTGGATATTCTATAGTTACTTTTGTAATTGACCTATGAAAGGACTATTATTTAGATCGTTGAGTCGTTGACCATGAAAATTACGGTGTAGTCCAACTCTCAGTGCTAATATAGAGCACAGATTGATCTCTACAAATTCAAGATCCGGGACTCAGTCACCAAAATCTAAACAAATGCAAAGTTAGCATGTTTAAAACTGACCAAGCATATGACTGATCCAGAGAAATGCTTCCCATAGACTTAACTCATTTTTCCGTTTTAATTAGATCACGAGAATATGTTATCTAAGTGTTCTTTTTTATATTTTCATGTATTTGAGATTACTTTTTTATTCAAATACGTAATTTTAATCAACTTACAATGACAATTTACGCAAATAAATAAATAAAAATGGTATGGGTTCTTATTTTGTCAAGAATATGGAACCGAGAAAGGAACATGATTGGTTTTACTAACCGCAAAAATATGTATTGGTCTATTTTCTTACACAAATCTGAAAAATAAATTTGTATTTGATTTCAATAGTTATTTTCCAAATTTGTTATGTACTTCTTTTTAACGGTTGAATACTACTAATATGTAATTAGTTCGAAAGGCACTAACTCAAGCAAGAAAAGTTGAATGGGTGAAGAAAGGTTATATTTTGATCAAAATAAATGTGAGTTACTTTTATATCAAAATAAATGTGAGCGACTCTATGTAAATTATTGAATCAGAATGTTCATCAACATCCCTCTTGGTTAATATTGTTTTCATGTTAATGAAACGATCTTAACCAATTACTAAAACAATTTTACTTAGAATTTGTCGTTGAAGTTTAGTCGTTATAGATTGCTAGAAATGAAACAAATGTTTTCATTATGTACAGTGCACGTATATATACATAGCAAAAGGAATCTACTCTAACAAATTTGTATAAGCTAACCTATCAAACTTTGTTACCTGTATAATATTATTCCCTATACAATGTGACTAAAATAAATGCAAAAGAGTTTTAGCATAAATTTAAAATTCGAGAAAGAAAAAATAATAATGAAACTGTGAACAAAACAGTGAAGAGAAGATCTGAAAATTAGCAGGATTCCTCTATAATTTAACTTATTTGCTCGTTTCTTATTATTTAACTTCTTTACTTATTTATTTTTTGGGGCTTCAACTTCACCTTCATCAGAATCCAGATCAATGACCTAGTTGTCACCATGACTATAAACTCTACAAATAAGAAATGCAAAACACAATGGAACTTGAAAAAAAAAATCATAATAAAAAGAATTAGGGCTTGGCCATGAACATAAAATAGGAATCAATAAACAATCAGAATCAAAAAATTAGGACTTCGTCATGACTGTAAACTCAGAACATCACATTAAAAATACCATTTTGAACTCGAAATAAATCAAAATAAGAAAAAAAAATTAGGGCTTCTAGGTTACAACTGTTCTTCAGCTAAAATAGTAAAATTTTGGCTCATGAATTTGTTTTTTCCAATCCCAAAGCTGCATTCAAAAGTTTTATGGAGATGGAGTTGCGGAAAAATGTGAAGCTCAAGATCAGTGGAGTTGGAGGGAAAAAGCAGGAAGAAGAATAAGAAGTAAGAGGGAAAGAAAAAAAAAAGATAGTTTTTTAATACAAAAAAAAAAAAAAACTGCCTAAAAATTTCTTCTTTATAAGCCTAGACAGGACTCGCTGTTTCTCATTGCAACTCAATTGAATTCCATAAATTTGAATGGCGGCAAAGCAAAGGGCTTGGAAGGTATATGTCCACGGTTCCAGTCCGTGGAAATCCAAGTCTTTGTGTTATTGCATCGATTTAGAGTCGTAATGAGAAGAAAATTTATGCGGTTGCCGTAATTGAGTCCGAAAATGATGGAGACTAGGTGCAGGGGCGGAGCCACACCTATTCAAGGGTGGTCATATGAACACCCTTCGTCGGAAAAAATTGTCGGATGCCTATATTAAATATAGAACTTTGTGAATATATACTAGTAATGAACAACCTTGACATAGAAAAGAAGGATAGCCCAATGGCTAAGGGTGTGCAAACTCTCGCTGAGGACGCGAGTTCGAATCCTGACTGCTGACTAGGTGACCACATCTACTGGACTGGTGGAGTCTTCAAGAAGAGAGATTTACAAGCACCTGAAAATATAATCTCTCTGGAATTAAAAAGGCACAACATCATCACAAGCCCCGACCCCTCTACCTGGGAAACAGTATCCACGAAGAAACTTCCCTTGTGCAATCCATGTATGGTTCCCCTGGATGATGGGAAAAGGATTTGTTTACTAAGCGGCCTAAATTGCCAGGTCTCATCTCAACACGAGGAAGTGTTCGATGAGAGACACTACGGTGAAGTTTATAATCTTGAAACCAAAACTTGGCATTTCGTCGCGTTGAATCTCAATACTTTTATTGGTAACATTACAAGTGAAACTTGTGCCCTCATGGAAAATGGAAAAGTTGTAGTATGCATCGACTATATTGATGGCCGTTTAGCATTTTACGACGTCCGTGAGGATAGTTTCAGAACCGAAATTCATCCCCACTTTGTGACTCTAGGAGGAGAAAGTGATATATTATTAACCCATGTGGTGGCCAATGTAAGGCCTGTGGCAAGCAACTCAAAGTTGTATTGGTTCACCAATGACCTATTCTTGTATGCGTATGATTTTGTCCAACAAAAATGGTATAAATCACAATATCTTAAGAAATTGGAGTCATGGAAACTTCCTTGGTTTCCTCTTGTGAGTTTTCCTGTTTTGGTTGACCTGTATAATGGAGAAGAATTCCTAGTGCTTGTTCCAGTATGTCATGGAAAATTTGGAATGGCATTCCTTGACATCTTCATTGATGTCTCCAAAGGGGTTTTAAGTGTTAATGTGAAGTCACGCTTCGAACCCCGGGGTGCAATGGTGATGTGAGTGCACTCTGTATTTATTCATAATTCCCTTTTTAGTTAGCATAAATTTATCGTCCAATGTAAGTCTGGTGACAGAAGTCTACAAAAGCTCATAACATCTATGACTCCTCTCTATTAATGCTGTCCAAAGCATGCATTTTCCCTTGTCCTTGCAAACTTCATTTTTTGATATGGTTATTTTGCTCCTTTCGCGACCCGATCGACCACAACCTTAAAGCTGAAAGTGGAGGGTTCTTTCCGCTTTAGTTACTCTCCCTCATATTGTCAGCCTTGTGAGTTTATTATAACATGTTTAGGCTTCCTGGTATTACCTATTGTGGATGACCACCATATCTTGTTGCTTTTAGTTGATTAGCTTGCATGCTATAGGTTTGTTACAGATGGTAATTTCCTGAGAATTCTGAGGACTTGAGATGTTGTAATAAGTTTGTTGAACGAGCAAAGAGATTAAATCGACCCAGGGTTTGCAGAGTACATTTGCTTATTTTATTTTATTTATTATAATGGTGTCCGGACCATTAGTCTGGATGTTGACTTCTAAGTCACTAACGGTTTTACCTGACATTGTTGTTTTTTATTCCGGCAATAATCTGCTTAAGGAGGATGTGCTTGTCTCAGTATTTGTTATGTAGGGCTTAATATATTTGTTATATAGGGCTTAATATATATGTATACTCCCTCTTTTCAAAAAAAATATATGTATACTTCCTCCGTCCCATTTTATATGACACTATTCCCCCCTTTTTTTTTGGCAATTAAAATACACTTTCCTTTTTAGTCAGTCCAAAAAAAAATGACACCTTTTTATATTTAGAAATATATAACTTTAAAATTCCCTTTTTACCTAATGAAATGATTTAGAACCACACAAACATCCAAGACTTGTTTTAGACCACAAGTTTTAAAAGTCTTCCACGTGTATTAAATTTCGTGTCCAGTCAAATACCCTCATTTAAAATGGAACGGAGGGAGTATTATATTTTGATTTGTGAGGCTTAATAAGGCTATATTAGTACTTAACCTTTTCTTTTGCCAAATGAAAACCCTCAAGATGTAGGTTGTACAAACATTAATTTTGTATACACTGTTTGTGGTGTCCTAGCGTCTAGCCTCTAGCGTCATACAACTGACAAAGTTAGCCCAGGTTTGTTTTCATGTTTGATTTCCCGACCCATAGCAATGTTTCCCGTATGTCAGATTCTGGCCATTTTTGGTTTTCTTTTTCCTTTGCTCCATGGTTGTCACTGGTAGTTCTTGTGCAAGCTATAGTGCTATACTGATGTTTGCAGCTGTTGTTTTTTTTATTGCGCAAATAATGACTACAGTGACAACCATCTCGTTGAATTTCTACAGAATGGCCATGCAAGCCGCAGCTCCACCTTCTCTACAAGTTGTTCGAAAAACTTTTGTTGAGCAGTATTATCATCTTCAGTACCATTACCCAGAGTTAGTAAACCGATTCTACCAGGATTCGAGTGTCTTGAGTCGCCCAGATTCTAATGGCTTGATGTCATCCGTGACAACAATGAAAGTGGGTATAAGTAGAATTGGTTTTTTACTGCTGTTATATGTAATGTGCTGGAAAGGTATTGTGCAAACGGAAATATCAACTAAGTCTAACGATCTATCTGTCATTGATCCCAAAGCGAAAAATCCTAGAAGTTATTGATGACCAAGTTTCTCATCTCCTAAGTCATGCTTATCTCGTTGTTTTGTTGGTCGGTAGGGAAAGATAAATGGTATTTGGAGGAATATAGAAGACATATTTTTCGTCTTGATGAAGTGTAGAATGGGGTATCTTTCCATTGAGCTGGGGAGACAATTCAAATCGTAGTCAGTGTCTATCATTTGATTGAGCATGATGTGGTCTTCTTGTCACCTTAAACCATCCTAAGGAGTACTGTCAGCACCCCAAAAGCGCTTCCCTTCTCGCGCGAAATAAAAAGGATGTTTAGCTTTCTGTCTCCTTTCTTTACCTATCGAAGATTCTGTTAACATTGCAGATGACACTCTATTACCTCTTTCACATTGCGGATCTATGTCTTCATCCCGGATTCTTCATGATAGATTCCGTTCCCTCTTAAAAACAACAATGTTAACAAATAAAACCACTTTTTAAGATGTTTGCAGAGGTCATGATTGTGAAGAGTTAGTGGTTGATGTTGGAGATCTATTCTTGGAGAACCATGCAATATGCTTTTGGCAACAAACAAACAAACAAACAAACATAAACAATCAGAAAAGAAGCAGGAGTAGTTTAAATTGTTATCCAACTAGTCATGGATTATAATTTCGTTTTTCACTTGAAAGCACAATTTGTGATCTGGTAGTATATTTACCTACCGATTCAAATGAGCTTCAACCAGTTCCCATTTCCAAAAGTATATTCTGCAAAATCCATACTCCAATCACTATGTAAGAGACAAGTAAAAATCCTACGCCTTGTGGGAGATATGAAAGAAATATGATTTCAAGAACTGGCACCTTGCAGTGCACAGTAATTACAGTCTATAAATGTTGTATTTGCTGGATTTGTTTGGTATTCATTTCTTTTCTTTCCGAAATAATTTTCCATATACTTGCTCATGACCAAAGGCCCCTTATGTTACCCTAGATCTCCTTCAGTAAATAGCAGATTTACAGATATTTGAAAGCTTGGACATTTTTGGCCCCTGAAATTCAGCTGTGGGTACTGTAACTGATACGTAGATCTTTCAGATTTTGATGCTTAATTGCCTGCTTCTGTGTGGTCAAAGAGGATTTTATTCATTTTTTGATGAATTGAAATAACCGAGTTCTGTTCTTTCAAAATGTTGCTTATCAAAAAGAAAAAACACACCGTCTGATTTCTGGATGTAGACGGAGTCTTCTATCTTTCCCCTGGACTTGAGGTGGATACTTTGGTCATACTAGCACAAGATTCACTAATTTTAGGATGCTGATTGAAAAGGCCTGAAAGCATTTGGTTATTCCCAAATATTTTAATTTGGGAAATTCTGAGTGATTGTTGATTCATTGTAGAAAGATGTCTTTCTTCCGAATGTACAAATAGATGGCACCAACTGTTTACCTATCAAAATAAAAGAAGACAATACCAATATTTTCCTATAACATCTTTTACTTCTTGTTTGAGAAAATTGAAAGGGGTACTTGACATTGAAGGCATACTTGTTCGAAATGGGCACTTAGTTGATGTTGTAAAGGAGATGTGCTTACTAACACCAAAAATTACTTCTGATTTGACAAAGTCTGGGAGCATTTTGTTCATGAACTTGAAACCAAGGTTGAAGACTTGAAGTTACCACTTGGTGGGGTCCTAGAAGGCTGTATATGGATTTGGTCTCAAAATTGATTTTAGGTTGTGTTTTCAGAGAACATATTTGTGGTTGGGTAGTATTGGAATTGGTTTTGAGAACAGGCCCTCAATGGCTTGGTACAATGGCAAAGGTAGTACAACATGGCCATACGGTGCACGGCTACACGCGTCATGAGTTTAAATTCTGTTGTCAACTGGGTTTAGTATTTAGGTAAAAAAGGGTGGAAGGTGGCCCATCATCCATTGAGTTCGGAGAGAGAAACGACAGGTTTATCGGTCATAAAAAATGTTTTCAGAACTTGTTCTTTTGAATATGGTTAACCCTAAAACATTATAGAGAATTTCGTTACAGAGAAGAATCTGAGTAAATGTTATTTGCTACTAGACTTATTCCCAAATTCTCGAAAGCCAAAAGGAAAAATGTTAGTATCTGCTATATGGGACCAAAACTGTGGGAAAAGAAAAAAGGGAGAGTTTCCTGCTATAAGGTCCAAACAGTCGGTCAGCAAAAGAAATTTGGTTAGAAATTGGGGACCTAAATGTAAAGGGAGGCTGATTTTTAATTTGTAGGAATTAAAAACCAACCCCGAACCAACTTTTTTGGCTGTTTTCCAATTGTGGTGTGGAAACCAAATGGTCCATTTAGTTGGTTTTTGGTTTGGGTTTGGAAACCTTTTGATGCTGCTCACGAGCTAAGCTTATTACTTTCCTGGAAAATGAACCAAGCAATGTAAAACGGTTGTTATTGAGGTTTCAACTAAATGTTCAGTAGCTATTAGAAAAAAGAGCAGAATACTGATAAATGTGCACTATTGTTTGTAAAAGAACATGCAACAACAACAACAACGTACCCAGTGAAATCCCACAAAGTGGGGTCTGGGGAGGGTAGAGTGTACACAGACCATACTCCTACCCGAGGTAGGGAGGCTGTTTCCGGTAGACCCTCGGCATAACAAACAAATTAGTTGGCATGCATGATGAAATTAGTTGGCATGTTGATTTTCTTCTATTGGAAGGACAGGTATCATCATTTTAGAGACATGAATTTTTTTGAATGGGACAGCATATTCTGTCATATTACAGAGTGGACAGCATGAATTGAAGTCATAGCTTCCAAAGTATTTGTGATGACATCATGACAATAACGAGTAATAGAATCTAAAGATCCCATTCAAAAAATTTCATTTTGGTTATCATGCTGTCCGCTCTGTAATGTGACAGAATATGACCGAGAGGAACTGTTGCGGTCCCGAAGTTAGAAATCCCTGTCAGAGCTTAAGAAATGATGTTAAGCATCTCCCATCTACAACATATAGAGATTTCAAGGAATTTATTTGAGACTAGGGAGAATTCCCTTGGTCTAGAAATGCCTTCCTCATGTCTATTGCCTTAAACCAACTCATTGTGCAATACTGAAAGTGTTGTCACTTAAGTTTCTCATAGAAGTTTGTCTTCCATTTTGGGGTTTGTCACTTAAAGTGTTGCTAAATTGCTTACATGATTAGTAGCATGACAAAAGAGTATTTCCTTTATTTTTTCTTCGTTGCAACTTTTAAAAAAAATCCTGTTTAGAGGTATTAATTAAAGAAGCATTAGCAAGAATGTCATAATAAGGTGATAAATTGAATACTATCTTCCAATATTTAAAACATTATCTCTTTTCTTGATGTTTGAGCAGAATATCAATGATATGATATGTTCATTGGACTACAAGAACTACAAGGCAGAAATAAAGACTGCTGATGTACAGGAATCCCATAAGGATGGGTTGATTATTTTGGTAACTGGATGCTTAACCGGAAAGGATAACTTGAGAAGGAAATTCACCCAGACATTTTTCCTTGCCCCACAGGGGACAAGAATTATTATGTTTTGAATGATGTTTTTAGGTATGTAGAAGAAAATGAGATTGATACCGTCTCAGAAATGATTAATGTAACTGAGGATGTGCAGTCAGAGGTTTTGACCCCTGATCCAGGTTGGGTATATTTTCTAATTTGACAACTGTACTTGTTCTTGCATCTCTTAAATCTTTTACTATTTTCATTTTGATTCCAGAACCTACTCATGTGGCTGATCCTCCAAATCTCGGCCAAGCTGGCTCATATGCAGAAGAAGTTCAACACGTTGAGGAAAAATCCAATGACTCTTTGGAAGATGGAAGACAAGTTGGTGATGGAAGAGAGATTGTCGTGGAAATTGAATCCCATTTCAATGAGGACCAGAACCCTGCAAATACAGAATCAGCTAATTCTGTTGCCCAAGAGGATGCTCCAAAGAAGTCATATGCATCAATTGTCAGTTCACAAACAAAGAAAGGGCCAACCAAAATCTATGTACCCACTAATACTTCCGGAACGGCTCCTCTGAAGGCTGTAAAGCAGCCAGTTGCTGCAGTAGCACAAACTCTAGCTCCTGAAGCATCAAATCCTACTGCTGGCCCTAGTGGAACTAATGTACCTGAAACTAATCATACTGAAGATGAAGGTACATTTTCTTGAAACTTGTCTGAATATACTCATTACTACCATCTTGGAGAACTCTTGTGATGGACGCATCTATATGTGACAAAAAATGGATTAGGGTTGTTCATCTTTGATTTTGAGCAAATGAAGGAGCACGATAAGTAGATGCATTTTGTGTTTGATCCAGATGTTGGATTATTTGATCTACTTGCATGCTTCTCTGCTTCTGTTTTCTCATTGTTTACAGTCTCATTAAGAGCACATTGTCATCTAATTTACTTAATTTCAATACTTGCAGCTGGGGGACACCCCATTTATGTCCGCAATTTGCCTCTAGATGTTACTGTATCCCAACTTGAGGCTGAATTTAAGAGATATGGGCCTACTAAGCAAGGAGGTGTACAAGTTAGAAGTAATAGGGTTGGTTCAGCACGCATTATATTCATCTTGGTTCATTGACTCCTACAGATCGTTGATATGTGTCCACTTATTCCCTTTTCTGCAGCAACAAGGATTCTGCTTTGGCTTTGTTGAATTTGAAGATGAGAGCTCTATGCACGGCGCCATACAGGTTTGTGCCCCCTGAAATATCATTGCACAGGCTATCTTCTTCTAGAATTTAGAATGTGTTTCCTAGACTTGGTAGTATATGATATGTTGCCTCATTAGTCTCTTCAAGAAGATGCATCATGGACCCTTGATCACCATAAAGAGTGAATGTACATGGTCAATGACATGCCGGATTTGAAGTTAGTTATATTTGGAAAATAATGGTTAATGACATGCCAGATTTTGAAATGGGTGCTGTTCAGCATATAATGGTTATTTGTCGAAATAGCAACTGTTTGATAGACACACTTGAGACCAAGTTCAAGAGTTTAATAGGAACAGTTAGTTGAGGTGCCAAAATGAAAAAAAAAAAAAAAGGACAAGTTTAGTGGGCCGCATATGCATTAAGCCTTATTTGTATAAGTGGCACTTAACATGTTGGTTAACTGTAACAAGAAAAAAATATTGGCTTATCTATAATCTACAAAAGAGTTGATCAAGGTATCATCTAATATTGAGAATCAAGTGACGCCTAATCTGGATGAAGCAGAGTGTTGGAATCGTGTCTCACTTACTTTAAACTGTAAAAATCCGTTCTCTTTACTCTAGAATTGATCACGACCTGCAGTATCTATGAAAATCTGTAGGAACACTTTTCTTATCATATTTATGCAGAGCTGTTCATTTTAAGTGTATCTTCATTTTTATGTTTAGCTCTGGGAAGAGTTATTCACCTGTTGAGTGGAAGGTGGTGAAATATTTCAACTTTTCATTTCCTTTTCGTTTTTGGTATATTATCCAGAAGGTTTTGAAATTTAAGAGCACCTTATTACTGGTAGGTTTTTTGTGTTGGAAAAATGAGATTATGTTTTGATGAGTGATTGAGAATTGTGGTGCTGCTACAGAAACACAACGACTGGATGTTTTTTCCAGATTCCCCTATTTCTGTGACGTAGGGGTACACATTAAATTGAGAATATTTCTAAAGGTGAAACCAGACCGCACGCTCGAGGAGTGATTAAAATCTACATCTATAGATGGAGAATAATGTGCATGCAGCATGCTACACCATATCAATAAAGTTGCTATAATCTAAGGATATGATGTTTATTTAAGGCTAAAGCATGTGCATACCTTGATATAGCGTGCAGTTCTGCTATCATCACTGCGATAGAGCCACAATTGGTTAAGTAATGCTAGTATTCCATTGCAGTACTATTTGTAATTCCCCAACCATAAGAAGCTCTCAGATGTCAGCTTGCTGAATCATAAATGACCTTGTATTATAATCATGTGGTGTTAGTTTCTCTTGCTCGTGTTCTCTGGACATTGGACTTGAGGAGATGTTGACAACTTAAGCCTATTATCTGTTGCTTATGCATGTTCCGGACTTACCATCAGAGGCGGACCCAGGATTTGAAGACGACGGGGCACCACCAAAGGTAGATGCATGTTAGTCGAAGAGATGTCACGTAACATCGCCTTGTCTGAAATTTTATTAAAACACCCATAGAACCGCTGTACTAACATATAAATATATATTAAATGGTATATCTGGATGAAACTTGTTCCCCGGACTGGTGGTTTGGGCAATAGGTTGCCAGTTCAAAACTCGCCACCAACACCCTTTATCATGTATTTTTTTCAATTATCAACGAAAATGCAAAAAAGTATGCTGCAACACGATTCAAACTTGGGTTGCGCAGCCGAGATCAAGGGCCTGAGGGCACGCTGACCAAGTGTGGCGGATATGTTTGAGAGGTCCTTTTAAATATATGATATATATTCAAGGTATATATACATCAGTTAACAGAGGGGGTCACGTGCCCTCTCCTAATAGGGTAGGGCCGCCCATGCTTACCATATGAAATTATGACGAATTATTTAATTGGTAGCTGATGAGTTTGGTACCACTGGGGTTGACATGCATTAGTTAATCCTTGTTCTGAGGCCATGGACTTCATTTAAGGTTAAATGAAGTTTTGCCTAAACTAGGATCAGGATGTGCAAATTAGGTTGCATAATGTGTGTGAAAGTTAACTTTTCTCTCTCTTTTATCCTTTTAGTTATCTTTAATTCTTTATACTCAGGGTTTTGGATGATTCTTCTCTGTTATCTAGTACTTGAAACATGTTTATGGTTCAAAACTGTTAAATTCGTGTCTCCATTGTTTTACCGTGACAATTCTTTTCTTCGGGCTTCACCCATTACCATTGGGGGTCGTCAAGCTGTTGTTGAGATGAAGAGAACTACAACTAGAGGTAAGTGAAAAGAGTGTTATCCTTAAAGGTTTCGGATGCTGAGTCCACATAGACATCAACTTCTGCTATCTATTCATACCATCAATGTGTAGGAGTTGATTGGACCTTGACTTTTTCATATAAAATTATAAACCTGGTTTTCCTATTTTATGTTACAGTTGGTAGCGCGAGAGGCCGTTTCCATCCTGGAAGAGGCGGGTTTCGAAATGACAATTTCAGGGGCCGCGGAAACTTTGGTGGTCGGAGTTATGGGACAAATGAATTTGGAGCATGTGATTTTTCAGGGAGGGGTCAAGGTGGACGAGGTGGTGAAGGCTATCAAGTAAGAGGGAGAGAGGGACGGAAAGGTGGCCCTAGTCAGTCTGCTACAGCATAGTTTGTGTGGCCCGATAAATTTTGGTGGTAAATTTTGACCTAGTTTCCTTATTTGCCAGTGTGCAAGCAGCGGAACAGTTTTAGCTTTCCTTTGAGCCGAGGGTCTATCGGAAACAGCCTAGGTAGAGGTAAGGTCTGCATACACACTACTCTCCCCAAACCCCACTTGTGGGATCACGCTTGGTATGTTGTTGCTGTAGTGATATCAACTTAATCAGAGTTGAGGCTGACATTAATTTTTTGTTCTAGCTTTTTTCCCCCTTTTTTCCTTGACAACTTGGGTAATGTCGGGCATTAACAAACTTTTGCGTAGGTGATCTGTGACTCGTGTTTCACAGGTAGAAAATGTAACTCGCAGCGCTTAATGTTATATCCAATTATATATAGGGAAAGGCTTGTGTTGAATGCTAAGAGTGATTTGCTCAAGAATTAGCTTTGCTTCTTTGCTGAAGCTAAGACTGGAAAGAAAAAGAAGGGTAAATTTAGCATCAATGATGTACCTTGTTATCTTGATGTGACCTCTGGTAGAAAGATTCACCTTTCTTGTTGTTTATATATTTCCTATCTTGATGGATTGTTTAAAACTTTATTTTTCAATTTGGATCGCCGTCCACACTACAGATGTTTGTAGTGGTACTTGCCAGGTAGGGCATTATTTATCATGGGATGAACAATGAAAACATCTGGAGACGAGTTGCGATTGACGTTCTTGCTGTTATGCCTAATTGAGTATGGCAGATTTGACCCATTGGAAGGCACTTTCATTACTTGGGGTGTAGTCGAATGAAAATTTTAGTGAGCAAGTTGTGTTTGATCCCTAGACCTTTAGGTATCAAACTATTATTTAATCAGTGCACCACTTAGCTTCATTTGATCATGTTTTTCTTCAATTAATATTAGATATATTTTTAAAATTATATACATAGTATACCGAGTTTAATTGAGTGTTCATGTGTTCACGTGACCCGTTTTTTATATCTAAAATCGTCCCTGCTTTGGAATCAGAGCATTGTGAGTTTGGGATTTCTTGTGTGTAAATTCCGCGTGTGATTCAATGATTCATTTGATGATACTTGGCTCTTAAATTACACGAATTATTCAGGTTTCAGTTTATGTGAACTATAGTCACTGTCAAAAAAGATTTCATTAACCTTAGTTATTATATGGGACCTTTCATAAATACAACTTTTCTAAAAGTAAATTATATAAACTGCAGTCACTTTTAATATTACATTGACATATTATGCAATCAAAGTAGTTTATAATTATTCCTAAAATTCGGCATAAATAAATGGTAAGTATTAAATATACGCCTTCCCAAAATATATATCTCTTCCTAGGCTTTCGTGGGGTCATAAATATATATCTCTTCCTAGGCTTTCGTGGGTCATACTTTGGAGGAAAGAAAAGTTATTACTACTAGTTACGCGAGGCTTGTGCTAAGCCCGAGCCCAAACTTAAGATATAAAAGTAGATATTTTAACTAGAGAAATATAATTTGTTTTAGTACAAGTGTACAACAACAACAACAACCATATACCCATTGTAGTCCCACAAGTGGGTAGTTATATGAAAGCAAAATTTTCATTCCACTCCTTTAATATTTTAACTTCCATTTTGATGAAATTATTTACTTCAAATCAAATGTGGAGGCAGAATTTGACATTTATAACTTATGTATCCTAATTTTCTGAAGTTATTTAGTTCTAAATAAATAATCTATACATAGTTAATGAACTTTTAAGACAAATACATAATTTAACTTGTGCAGCGGATGAAGCTGCTCCTCTCTTAATTAGGAATTAGGGGTTTGACCCGGGCCCAAACTCAAGATATAAAAGTAGATATTTTAACTAAAGAAATATAATTTGTGTTAGTACAAGTGTACAACAACAACAACCATATACCCATTGTAGTCCCACAAGTGGATAGTTATATGAAAGCAAAATTTTCATTTCACTCCTTTAATATTTTAACTTCCATTTTGATGAAATTATTTACTTCAAATCAAATGTGGAGGCAGAATTTGACATTTATAACTTATGTATCATAATTTTCTGAAGTTAATAGTTCCAAATAAACAATCTATACATAGTTAATGAACTTTTAAGACAAATACATAATTTAACTTGTGCAGCGGATGGAGCTGCTCCTCTCTTAATTAGGGATTAGGGGTTCGAACATGGATATGGAAAAAATATTTGGAGGAAGCGCTCCCCCCGAATAGGCGTGATACAGTGCGAATTATCTGGATTAATTGGACTCAAATGCGGATATCGAGCACCAACCAGAAAACAAAAGAACATGAAAACTGAGGTAGGAGGTTCGATAGCTTTTCAAAAGTAGACCTTAAAAACAAAAAACAAAAAAAATTGACTTAAATAAATAAGATTAGGACCTAAAAGTAATTAATTAAAAAGTTTTAAAAAAAATTGGAAATTATTGTGAGGACTACGATAGCTTTTGAAAGTAGACCTTAAAAATAAAAAACAAAAAAATTGACTTAAATAAATAAGATTATGACCTAAAAGTAATTAATTAAAAAGTTTTAAAAAAATTGGAAAATTATTGTGAGGACTACAAAAGTCCCCACATTTGCTCTTATATATAATAGTAATATATTTTCTAATTTAAAAATGACCTTTATTATAAATAAATTCTTTTAAATAAAAATTGTAGACATATACGAAATATTTGCAAATAAATACCAGCCACACAGTAGGCGTCAAACTGTTTACCCGTAAATCGGTATAGATGAATTTATATACGTGTGGTTAAGGACCCGTGGATCTCAAATGACACGCAATATGAGAATTAGATAAAAGATAAGTAAATAATATGCAAAGTATGCGATAATTAGCCTGAGCCTCGAGATTGCTTCTTGGCCAAAATAACTAGAACTTGTATGAACACACGATAAACGAGAGAAAAATAGTAAGGGGTTGTGTTTGGCACGATGGATAAGCAAAATAGTTTTGGGATAAAAATTTAGTGTCGTTTTATCACACGTTTTTTATTGAGATAAAATCACGAAATCGCCATTGCGGAACCTAAATCGCCATTGTAGAACTTTGTAGAAAACCCTAACTTTTCTCTCTCTTTTGATACGGATAATGTTTAATATGGACGGACTGAGGTTAAGGTCGTTCAGGGGTATATTTGGGTGAAAGAAATATTTTTGCGGGTCGGGTCGGTCGGGTATAGGTATTTTTAGTGAAATTGGGGATTTATGTTATCTGAAGGGTATGGATAAATACTTTCTTAACGGGAGGGGTATATTTATCAACTTTAGCTAACGGATGGTATATTTAACTAATAAATTAAAGTAGAGGGGTATATTTGACCCTTTCCCTAATTAAATACCTAAAAGCATGAGTACTTTTGAAGCTTTGACTTAAATAACCTATTATTTAAAAGAATTAACAAGAATAATATAATATTCTTAAAAAATTTCAGAAGTAGATTATACGTACCTCAGTAACGTTTTACATCAAATTTTATAAACCATTTTAACGGACAAAGTTGATAGTTGACGGAGAGTCCGGAACCAAAATAGCTAAAAAAAAAAAATTTTGAACCAAAATGTCCCAACAAAAAAAAAGTTACTAAAGTACCTATAGCGCAGTATTTTACTGCGCTATACGGAATACACCTCAACGTATAACGCATGATTTTACTGCGTTATAGGACTTTGCCTCTCTCCTATAACGCAGTAAAATCATGCGTTATAGTCTCCACTATAACCCGATCGGGTTCCACCACTGCCCCCTCCAGTGGCAGTTTTTTTTCAAAAACACCATTGGAGGGCAGATTTTCGTGGTCCCCACCAAATAAAAACGTCGTTTTCTAGTAAATTTCATCCGGAAAGTTTAGATTCTCGGTATATTCAAGTCAAGGAGCAAGATTCTAAGTTTGAATTTTGATAAAAAGCGGTGTACAACTCGATTAAAATATCTACAAAAAATCTTCGATTAAGGTTTTCTACTATGAACTTTTGTTATTATTTTGTTATATACATTATATTGCATGCATGTTTAACATTTAATCATCATTAATAAAAAAAAAATCATTTTTTTTTTTTGTGTTTGATCGGCTGGGGGCAGTGGCTTAGGCCACTGTTCCGTTTTTTTTTTTTATTATTATTAATGATGATTAAATTCATTATTTGTTAAATGTTTATGAATTGTTAATTGTTAAATGTTTATGCATTGTTAATTCGTTATATGTTTATGAGTTGTTAATTTGGTTAATTATTTATGAATTGTTAACATTGTTAATTTGTTATATGTTTATGAGTTGAATTTGGTTAATTATTTATGAATTGTTAATGAATTATTATTTATACTAATAAAATTATCGTTACATAACAATAAAATTAAAGTAGCAATCAAAGCAAACATTTTATTTATACTAACAACATAATATAATACAATAGGTAACAACCATCCAAACAAGTTGTAAACGATTATGAAATGTTAATCTATACAATTCTATAAGCATGAATATATATGTTAAATTAAAAAAAAAAATTATCTTAAAAAGAATAGTTAAAGTTCTTCTTTTCATAAATACATAAGCTAACGAAAAAAATATAAAGTTTATAGGAAAATATGTGGTCGACGAATATGAACTCTTAGTTTAATTTTATCGTAGTTGTGTTGGCTATTTGGTCAACTAAAAATATATCACATATTCAAAATATAGTTTCAAACAAATATTACTGCTAAATTTCGATTAGTTAATATAATTTATCTTTCATTTCAAGAATAATGACTAATTTAGTTTGTACAGACCAGACTCTTTCATGGATTCGAATGTTCCCCCTGGGGCCGATGATCACCCGGGGCCCGCTGATAGATCAGTATTGTCTTTGCAAGACAATCATAGGTCAGAGTTATTACGGGCCGGTAGTATAGGGATATCTACTAGGCTCCGTCCCCGTAGGCTGCAGAGAGCGTGGACTCTTTTACGCGAGCACCCCCCACATCCTCGCGTGTTGGAGATATTGTTTCGGGGCGGCATCTACCGTTGCGTGTCCATTGGTCGGGCACAGCATGATTCGACGCTTATCACGGCCATGGTTGAGTGGTGGAGTCCAGAGACACATACCTTCCATCTTCGCACTGGTGAGGCCACGATTATACTTGAGGATGTAGAGGTCCTCTTTGGATTGCGGGTTGATGGAGAGCCACTGTACACTCGGTACGAGCCTCCTCCTGGTTGGACGTGGGTGACAGAGTTGACTAGGCTCACCCACTTCGTGCCTGATGCCGCGGCCCAGATATCCGGACAGAGTCGGGTTCAGCTTAGTGCACTCTGCACTTATTTGGAGGGTCTGGATCCGGTTGGCGACGGCACCCCGCAGGACGATGTTGATCGTCATGCCCGTTTGTATCTGCTTATTATATTCGGGGGCATCTTGTTCCCGAATTCATCGGGTGCCTTTGTCAGTTTACGTTACTTGGTTTTTTTGGAGCATCTGGACCGCTTGGGAGACTACAGCTGGGGCGGTGCTGTTTTGGCGTATCTTTACAGATGCCTGTGCCGAGCGTCTATTGGTGCTGTCAGAGATGTGTGTGGATTTTTTGCTCTTCTCCAGGTAATATTTAAGTTGCGTTCCTGTAATGTCAACAAACCTCTTGAAAGGAAGGGAGACTAAAAAATCGTATTTTCTAATATCGCTTACAGTTATGGGCGTGGGAGAGGATGCTGCCTTTTCAGCCCGTACCTAGACATCACCTCGAGATTGACATGCCTTATGCGAGGAGGTGGACAGCGGGTTTTGACCGGGATGTCGATACGCACCACAGTATTCTTCCATTCCGGGACCAGCTTGATCACATGACGGATGATGCGGTAAAACTATTTAAATTTACATTAATAATTTAATTAAACGTCTTTTCTACATGGTGATCACTGATTTGTATTTATATGTTATGCAGCTATTTATATGGACGTCGTACGCTGCTATATTAGATGGTTTGCCCCCCTTCTATAGGGCAGGTCAGGGGGTTTGGAGGTCGCGGTGTCCATTGATACACCTGGACATCGTAGAGGATCACATGCCCGAGCGTGTCTTACGACAGTTTGGGCATACACAGAGTATACCACCTGATGTCCGTCATGAGCTCCGACACTACCAGTGGGACGATCGGGCTGCCATTGATGATAATTTTTTGGCTTTCATGGATGTCCAGCTCCACCGTTGGGAGAACAGGTTGGGCACCTTAGCGGTGGTCGGCCATTTGACTCCCGTTGAGCATTACATGCACTGGTACCATCAGATCACACGCCGATTGATCGGCAACCCAACTTTGCGTCCCCCTAGGGATGTAGGATATTCAGCACTCGCGGGGCAGTACGAGGCATTGGTAAGTTTATCGTATTTAGATTTATCTAATTTCATTAATTGTTACGTTTTAAAAATAAACTTTTTTTTATTTCTGTTAAACACAAATGCAGCTGGTGGCCGTACAGCGTTTACGCATCTTGGGGTTAGAGCATATGCCTTACCCTGGGCTTGCGGGGCTTGCCGCGGAGATGGTTAGGATTTCCGAGGATGGTATCCGCCAGGCAGGCGAGATTAGGCGCATGGCGGAGCCTGTTCCGGAGGCTGAGTATCAGGCAGCACCGGGGGCTCCCAGAGGCAGAGGCCGTGCTGGCAGAGGACGCCGTGCTGCCGGAGAACGCCGTGCGCGTAGAGGACGCGGCGCTGCTGCCGGAGGACCTGGTGGTGGAGGATGTTGACACCCAATTTTGTCCCTCCTTATTTAATTTTATTTACTCGGGCTTCTAAATTCATTGATAAGCCAAACACTTTATTTTACTATAATTAATATCAGTACTTTCATTTTCATTACTTTACTATCAATATTACTAGTATTACTTTATCACAAATTTTAAATGTTCGTCATCGTTTCATTTTCGGGTTTGGAATCATTAAATTAATTACAAGACAACACTTTGTAAAATCCTTATCTTCTACATATTAATTATTAATTGTCTTTATATAGCATGTACTGTACTAGCTATTAAATTAGAAACTCAAAAATAATTAAATAGAGGAGGAAGGATCAACAATTTTCAGCCAAATCAATGGCCCAAAATACAAATGCAATATTATTTCCCTACCCAAATAAACAACCCACATTTAATACCCAACCCACATTTTAACCCAACTAAAATACAAAACGGACCAGCCCACTACCATTTCAATTCAGTCCAGCCCACTCCATTACAATACCTGACCCGGCCCAACTCCCACATTTTTTCATCTTCTATCCTAAAAAAATATACTAAACCTAATCCCTTCTCTTTCTCCTTCAAACCGCCGCCCCTCCACTTCCACCTCTCTCTCTTTCTTCGTCTCACGCTCTCTCCCACTCTCCCTTGTCCCCCACGCCTATCTCTTCCATATTCCCTGTCGTCTCCACTCTCCCCTGTCCCCCGCTCCTCTCTCTCATACGCTCCTCCCTCTCTTTTATTAAACCAAACGAAGCCCTATAAATCTGTGGCGAATTGAATCTTGAAAGGGGCTGAACACGTTCATATCTTTTTTAATACTCTAAATCTGGACTTTGTTCGAATTCTGTTCTGTTTCAGTTCTTTGGCAGCCACTTTAACCATTCCTAATTATTTTACATTTTTTCAATCACTATACTTGGGAAACCCATTTGAAAATTAAGTCGTTTTACTCTTTCGGCTTGTTACTTTGAGATCGAGTAGATTCGACGCCATCGACACCCCGTTCACTACACACGAGAAAGGTCGGTGCAACCTTCCCCTTTTCCATTTTTTAGCTTCGATTTAATTCTGATTTGTATTTATGATCCCTTGTTTGCGTATGTGATTTTTTCTGTGTTTAATTCAGTTACCTAATGTCCCTTATTTGATTTGCTTGCTCAAGCGTTTAATATTTTCCTACTGTTTTCCTCATAAATTACGTGGTTATGTTTATTTTCAGTATTGTTTGTTCCTTAAAGTGGGTTTTTGGGCCACTGTGTGTTAAAGTTTAGGATAATTAAATTTAGTTTTCCCTTAACGCTAGGAAGATTAGCTGAAATGTAGTCCTCTGTCTTAGCATTACTGTATGTGTTTGTGATTCTGAATTTCGTTTGAAATTAGGTCTGGTTGGTTTAGATTCAATAAAAGAACCTGTTCCTTTTTTTGTTAAAATATCCATGACTTGTATCCTTGCATGTCTACACCTGGTCAGTCCTGTCTATACGCAAAATCATGAAAACAGATTATGTGATACAATTTCCATGTGAAGAATGTGCATTTATGGGTCTAAATATTTCCTTAGAGGTCAAGATCTGGATATGAATTTATGGATGCTCTTTGATTCTTTAGAACAGTTTCTTTGATAACACATAGTTTGTTTAGATCATGTGAATTAGGCTGCTGAATGCTGGCCTGTTTGTCTGCAGCCTTCAACTTCTTCACTTGTAAAATAAAAATGAGTGTTTAGACAGTTATTCTTCGTTTCATTGTTGTAGTAAAGAATGTAATGAATTTGTGTCTTGAGTTTTCTTTATTCCTTACAATTAGAATGTTTATGAATCTTGCAAAAGGTACATGTTTCTAGTGTGGTTTAATGTGTGTTTGGGGCTGTTTTATAGGAAATTAAGTTTGCTTTGTGTGTGATCATCAGGTTAGATCAAAATAAATAAAATCATGTGATGTTCCCTAAAATTCAAAAACAAAGATAAATGACTATTCTGGTTTTAGCATTTATGCAAGTGGGATATATCCTGTGTTCCGTATTCGCTTATTCTATTTTTTTTTACTTTCAGCTGCTTCACTGGTATTTATGATTTCAATTTACAGACTACTTTGCTATTTTATTCCTAGTTATTTTCTTTACGACTCTTTTGATGTTGATTTCATCTCTTGTCCCTGTTATCAACAGTTTTCTGATCTTGTCTTCTCTGTTGAACCCAAAACTCTTGTCAATGTGCTGCTAGATTTATAATGCTTCTTGATGTGCTTGTTTGATATAAAACATATACAACTGTAGTGAGAAGTGTAGTACATCTTGTTTTTTTTTTCAGTAGATAAACATTAATTTTGCATTTAAAGAACCAAGATAAGTTGTACTTCTCTTTGATGCATCGCATGATTTTGGTTTGGCTAGGTTATTACTAATTTTCTTGTTGGGTTCTCCATAGGCAGTTAGAAAGGTAAGACTAGTTATATTTGTTGCATTATATAATGGCTACTTGCTAGGGTATCTCATGGTTGCGAAACTTTGTTTGAACACTGCTGGACTTTCTGCAAACTACATTGCTGGTATACTTTAGCCATTTTCCTGTTGTATCTTGGGGTTGAAACTGATGCTGCGCTTTTAGCCATATTGCTGCTTTACGTTGGGCCATGAAGTGTTACCTTTTAGCCATTTCTTTTCGCTTTACTTATGGTCATGAACTGCTGTAGTTTAAGCTACCTTGTTGCTGCATATGAGTCTCCCTCATTGCTACCCTTTTAGTTGAATTAATTTGCTACTGTTTTGAGCATTTTTTTTTATGGGTTGTCTGCGGCACATTAAGGCTGCTAGTGACTGCACGTTTTGGCCAAAACATTGTTGTGTCTTGTGGCTGCAAGATGATGCACTTTGAGACAATATTAAGAGCAAAATACTTGCTGCTATAACTGCTGTACTCAGGCAGATTTTACGTTGCATTTTTTGACTGTGGACCAAACAGTCGCTGCATATTTGGGAATATTATCTACTGCATTTGAAGCCAAACATTGTCATGGTCTGGCTGCTTAAATATGAAAGTTTGCCCATTGTATAAATACAAAAGTTATGTTCAGTTTGGTCCGGATTACTGCAGCTTATTAACAGGCCTAAAAGAAAGATCACAGTCCTGTTTTATTCGATCGAATGTCGGCTATTCCGTGTCTAAAATTGTTCATAGTTGTTGGTTGGAATATTGTCTGTTTGCATCCTCCATTCTGTCTAAATTGCTAAAAAACCACTGCACGGTATTAAATCTAAGATATATCACAGTTAGATAGTAAAATACTTATCTGTCAGGCTTACCTTATTATCATGGGAACATTATAGTGGTGATTTTCATATAAAGGTAAGGCACCTCTGAAATATATTATTTGACTTAAGTAGAGCATTCATGCTAATCACTGTTGCATATCTTGTTTTAGAAAGAGGTGTTTAATGACATTTTTTTTTTGAATTCTGTAACCTTCTAATAAAATGAAATAGCATACATACCTTACTGTTTTGTTAAAATGACTGGCAACTTGATCTTGAATGTGAATAGATTATGAATTACTTAAAATCATAGTAGAGATTAAATGTGATCTTGTTTTCTTACTGAATCTGTTTGCAACATGTTAAGAATCGATTCCCTTTTTTCTAATCCAATCTTCTTTTATTTTCGCATGTACAACCGGAGACGAAGAGTTTCACTTCGAAACTCGACGACACCGCCATTACGCGGAGCCCGCACACCCTCATTTTCCTCGCCTTTGCACTGCTTGGACGGCAAAAAAAAATATAGGAGGTTCCGGTTTCTGTTGAAGCCGGACATGGCTATGGGTCATCTTACACATTCTGCTTGCTTTCACTTATTTGCATTAGAATGACGTTATCTTTAATTATGTGTTTTGTTGTGTTAGAAGAAACTATTAATGTGAAGAAGAATAAGGATTGCTTTGTTCTATGTTGCCACTCCTTAATAAAAGAAACATCTGAAAATGTAGAATCAACAATGGCAATGGCCACAACAGCTACGGACACTTATACGAAGTAAACAAATATCGGGAGATTTAAAGTTTCAATGTGATATAAGTAAAGGAGATGAAGAAATGTCTACACTGTCCATTTTTAAAGCCGCAGAAGAAGAGACTAAAAAAAAGGAATTTGAAGTCAAGGAAAGTCAAACCTTCATTAAGTCATATTGAAGAATTAGAAGGGTTATTAGACCAGTCAACAAAGAGCCGAAATCCCGCAACACATTTTAGTTATTGCTTTTTACTTTTTAAACACTAAAATTCCTACTCTTCTTAGTTTAAATAAACTACTTTATAGGATAATACCTATATTTACGCTTAGCCTAACTAATCCTAAGTCCGGTCGGTTAACCATTGTTAATGGGTCTTAAAGGATGCCTAATACCTTCCTTTTAGACTAATTGAATCCTTACCTAGAACCTTAAGTTTCGCAGACTTTTAAAACAGAGTTAACTTTAAAATAACTTTAATAAATTTAGGTGTCCTAATTCACCATAAATAATTAGGTGGCGACTCTTTAACATAAACAAAAACAGGAATCTCCAATATGTCGTACTTCTACTTTAACTCCGGTTAAAATGGGGTGTGACAGCTTGGCGACTCTGCTGGGGACTATACCTAGGTTCTAACCATAACAGACTTAGATTTAATTAAGCTTTGTGTGCTAACTTAGTTACTTTATTTGCTTAAACTGTTTTACATGCTATAAATTGTTTGCGTGTTTAATTGTTTTTTGATATAAACTGTTTAAGTGTTACTGCTTTGATAAATTGTCATTCCGTTCATATTTCTTCCACTCCTGGAAAACTCACACATACTAACACACTTAAAACGGCTTCGCGGTTCGCGCCCGTGCACTACTAAATTACCCCTTTAGTTGGATTGATCTTGTGGATTTAGTCGATCGGCGGTGCAGTCGACGGCCACGGACTTTCCACTCCCAAGTTGTCCGCTTGGGGGAACCTTGTGTCATAGGAAGCCAACTCTTAGTCAGCCTAAGATAGAGCTAAACCAACACCCTTTATTAAGAGCATACATTTCATGACCTAGGAGGTTTAATACCCTTGGTGTATTAAATCCATTAGATGACTTTACCCAAACGTCCAAGCGGGTTTACGACCCCAAGTGACAATAATCATACTTTATATGCATGTTTGAAGGATAACTGTGCCTAAATATTGACTATTTGCTCTAATTAATTAAACTTTAGGAAAGAGGGAATGACTAACGTTTCTATGACAGGTATGCATTTGCGTCGGAGTACAACAAATGACGAAGGGCATCACAAATGGAACTAGAAGTTAGGCATAGAAATTTTATTTACTTTATTTAGATTAGGAAACACCTTATGTTGTATTCATTTGACATGTAATAAATATTACATTATCTTGTACTTTATTTGAGAAATAGAATCTGTTTAATTAATCAAAGCAACGGGATGACATATTATGGCACACTTTACCCTTCAAACAAACGTTAGGCCTACCTCTGGCACAAAGAGGTCACATGCATATTAGGACGCGTTATTGTTTGCTATACTTGTTTGACAACTTGTTTGACTTTATTTGATGAATTATTTGCTACATGTCTTACTTGACTTTACGTGATCTTGACTTTACCTAGAGATGTTCATGAGACTAACATCATTTATACTTTATGTTTCTTTTATTTTATTTCCAAAAAAGTTGATTCGTGTTGACACTCGAGCTGGCTGACCATCCTTACCTCACAAGGTCAAAGACATCATCATTACCGCGACGTAGTTGGGCTATTCAAGGAAAAGAAATTATTATGTCTGATCCAACCGCATCTATTTCAACTGGTGTGGAAAACATTGTGATCTCTAGCGATCCGCCCGAGACTTCCGAACATATCGCCCGCCTGACTCAAGAAATTGAGAATCTACGTGGAGAACTAAATCGGGTTAGGGACTTGACAAATTTATCTATCACACTCCAAAGTCCACCCTCTGAACCTACAAATACTGCACCAGAACCACCTCGTTTCCCATCACTCGAATCCCCAGTTTCTGAACATTTTCCTCCCCAAAACAATGCACCTACCAACAACAGCTTACCTCCGATCGCCCCCGCAAATCCACCAAATCCATCATCCGCCTATACTCCTCCGCAAAATCAACCACCCACTTACACTAACTAGACTCCTCCACAAAATCAACCACCCACCTACACTACCTACACTACTCCTAATCCACCACTCGTCAACCCACCAAATCAACCGCTAGTTCACACTCCCTATGTTCCTTTACCCACCAACACTAATCCACTACCCACAACCACTCCTCTAAACCCACCAAATCAACCACCTATAAACACCAATTATAACGCACCACCTCTTGTCCAAAACACCCCCATCGTCCAAACTTATCCAACCTAGCATATACACGGGGCACACTTTGTCACCCCTAATGCACAATATGTTCCTCCGGTATATGCCACAGAAACACAAGCCTTTACCAACCCAGTAACGGTCAGGTTCCAACCCGAGGTAGATCAATACGAAGAAATGGAAAGGGATGCAAAGGCAGGGGCAGATAACATATTGCTAAAAGAGATCCACAGTCTCAAAGAAGCAATGAGAAACCTTCAAGTTGCTAGAGGAACTAAGAGTGTAGAATATGAGGATCTCTGTGTTCAACCTGACGTTGATTTACCCGTAGGTTACAAACCGCCGAAATTTGATACATTCAATGGAACAGGCGACCCTCATACACACTTAAGGGATTATTGTGACAAACTGGTTGGAGTGGGCAGAGACCAGAACATAAGAATGAAGCTCTTCATAAGAAGCTTATCCGGCGAAGCACTTACTTGGTATACACAACAGGACGTCCGTAAATGGCGGGGTTGGAGTGACATGGCACAAGACTTTATGGACAGGTTCAGTTTTAACACCGATATCACGCCGGATAGAGTCTATATGACTAAGTTGACCAAGAAAGTAGCTGAGACATTCCGCGAGTATGCGTTACGTTGGAGATCAGAAGCGGCCAGGGTTCAACCTCCGATGAATGATAGAGAAATGACTGCTACCTTCATTGAATGCCAGGATGGCATATTTTACGAGAAAATGATAGGTATGATGGGACAAAAATTCACAGAAGTTGTCCGAATGGGAGAAGCCTTAGAAGAAGGAATCAAATCGGGAAAAATTCAGGATCTTATTGCTTTACAAGCAATAAACAGAGCTATTCAATCTAGTTCTATCAACGGGGTTAAAAGGAAGAAAGAAGATGTCACTGCAGTCATGAACATCCAAAGGCATGAGCCCAGCCAAGCCATTCCATACTTTAGCCACCCACAACAACCTTTCTACCCTTACCACTACCCTGAACCCTACCAAGCTCCACGATCTCCTTACCCTGTCTACAACACCCAAGCTAACTACTACCAACCCCGAGCACCTCCACATCAAAACCCACATCCGTATAAACCCAACCAAGCTCCAGCTTACCAAAATCGACCACATACTATATCTAGAGCCCGTCCAAACCCTGACATCAAAAACACCTGTAATTACACTCAGATTGCTGAACCCTTGGCTCAATTGTTCGAAAGAATGAAAGCAGCAGGCATAATACAACCGATTGAGGGAAGAATTCCCGAACCTATCCCGAAATGGTTTGATGGTTCCAAACGCTGTGCATACCATTCTGGAGTTGCTGGGCACACCACTGAAGATTGCTATGGGCTTAAAAACAAAATTGAAGCCCTGATTAAGGAAGGAGTAATCCAGCTCGCTGAAGCTAAGCCCAATGTGGTCAACAATCCTTTGCCTGCTCACGGAGGTGCCAAGATTTGAAGGAGTCCAGTGCGGAAGGGGTCATATCATCAACTTTTGTCGTTCCCGCGAACAATCCGAAGACAAACACACATGGAGATTACTGCTACAAGCTACTCACAGCATCGAGACACCTATCACACGAAGTGCCGAGCCTGGAGAGACTCTGAAGAATTTGACTTGTACTCCGTCTCTGATGCGCCGGTAGTCTTGGTAGACTGAACATGTAGTGGATTGTTATCTTTTGAATCACGCGTAAAACTTTTGTTGCTTTGCTTCATCTTTTGGATTGCAAACCTATGAATGCATTTATGATTTTCCTTAAATCATCTATTATTGTTATTTTCTACTTTATTTATCAAAACTATCAACTCTACGATTGTGACACAAAATAAACGAATAAAAAAACATACATCTCGAGAGAGTAACAAAGAAAATTTAAGTACAAGACAATATTCCATTTGGAAGAAATCGAAATAGCCGATAGACGATGACCTAAACAGAAAGCTAGTAATTCAAGGAGAAATCAAAGTATGACATTAGGTTAGACAACCTAGCTCACAACCTTTCCTAACAGTTGCGAACTACGCTTGACCTGATTCCTCGGTGGATACGTAGGCAGCCCACATAGGGACTCGGTCATACTAGGTTAGAATTTTTCCCATTGGCATGCATACGAACTACGCTGACCTGATTCCTTTGGTGGGATACGTAGGCAGCCCACAAAGGGTTCGGTTGCTTTACAACAACAAAAAATCCAAAAATCCTTACACAAAGAAAACCACACAGGGCCTGATTCCTTCGGTGGGATTCATAGACTATCAATATGCAGATCCGCCACACCTAGATAAAATTCAACAAACCCTTTACCGTTTATATAACAGAACTACGCAAACCTGATTCCCTTGGGGGGGGGGGGGGATACGTAGGCAATCCACATCGGGTTCGGTCCTTTTATTAGAAAATTTCAAATCATTTCTTATGTACCTTACGAACTACGTTCTGACCTGATTCCCTGGAAGGATACGTAGGCAACCTATATAAGGTTCGGTCACACCACAACATAAGTTTAGCATACCCTTCTGAACCCAAAACTGGGGCATATTTTGAAAAGATATAGACGAAAGAACGGTTGGACATCGACAATATTGAGGTTACCAGACAGGAAGTATTATAAAGCAATTACTTTAGAAGTGTCACAATCTGAAGTTGGCAGAATATTTTACAACTTACATATATATACATTTACATATATATATATCTGTCCTTACATACATACGTTTACATATACATATTTCACAACTTATATACGTATAGTTACATTTCCTTATACATATACTTACATACCTACTTTTCAAATGAAATACTTTCTTTCAATCATTTCACTACTGTTCATCTACCGAGGCTTGAACAGAGATCACAAGATCCAAACAAGCAAGACGAATGGAGCGCCAACAACGACAAGCTTCGAGTCAACACGAATCAACTTCCCCCTCCCAAACTAAGAATTTTTCTTTGGGTGCAGGAATCAAAGGCCACGAGATCAACAGTCAAGTCTATCAATCAGGGCCATTGTGGCCTTGCCTCAAAAGCCTATCTTTTAATTTATTTTTATCAAAATAATTTTATAACTTTATACACCTGTTTTGTAGGTTGACGAGATTGAAGGCGAATTAAATCAGGATTACGTGTCCTAAATTTGGCCTGTCACGATACCATCAACATCATGAGCCAGACGGCTATTCCACCACTTTACTCCATACTTTATCAATTATTTTATCATATACTTTACCAGCTTTAACCATTTTACTCTGAACTTTGCAGGAATCATTGTTAAGTTTCCAAAGACAGCTGAAGGCATCTCCCAAGACCGCTGGAGGCATCAATATCACACCCCGAGGATAACTATACATTTTAGGCTCGTCCGCCTTTAATAGGACATCATTTCTTCAAAAGCATCGCACTGCATATGCACTACTGCTTTCAAATGCCCGCACTGCAAGGGCACCGCATCGCATTGCATTATTACTTTCAAATGCCCGACAAAGGGACAAAATCATTGTTCACAAACGCACAGCATTTAGGATCGTCCGCCTTTAATAGGACACTCTGGGATTGTCCGCCTTTAATAGGACACTTTGGGCTCGTCCGCCTTTAATAGGACACTTTAGGCTCGTCCGCCTTTAATAGGACACTTTAGGATTGTCCGCCTTTAATAGGACACTTTAGGCTCGTCCGCCTTTAATAGGATATCATTTCTTTAAATGCCTCACACGGCATATGCATCATGTCCTCGAAAACAACCGGAGACATACTTGGGTTCTTCCACCCTAAAATAGGATATTGGGTTCTTCCACCCTAAAATAGGATATTGGGTTCTTCCACCCTAAAATAGGATGCTTGGGTTCTTCCACCCTAAAATAGGATACTTGGGTTCGTCCACCCTAAAATAGGACATATTGGGTTCTTCCACCCTAAAATAGTATATCGGGTTCTTCCACCCTAAAATAGGATACATTGGGTTCGTCCACCCTAAAATAGGACATATTGGGTTCTTCCACCCTAAAATAGGATACTTGGGTTCTTCCACCCTAAAATAGGATACTTGGGTTCGTCCACCCTAAAATAGGACATATTGGGTCATTCTACCCTAAAATAAGAATTCACACATTTATCTTGAATTTTACAGGATTGGCGTCGAGTCTCTGAAGACAACCTGGGGCATCATTCGGCTATACAGTCTCACATGCATAAGCCAGACGGCTACACTATGACATTACCCTCTACTTTATCATTTATTTTACCCATTTTTGACAATTTTATCCTGAACTTTACAGGAATTATCATCAAGTCCCCGAAAACAACCGGAGACATAGCATCAAGTCCCCGAAGACAACCGGAGACATAGCATCAAGTCCCCGAAGACAACCGGAGACGTATCATTAAGCCTCCGAAAACAACCGGAGACATAGCATCAAGTCCCCGAAAACAACCGGAGACATCGCATGGCTACACAGCCTCACCTGCATAAGCCGAACGGCTATACACTTATTTTACTCCTTACTTCATTCCTTTATTTCATCATCTGCCTTACCACTTTAATGAATTTACCTTAAAATTCGCAGATATCATCTATCATCGAGTCCCGGAAGACAGCCGGAGGCCTTACTACTATCATTTCCAACCGCAACTAGAGACATTATCACATCCTCAGCATACGCATCGCGCATTCATTCAAGTCCCTGAAGACAACCAGAGACAACATTAGCCACACGGCTTCATTTTCATTTCCCCAATCATATTTACTATCATTTCACACTCTTTAGTTTTACATTTTTTAACTTTATTACTAATTTTGACATGAATTTCAGTTTTGATAGAAAATACAATCTACATGCAGAGACACAACGCAACGTGGAACTTTATCTTACGCAGTGAACTGGGGCAAATACGCTGAAGAGGAATATCAAACTCACAAGCAAAGGTCACGGATCTACTCTCGAACTCGACTCTGCCTACGTCCACAAACATGTGATACGTAGGTTATCCAAAAAAATTCTTTCATATCCACCGCTAAAACTCTACTCAATCAACTCTTGTCGCAATCTCGTATCCTTTTCTACATCCCCCAGCGTCTCCATAATTCAACACTAGGGCATTTTTTTTGAGAATTTACATCGTGTCTAGTAGAGTCCTACTTAAAGGTGTGTTGCGCGCCACATTTATAATTAGGAAGCTATAAGCATATGTTCAATTCTTGAACGTTCTCGTCACCTGTCCACAACCCTTGCAAAGTTACAAATCCATAAATAACGTTCTCTCAACAGGTTCGACCATAATTCCTTTTGCTCTCATAATATTTTTCGCCAATTCTCCTAACCCATATTTTCTCAAGTTCGTATTGGTTGGCCGGAACAAAATTGGCTACTACGTCAACTTCTTCGCCCGAAAACTCTTACATCATCTCCGGTCGAAGAGGGGCATCTGTTGACACCCAATTTTGTCCCTCCTTATTTAATTTTATTTACTCGGGCTTCTAAATTCATTGATAAGTCAAACACTTTATTTTACTATAATTAATATCAGTACTTTCATTTTCATTACTTTACTATCAATATTACTAGTATTACTTTATCACAAATTTTAAATGTTCGTCATCGTTTCATTTTCGGGTTTGGAATCATTAAATTAATTACAAGACAACACTTTGTAAAATCCTTATCTTCTACATATTAATTATTAATTGTCTTTATATAGCATGTACTGTACTAGCTATTAAATTAGAAACTCAAAAATAATTAAATAGAGGAGGAAGGATCAACAATTTTCAGCCAAATCAATGGCCCAAAATACAAATGCAATATTATTTCCCTACCCAAATAAACAACCCACATTTAATACCCAACCCACATTTTAACCCAACTAAAATACAAAACGGACCAGCCCACTACCATTTCAATTCAGTCCAGCCCACTCCATTACAATACCTGACCCGGCCCAACTCCCACATTTTTTCATCTTCTATCCTAAAAAAATATACTAAACCTAATCCCTTCTCTTTCTCCTTCAAACCGCCGCCCCTCCACTTCCACCTCTCTCTCTTTCTTCGTCTCACGCTCTCTCCCACTCTCCCTTGTCCCCCACGCCTATCTCTTCCATATTCCCTGTCGTCTCCACTCTCCCCTGTCCCCGCTCCTCTCTCTCATACGCTCCTCCCTCTCTTTTATTAAACCAAACGAAGCCCTATAAATCTGTGGCGAATTGAATCTTGAAAGGGGCTGAACACGTTCATATCTTTTTTAATACTCTAAATCTGGACTTTGTTCGAATTCTATTCTGTTTCAGTTCTTTGGCAGCCACTTTAACCATTCCTAATTATTTTACATTTTTTCAATCACTATACTTGGGAAACCCATTTGAAAATTAAGTCGTTTTACTCTTTCGGCTTGTTACTTTGAGATCGAGTAGATTCGACGCCATCGACACCCCGTTCACTACACACGAGAAAGGTCGGTGCAACCTTCCCCTTTTCCATTTTTTAGCTTCGATTTAATTCTGATTTGTATTTATGATCCCTTGTTTGCGTATGTGATTTTTTCTGTGTTTAATTCAGTTACCTAATGTCCCTTATTTGATTTGCTTGCTCAAGCGTTTAATATTTTCCTACTGTTTTCCTCATAAATTACGTGGTTATGTTTATTTTCAGTATTGTTTGTTCCTTAAAGTGGGTTTTTGGGCCACTGTGTGTTAAAGTTTAGGATATTTAAATTTAGTTTTCCCTTAACGCTAGGAAGATTAGCTGAAATGTAGTCCTCTGTCTTAGCATTACTGTATGTGTTTGTGATTCTGAATTTCGTTTGAAATTAGGTCTGGTTGGTTTAGATTCAATAAAAGAATCTGTTCCTTTTTTTGTTAAAATATCCATGACTTGTATCCTTGCATGTCTACACCTGGTCAGTCCTGTCTATACGCAAAATCATGAAAACAGATTATGTGATACAATTTCCATGTGAAGAATGTGCATTTATGGGTCTAAATATTTCCTTAGAGGTCAAGAGCTGGATATGAATTTATGGATGCTCTTTGATTCTTTAGAACAGTTTCTTTGATAACACATAGTTTGTTTAGATCATGTGAATTAGGCTGCTGAATGCTGGCCTGTTTGTCTGCAGCCTTCAACTTCTTCACTTGTAAAATAAAAATGAGTGTTTAGACAGTTATTCTTCGTTTCATTGTTGTAGTAAAGAATGTAATGAATTTGTGTCTTGAGTTTTCTTTATTCCTTACAATTAGAATGTTTATGAATCTTGCAAAAGGTACATGTTTCTAGTGTGGTTTAATGTGTGTTTGGGGCTGTTTTATAGGAAATTAAGTTTGCTTTGTGTGTGATCATCAGGTTAGATCAAAATAAATAAAATCATGTGATGTTCCCTAAAATTCAAAAACAAAGATAAATGACTATTCTGGTTTTAGCATTTATGCAAGTGGGATATATCCTGTGTTCCGTATTCGCTTATTCTATTTTTTTTTACTTTCAGCTGCTTCACTGGTATTTATGATTTCAATTTACAGACTACTTTGCTATTTTATTCCTAGTTATTTTCTTTACGACTCTTTTGATGTTGATTTCATCTCTTGTCCCTGTTATCAACAGTTTTCTGATCTTGTCTTCTCTGTTGAACCCAAAACTCTTGTCAATGTGCTGCTAGATTTATAATGCTTCTTGATGTGCTTGTTTGATATAAAAAATATACAACTGTAGTGAGAAGTGTAGTACATCTTGTTTTTTTTCAGTAGATAAACATTAATTTTGCATTTAAAGAACCAAGATAAGTTGTACTTCTCTTTGATGCATCGCATGATTTTGGTTTGGCTAGGTTATTACTAATTTTCTTGTTGGGTTCTCCATAGGCAGTTAGAAAGGTAAGACTAGTTATATTTGTTGCATTATATAATGGCTACTTGCTAGGGTATCTCATGGTTGCGAAACTTTGTTTGAACACTGCTGGACTTTCTGCAAACTACATTGCTGGTATACTTTAGCCATTTTCCTGTTGTATCTTGGGGTTGAAACTGATGCTGCGCTTTTAGCCATATTGCTGCTTTACGTTGGGCCATGAAGTGTTACCTTTTAGCCATTTCTTTTCGCTTTACTTATGGTCATGAACTGCTGTAGTTTAAGCTACCTTGTTGCTGCATATGAGTCTCCCTCATTGCTACCCTTTTAGTTGAATTAATTTGCTACTGTTTTGAGCATTTTTTTTTATGGGTTGTCTGCGGCACATTAAGGCTGCCAGTGACTGCACGTTTTGGCCAAAACATTGTTGTGTCTTGTGGCTGCAAGATGATGCACTTTGAGACAATATTAAGAGCAAAATACTTGCTGCTATAACTGCTGTACTCAGGCAGATTTTACGTTGCATTTTTTGACTGTGGACCAAACAGTCGCTGCATATTTGGGAATATTATCTACTGCATTTGAAGCCAAACATTGTCATGGTCTGGCTGCTTAAATATGAAAGTTTTCCCATTGTATAAATACAAAAGTTATGTTCAGTTTGGTCCGGATTACTGCAGCTTATTAACAGGCCTAAAAGAAAGATCACAGTCCTGTTTTATTCGATCGAATGTCGGCTATTCCGTGTCTAAAATTGTTCATAGTTGTTGGTTGGAATATTGTCTGTTTGCATCCTCCATTCTGTCTAAATTGCTAAAAAACCACTGCACGGTATTAAATCTAAGATATATCACAGTTAGATAGTAAAATACTTATCTGTCAGGCTTACCTTATTATCATGGGAACATTATAGTGGTGATTTTCATATAAAGGTAAGGCACCTCTGAAATATATTATTTGACTTAAGTAGAGCATTCATGCTAATCACTGTTGCATATCTTGTTTTAGAAAGAGGTGTTTAATGACATTTTTTTTTTGAATTCTGTAACCTTCTAATAAAATGAAATAGCATACATACCTTACTGTTTTGTTAAAATGACTGGCAACTTGATCTTGAATGTGAATAGATTATGAATTACTTAAAATCATAGTAGAGATTAAATGTGATCTTGTTTTCTTACTGAATCTGTTTGCAACATGTTAAGAATCGATTCCCTTTTTTCTAATCCAATCTTCTTTTATTTTCGCATGTACAACCGGAGACGAAGAGTTTCACTTCGAAACTCGACGACACCGCCATTACGCGGAGCCCGCACACCCTCATTTTCCTCGCCTTTGCACTGCTTGGACGGCAAAAAAAAATATAGGAGGTTCCGGTTTCTGTTGAAGCCGGACATGGCTATGGGTCATCTTACACATTCTGCTTGCTTTCACTTATTTGCATTAGAATGACGTTATCTTTAATTATGTGTTTTGTTGTGTTAGAAGAAACTATTAATGTGAAGAAGAATAAGGATTGCTTTGTTCTATGTTGCCACTCCTTAATAAAAGAAACATCTGAAAATGTAGAATCAACAATGGCAATGGCCACAACAGCTACGGACACTTATACGAAGTAAACAAATATCGGGAGATTTAAAGTTTCAATGTGATATAAGTAAAGGAGATGAAGAAATGTCTACACTGTCCAGTTTTAAAGCCGCAGAAGAAGAGACTAAAAAAGGAATTTGAAGTCAAGGAAAGTCAAACCTTCATTAAGTCATATTGAAGAATTAGAAGGGTTATTAGACCAGTCAACAAAGAGCCGAAATCCCGCAACACATTTTAGTTATTGCTTTTTACTTTTAAAACACTAAAATTCCTACTCTTCTTAGTTTAAATAAACTACTTTATAGGATAATACCTATATTTACGCTTAGCCTAACTAATCCTAAGTTCGGTCGGTTAACCATTTTTAATGGGTCTTAAAGGATGCCTAATACCTTCCTTTTAGACTAATTGAATCCTTACCTAGAACCTTAAGTTTCGCAGACTTTTAAAACAGAGTTAACTTTAAAATAACTTTAATAAATTTAGGTGTCCTAATTCACCATAAATAATTAGGTGGCGACTCTTTAACATAAACAAAAACAGGAATCTCCAATATGTCGTACTTGTACTTTAACTCCGGTTAAAATGGGGTGTGACAGAGGACTGGTAGATGAGGCGGATGAGGCCGATCCCATTCCAAAGGGCGTTCACGGTCTAGTCCATCCGCAGCCCATCCAGGCCGGTGGCAGCTCACCTGGAGACTCACCTACGTTTACGCCGGCGCTCTTACTTGCTGAGATACCCGGGTCTTCATCACAGCCGAGCCATAATGCATACATGGAGGAGCGTGATAACGTTGATTGGGCGGCGTTACGCGCTTCATTAGCCGATGAGCGGCCTGTGAGGAATTCAGAAGGAGCCCAGATTCTTGACTTTGATGAGTTTTTGATCCCGGTTAGTATTTAAAATACATATTTTTTCATTTAAATTATTTATTTTATATATATATATATATATATATATATATATATATGTTATTCATTATTTAGTAATATTTTATATTTTAGGATTCGGCGCCAGCGGGTCCATCAGAGCCACCCACTCAGCCTGCCAAGGCAGATGTGTCTTCTCATGAGACTACCGAGGCGCATGTAAGTTTTTTACTTAAAACTAATTTTATTCAATATAAGGTCAATATTTAATATACATATTTGATCATTTAAAGTACTTATTATTTCATTTTTTTCATATTTTAGGATTCGGCGCCAGCGGGTCCATCAGAGCCACCCACTCAGGCATTTTCTCATGGGTATGCCGAGCCAGCAGTGTCTTCCCATATGACTACCGAGCCACAGGTAAGCTTTTTATTAAAATTTATTTTATTCTATATAAGGTCAATATTTAATATACATATTTGATCATTTAAAGTACTTATTATTTCATTTTTTTTCATATTTTAGGATTCGGTGCCAGTGGGTCCACAGGAGCTGCCCATTCCGGAGCATTCTCATCAGCCTGCCGAGGCAGAGGTGTCTTCTCATGAGACTACCGAGGCGCATGTAAGTTTTTTACTTAAACTAATTTTATTCAATATAAGGTAAATGTTTATTTAATTTTTATAACCTTTACTTGAACTTCGAACAGCATCTCGTCCAGGAGACTACCTCATATTCACCATCACACCCATCTCAGGAGGCTACAGACCCATCTCAGGAGTCTTCTCAAGCGCCCGTTGACACATAGATTTGATTAAATAAATAACGTTAATGTATTCAACATAAATAAGAAATGATACTAATATTTATATATTTTTTAGGTTCATCCTTCGGCGCCTGCGGTGGCGACTCCCGACGAGGAAGAGGTCCAGTTTCCAGACCCAGCTCAGCCTGAGGTTCTGAGCGTGCTAGAGGGACAAGATCCCAAGAAGAAGCACGTTCTAGTTAAGGGCGCAAGGGCTAGGGGAAGAGGAGATGATCATGACTTGGAGCGCCAAGTTATTAAGAGGAAAAAGGGCGACGGAGACGATGGCGAGGGCGGTGGGGATGGTATGAGCCTTAGGCCTAGGGATAGTCTCCGCCATACTACATGTGGGACCCATCCTCGATAGTGTATATACATTAGTGTTGTACAATTTATCGTAAATATTATACATTTTTTGCATATTTATAAATATTATCATTAGTCTTTATTATTGATAATAAAAAAAAAACGTGACACATTCGAAATAAAGTTAAGCATTAATTTAAAAATAAGACGAAACCCTAAAAGATAAATAACTTAAAGCTAATGACTACAAGTCTTCAAACAAAAAAGGACTTCGAGCACTTTTCAACCATTAAAACGACAATTCAAAGTATCACGTATTCTTGATGTGTTGAGTCTATTTTATTAATTGTACAAATATAACTAGAGTTCTATATAAAATATTGAAGTTTCGGAGTCTTAAAGCATGATTAATATACGGCTAAACTACGTAAAAAAGTTTTTATTACGTAATAAGGGAAGAATGGAAAGGGAAATTTGTGGTTTTGTGGTGTCCTATAACGCAGTAAAATCATGCGTTATACGTTGAGGCGTATTCCGTATAGCGTAGTATTTTACTGCGTTATAGGACTTAACGGGGTTGTCTCCGTTAGTACTATAGCGCAGTAAAATACTGCGCTATAGGTACTTTAGTAACTTTTTTTTTGTTAGGGCATTTTGGTTCAAAATATTTTTTTTGGAGCCATTTTGGTTCCGAACCCGTTGACGGAGGGGTGGATTTTTCTCTTTCCTTTGTCTTCTCCCTCATCACTCTTTGTGGGCCCAATAATATACCTAGATAATAAAATAATGTACCTAAATAATACAAACATCATGCACCTAGAATAACTAAAAAACATATGAATCTCGACACTTAAAAATTTAAGTTAACTATTTTCAGCAGGACTGAACCACTTTAGTGATTAATAAGAAAAAACTAATTACCATATAAAAAAGAAGAAGTTTAAGCAGGACCGAAGTGAAAATCACATATTTTTATTACAAATTCTATAGCTTAATTTCCTTTGCAAACCGTAATGGAAGGGGGTTATTCTCTCAAGTACTCTTTTTTTTTTTTTTTTTTTCTCTTACATTGACAAAATAATTTTCATCTGATTCCTTTCACGAATTCCACCATAGTCCATATAGCCAGACAAGAGCGATAACTAAAATAAAGAGTACCAATGCAACAACTAAGATTTATGGAAAAGCACACAAAACAGTTGAGTATCTTGATTTTCAAATATATATATATATATATATACGAACATTAACGCAGTTGAGTAGCAGTATTTAGAACAGAGTGTCGTCACTCATAGTAACGAAATATGAGTAAAACGTTACTCACAATTACATTTTATATTTGTTTGTTGTTCGTTAAATTTTTAAATAAAATATTACCTAAATCGTTACTCACACCTACATTTATACTATTTTTGAATCTTTTTAAAAAATTATACTACTATTCTTGTTAACTGCTTGAAATAATTGTAGACACGTAATTTTGATCCTCCCCGGGTGTCTCACCTTCTAGCGTCCAAATATTTCTTTTAAATTTAATTTTTGATGTGTCGATTATTCTATTTTATTTAGTAGGCTTATTTACGGAAAACGAAAATCAAGAAAAAGGAGTAAAAAATAATATTGCACACATGATAACATTTCTACACAGGATACTTTTTTCCTTAATACCTTACACTAGCACACATGATAACAATTCTAGCCAGAATACCTCTTTACTTCATACCCTACACCAGCACGCATGATAACATTTCTACATAGGATTCTTTTTCCAAAATTCCTAAGCCACACACTAATCAACCCTAGGTAGAAGATCCCCTCCAGTAAGGCTTCATCCGGTAATGCTCAGTGGGGTCGTGAGATGTCACCACGTGTCCAAAACAATTTTAAAGGTCAGGATTTTTCTGTGGATATCCTGTCCGTTTAAAAATATTACTCCGGCAAACTTTTAGGGGTCGTTTGATAGCTAGTTAGGAGCAAGTTATTCATGTATTAAAATCCGACATAAGTAATACTGTGTTTCGTAGCTAGTTATGAGATAAGTTATTCATGTATAAAATTAGTAAGGTGTTTGGTTTGCAATTTAGAAACCCGCAGAGAATCTATGTATTATTTTATGCAGGGCAAAAGGTAGAATAGCTAATACATAAATAACTAATATCTACTAATATCTGCATAAAATAATACTCCATCCGTCCCAAAGAGATTGTCCTAGTTTGACTTGACACGAAATTTAAGAAATAAATGAAGACTTTTGAAATGTGTGATCCAAAACAAATCTTAGATATTTGTAAAGCTGTAAATCATCTCATAAAGTTAAATTGTTTCTAAATATAGAAAAGTGTCCATCTTTTCGGGACAAACTAATAAGGAAAGTAGAACAATCTTTTTAGAACAGAGAGAACATAAATTTTCTCATAAATAACTCATATATTATTGCCACATGCATAACTCTAATCAACTACCAAACGACTCCTTAGTCCATAACTGATGGAAAAATACTCAAGTCAAATTTTCACCTTCTCTCGTCTCACTTTATGGCTTTATTTTCCATTAAAGTTTTCTCTATAGAGCTCAAATACTCAGTCATATATTCTTCGCTTTTAATATGGAGTATGCATCATAGCTTAGTTAGAGTAAGAAGCTGGAATTTTTCGCTTTTAAAAGAAAACAAATTTTTTAACATAAATTGGATATGGTACGCACAGAAAAAACATGATCTTTAAAATGTTTTTGGACACGTGGCGATATCTCACGACCCCATTGAACATTACCAGATGAATCATTACTTGAGGGGACCCTCTCCCTTGGGAACGGCTCCCCTCCAGTATAGTTTAGGTCCAGTTTGTCTCGTGCAATGCTAATTCTATGATACCTGTGCACTTTCAGATCTAATGATCAATATTCATTTAACTAAAATACTTCCTAAACCACGGTTAAAATTGTATTAGTTCTCTATTTATCTTTTCTTTATTGGCAACATATATATAGCCGAAAAGCTGCTGGAACCAAAATCATTCCGGTTGGCAAGGGATTTGAAAATAATGCTTATTCCAGTTTTCTTTTACATGTCATCGAATCCAGGTTGCTATGAATTGTTGGGAACAATTACAAAAACAGCCTAATAAAACAAACAAGAGTATTTAATTTGAAGTTTTGAACGTGATTGAGATTTGGGGTTTGAAATTTACTGATTTTTGGATGCTTGAAATGAAAATAATAATTATTAAAAAATCATGAAAATAGTAAATTCTAATGGGATGTCGGTGATAGGTTCACCCGGTAATTTTATAACATTTATATCATACAATTTTTCGGTTCTTTAATTTTATATAACCAACACTAGACTTTTTAAAACCATCTCTTCATCTCGGTTTCTCTTCGATATTGATATAGTTCGGTATTTTTTTCGGGATTATTTGTATAAAATTAAAAATCTACGTAATTTTTCGGTACGATTACAAATTTATGTAGAAACCTTTAGTTTTATTATTTAAAAAAAAAACTACTTAATAATTGGTTCGGTAAGGTTTGGTACCAATAAATTATTATTTTTTAAAAAAACTATTGATACCCCTATATATAAATATAGAGAACTTGATCAAAAGGAACAAGGAAAAACAGAGAATTGGTTCCAGCAAGATTTCGACTACACATACGTTGCCAATAGGGAGTGCTTTAGTTAAATGAATACTGATCGTTAGATCTGAAAGTGCACAGGTGTCATAGGATTAGTATTGCACTGGACAAAGTGGACCTAAACTGTACGGAGAGGAGCCGCTCCCTTCTTCCTTTACCCTAGACAAAAAAGAATATCCGAATTCACCGCACACACATAAGCAGCCATTTAGACCAAAAGAGGACCCATCTTCTCCATTTTTTTTTTAACAGCCACCAAACCACCATAGCTCTCCATTATAATCACTAACCATAGCTCACCATTTTCATCACTTAAAACTCCACGATGAACACCATTAAAACCGCCTGAAAATACCTCCATATACACCGTGAACCACTCCATTTTCCCGAAACCAGCAACCAAACCGTCCCTCACTTTTATTTCCGTTCAAACAACCCCCAATACACTACCGTTCAACCACCTTACTAGTTAATTTTCTGTCACATTGAGTTGAAATTTAACGGGGTTTCCAGTCGAGGTTCCAGATTCCATTTAGCGGCTTTCTGTCGGCGGTTTGGTGTTATCGTATTTTTCGTTACATTGCGGAGCAATCTGGCCCATTCCACAAATTGTCGGAAATCTGCACGAGACTCACTGTGAAGGTCCAATTTCTCACTTAATCCCCTGTTTTTATCTCATTTGTTCATTGGTTTTTTCTTAGATAATGTGCTTTTTGATTGATGTTATTCCCATATTATGTCTAAATGGTTCTTATTTGTTGTGTTTTGTTACTGCTTATTTGTTTGATTTTAGACGGAAGTAGCTACATTTTGTTTCTTTAGTTGTCATTTCTCTATAGTAGTATTTAGTCTTTTGCTTTGCTCTTTGAAAATAATTGATTAAAATAGTAGTTGATTAATGGAAGTGGGGCATGGGGTTAAAATAATGAAGAAGTGTGAATCTGATCGTTAGTTAGGGAAGAAGTTTTAGTTGGATGCAGTAGTTTCATTTTATTAGTATTATTTTCTATTTGATCTAGTTTGATTAGGTACCGTTTTGTTTAATTTAATTATTTACTCCTTTGTTTTGTAATTGGGTTGGTGGATTGGATATTGAAATAGAAAAGCAAGTTTGGGCGTAAATGTTTTATTGCATTTCAACAGCTAGAATCTTGTGGGACCCGTAAATTAAATGGGAAAATTTTAAGATCCGGCATAAACGTTAGAGAAATATGTTAGGTTTATTAATTACTTGTGTGTTTTCCCTTACTCGCTTTCGAATATTATGTATTCATTCCCGGGTGGGATGTACCGGAGGAAATCAATGTAAAATGGAGGCCGCTCGTGAGAAGACCCCGGGATGTCGGGGATAGCATAGTATAGGATAGCATAGGCAGTGTAGGTTTATTTTCCTGCATTCTTTTTATTTTGGGTTGTAATAATTTAGATATTATTTTCGAACTCTTTTGTGCACGCGCTTGTTTGTTGTTTGAGGTTTACCTTATTGAGTTTCTATTTAAGACAATACGAGTTAATTAAGGCGACTGTGCTAAACCACGGGACTTGAGGGATGCCTCACACCTTCCCCTCGGTCAACAGAATTCCTTAACTGGAATCTCTATCGTTGACCAGTTTTTTAGAGTCAAACTTGTTTTGAAAGGGATATTGATTTTACGGTGACTTGGCACACCAAAACTCGATGCCAGGTGGCGGCTCTTTTTCTCTAAATAAAATCCCTTTTCGAATCACAAAATTCGTCACTTTCAATTTGAAAACCCTTTTGAACTAAACGTATAAATCATTTGTGGGAAAAAAAAGGGTGTGACAGCTCTGGGGACTCTGTTGGCAAATTTTTTTAGAATTCGAGCTTTTGAAAAAATGACTCGTATTGGCTTGGTTAGAGACTCTTGGGTGGACATTTTGTTGGTTAATCGTTTTGCCTTATTTGCTATTTTTCTGAGTTTGTCGCATTTTCATTGCCTGTTACTGCTTTATATCTGGCATCATTTGGATAACCCCCCAATTCTTTTTGCAACAAGTTTCGGAGTACGTTGTAAGCGTACACGACCTTTTCGAGAGTCATCCAAATTCTTAGGGAGGGGGCATTTCAAGCGTGGAGTAGGCGGAAAGCAAAGCAGCCGCTATCGACCACGTGCCTCCTCGAACAGCCTTTGTTAGTGAGCCCCAGCCTAGGTCAGCCTTTAGGACACTCTTATTTGCATCATATCATTTGGACCTAGCAGGACTCGATCCTTGGTATCGCGTTCCTTTGTAGGAGACTTGTCTCAAAATAATGTCAAACTGGGCCCGCGACCCAAAAAGGCATTTATCATCCCTATGTGTTACTTGTTGCATCTTGAGGGTAAAAAGGTCATTTGGCAGATTGATTTTTTTAGGAGTGTTTGAAAAGGAAAATGAGAAGACTTGAAAGTAGTAAGTGGGTGTCGAAAAGAAATTTAGTAGCTTTAGGATTTTTAGTGTCTTTTATTAAAAAAAAAATAAAAAAATTCTTATTTCTATGCATTTTGTTCAAAAAATAAAATTCCAAGAAAGATTTTACTTTCATTATTTCTGTTGTTTCGTTTTAGTCTCTTTAGTACATGTCTTAGTTAAAAATCCAAAAAGATTTTAATTTTTTATTTTACTCCATGTTTTTGAAAAAAAAAAAAAGGTGAAATAGTTGTTCTTTTCGAGTCAGCGGTCAGTTTTTTAAAATGTCCTTAACAGTTTAATCGGGACGAACTACGCACATCTGATTCCCGTCCTTCGAGGCTGGATACGTAGGCAACCCTCATCGGGTCCGGTATTATTTGGTCTTGTGTCTCGGGTTGGTGCAGGGAATGTTCTTCGTTAAACTTTGTTAGTTAGGCACGTGGTCAATAGTGGCACACCAAAACTCGATGTCAGGTGGCGGCTCTTTTTCTCTAAATAAAATCCCTTTTCGAGTCACAAAATTTGTCACTTTCAATTTGAAAACCCTTTTGAACTAAACGTATAAATCATTTTGTGGGGAAAAAAAGGGTGTGACAGCTCTGGGACTCTGTTGGAAATTTTTTTTAGAATTCGAGCTTTTAAAAAAATGACACGTATTGGCTTGGTTAGAGACTCTTGGTGGACGTTTTGTTGGTTAATCGTTTTGCCATATTTGCTATTTTTCTGAGTTTGTCGCATTTTCATTGCCTGTTACCGCTTTATATCTGGCATCATTTGGATAACCCCCCCCCCCCCCCCCAAATTTTTTCTGCAACAAGTTTCGGAGTACGTTGTAAGCGTACACGACCTTTTTGAGAGTCATCCAAATTCTTAGGGAGGGGGCATTTCAAGCGTGGAGTAGGTGGAAAGCAAAGCAGCCACTATTGACCACGTGCCTCCTCGAACAACCTTTGTTAGTGAGCCCCAGCCTAGGTCAGCCTTTAGGACACTCTTATTTGCATCATATCATTTGGACCTAGCAGGACTCGATCCTTGGTATCGCGTTCCATTGTAGGAGACTTGTCTCAAAATAATGTCAAACTGGGCCCGCGGCCCAAAAAGGCATTTATCATCCCTATGTGTCACTTGTTGCATCTTGAGGGTAAAAAGGTCATTTGGCTGACTGATTTGCTGAGGAGTGTTTGAAAAGGAAAATGAGAAGACTTGAAAGTAGTAAGTGGGTGTCGAAAAGAAATTTAGTAGCTTTAGGATTTTTAGTGTCTTTTATAAAAAATAAAATAAAATAAAAGATTTTCTTATTTCTATGCATTTTGTTCAAAAAATAAAATTCCAAGAAAGATTTTACTTTCATTATTTCTGTTGTTTAGTTTTAGTCTCTTTAGTACATGTCTTAGTTAAAAATCCAAAAAGATTTTTATTTTTTGTTTTACTCCATGTTTTTGAAAAAAAAAAAAAGAGAAATAGTTGTGCTTTTCGAGTCAGCGGTCAGTTTTTTAAAATGTCCTTAACAGTTTAATCGGGACGAACTACGCACATCTGATTCCCGTCCTTCGAGGCTGGATACGTAGGCAACCCTCATCGGGTCCGGTATTATTTGGTCTTGTGTCTCGGGTTGGTGCAGGGAATGTTCTTCGTTAAACTTTGTTAGTTGTGCCAAAAAGTGAGGTCGTTCATGTACTTATCTTGCTTGGTCAATAGAGAGTCAACTTTGGTAGATCATACACCTGTTGTCACTTTTAGTTCATTTAGGTCATTTTCTCTTTTCAGGATCCCGAGGGCCGGGAGTACCTATCTATAGGTCTATGTCAGTCATTCACAGTTTGTTTTGGTAAATGCAGGATGGATACGTCAACCCGCTCGAAAGTACTAATGGTTGTTAAAATCCCAAAGAAGCTATGTAGGTGGTGGAAAATTTTCAAACCCTAGAACAAAAAGAATCGATGAATAGACTAGGAACCCTTATTTCATTAATTGATATGACACCTCGTCCTGACTTGACTGAGGCGTTGTTGAGATTCTGGAACCCACAGGAGATGATTTTCAAATTTGGGGATTGTGAAATGACACCTACATTAGCTGAGATATCCGGTTTGACCCCCCTTCCATATTTGGATAAGGAAATGATCCTTCCCCAGGCTCATTCGGGAAAGATTTCGACTACACATACGTTGCCAATAGGGAGTGTTTTAGTTAAATGCATACTAACCGTTAGATCTGAAAGTGCACAGGTGTCATAGGATTAGCATTGCACTGGAAAAAGTGGACCTAAATTGTACGGAGAGGAGCCGCTCCCTTCTCCCTTTACCCTAGACAAAAAAGAATATCCGAATTCACCGCGCATACATAAGCAGCCATTTAGACCAAAAGAGGACCCGTCTTCTCCATTTTTTTTAACAGCCACCAAACCACGATAGGTCTCCATTATAATCACTAACCATAGCTCACCATTTTCATCACTTAAAACGCCACGATGAACACCATTAAAACCGCCTGAATATACCTACATATACATCGTGAACCACTCCATTTTCCTGAAACCTGCAACCAAACCGTCCCTCACTTTTATTTCCGTTCAAAGAACCCCTAATACACTACCGTTCAACCACCTTACTAGTTAATTTTCTGTCACATTGAGTTGAAATTTAACGGGGTTTCCAGTCGAGGTTCCGGATTCCATTTAGAGGATTTATGTCGGCGATTAGGTGTTATCGTATTTTTCGTTACATTGCGGAGCAATCTCGCCCATTCTACAAATTGTCGGAAATCTGCACGAGACTCATTGTGAAGGTCTAATTTCTCACTTAATCCCCCGTTTTTATCTCATTTGTTCATTGGTTTTTTCTTAGATAATGTGTTTTTTGATTGATGTTAATCCCATATTATGTCTAAATGGTTCTTATTTGTTGTGTTTTGTTACTGCTTATTTGTTTGATTTTAGACGGAAGTAGCTACATTTTGTTTCTTTAGTTGCCATTTCTCTATAGTAGTATTTAGTCTTTTGCTTTGCTCTTTGAAAATAATTGATTAAAATAGTAGTTGATTAATGGAAGAGGGGCATGGGGTTAAAATAATGAAGAAGTGTGAATCTGATCGTGAGTTAGGGAAGAAGTTTTAGTTGGATGCAGTAGATTCATTTTATTGGTATTATTTTCTATTTGATCTAGTTTGATTAGGTATCGTTTTGTTTAATTTAATTATTTACTCCTTTGTTTTGTAATTGGGTTGCTGGATTGGATATTGAAATAGAAAAGCAAGTTTGGGCGTAAATGTTTTATTGCATTTCAACAGCTAGAATCTTGTGGGACCCGTGAATTAAATGGGAAAATTTTAAGATCCGGCATAAACGTTAGAGAAATATGTTAGGTTTATTAATTGCGTGTGTGTTTTCCCTTACTCGCTTTCGAATATTATGTATTCATTCCCGGGTGGGATGTCCCGGAGGAAATCAATGTAAAATGGAGGCCGCTCGTGAGAAGACCCCGGGATGTCGGGGATAGCATAGGCAGTGTAGGTTTATTTTCCTGCATTCTTTTTATTTTGGGTTGTAATAATTTAGATATTATTTTCGAACTCTTTTGTGCACGTGCTTGTTTGTTGTTTGAGATTTACCTTATTGAGTTTCTATTTAAGCCAATACGAGTTAATTAAGGCGACCGTGCTAAAACCACGGGACTCGAGGGACGCCTCACACCTTCCCCTCGGTCAACAGAATTCCTTAACTGGAATCTCTGTCGCTGACCAGTTTTTTAGAGTCAAACTTGTTTTGAAAGGGATATTGATTTTACGGTGACTTGGCACACCAAAACTCGATGCCAGGTGGCTGCTCTTTTTCTCTAAATAAAATCCCTTTTCGAATCACAAAATTCGTCACTTTCGATTTGAAAAGCCTTTTGAACTAAACGTATGAATTATTTTGTGGGAGAAAAAAAGGGTGTGACAGCTCTGGGGGCTCTGTTGGCAAATTTTTTTAGAATTCGAGCTTTTAAAAAAATGACTCGTATTGGCTTGGTTAGAGACTCTTGGGTGGACGTTTTGTTGGTTAATCGTTTTGCCTTATTTGCTATTTTTCTGAGTTTGTCGCATTTGCATTACCTGTTACCGCTTTATATCTGGCATCATTTGGATACCCCCCCAATTCTTTCTGCAACAAGTTTCGGAGTACGTTGTAAGCATACACGACCTTTTCGAGAGTCATCCAAATTCATAGGGAGGGGGCATTTCAAGGGTGGAGTAGGCGGAAAGCAAAGCAGCCGCTATCGACCACGTGCCTCCTCGAACAACCTTTGTTAGTGAGCCCCAGCCTAGGTCAGCCTTTAGGACACTCGTATTTGCATCATATCATTTGGACCTAGTAGGACTCGATCCTTGGTATCATGTTCCTTTGAAGGAGACTTGTCTCAAAATAATGTCAAACTGGGCCCGCGGCCCAAAAAGGCATTTATCATCCCTATGTGTTACTTGTTGCATCTTGAGGGTAAAAAGGTCATTTGGCAGACTGATTTTGTGAGGAGTGTTTGAAAAGGAAAATGAGAAGAATTGAAAGTAGTAAGTGGGTGTCGAAAAGAAATTTAGTAGCTTTAGGATTTTTAGTGTGTTTTATTAAATATATATATATATATATATATATATATATATATATATATATATATATATATATATATATATATATATATATATATTCTTATTTCTATGAATTTTGTTCAAAATAAAAATTCCAAGAAAGATTTTACTTTCGTTATTTCTGTTGTTTCGTTTTAGTCTCTTTAGTACATGTCTTAGTTAAAAATCCAAAAGGACTTTTATTTTTGTTTTACTCCATGTTTTTGAAAAAAAAAAAGGAGAAACAGTTGTTCTTTTCAAGTCAGCGGTCAGTTTTTTAAAATGTCCTTAACAGGCTAATCGGGACGAACTACGCACATCTGATTCCCGTCCTTCGAGGCTGGCTACGTAGGCAACCCTCATTGGGTCCGGCATTATTTGGTCTTGTGTCTAGGGTTGGTGTAGGGAATGTCCTTCGTTACACTTTGTTAGTTGTGGCAAAAAGTGAGGTCGTTCGTGTACTTTTCTTGCTTGGTCAATAGAGAGTCAACTTTGGTAGATCGTACACCCGTTGTCACTTTTAGTCCATTTAGGTCATTTTCTCTTGTCAAGATCCCGAGGGCCGGGAGTACCTATCCGTAGGTCTATGTCAGTCATTCACAGTTTGTTTTGGTAAATGCAGGATGGATACGTCACCCCGCTCGAAAGTATTAATGGTTGTTAAAATCCCAAAGAAGCTATGTAGATAGTGGAAAATGTTCAAACCCTTGGAACAAAAAGAATTGATGAATAGACTAGGTATCCTTATTTCATTAATGGATATGACACCTCGTCCTGACTTGACTGAGGCGTTGTTGAGATTCTGGAACCCACAGGAGATGATTTTCAAATTTGGGGATTGTGAAATGACACCTACATTAGTTGAGATAGCCGGTCTGACCCGCCTTCCATATTTGGATAAGGAAATGACCCATCCCCAGGCTCATTCGGGAAAGATTTCGACTACACATACGTTGCCAATAGGGAGTGTTTTAGTTAAATAACTATTGATCGTTAGATCTGAAAGTGCACAGGTGTCATAGGATTAGTATTGCACTGGACAAAGTGGACCTAAACTGTACGGAGAGGAGCCGCTCCCTTCTCCCTTTACCCTAGACAAAAAAGAATATCCTAATTCACCCCGCACACATAAGCAACCATTTAGACCAAAAGAGGACCCATCTTCTCCATTTTTTTTTTAACAGCCACCAAACCACCATAGCTCTCCATTATAATCACTAACCATAGCTCACCATTTTCATCACTTAAAACTCCACGATGAACACCATTAAAACCGCCTGAAAATACCTCCATATACACCGTGAACCACTCCATTTTCCCGAAACCAGCAACCAAACTGTCCCTCACTTTTATTTCCGTTCAAATAACCCCTAATGCACTACCGTGCAACCACCTTACTAGTTAATTTTTTGTCACGTTGAGTTGAAATTTAACGGGGTTTCCAGTTGAGGTTCCGAATTCCATTTACATTGAGTTGAAATTTAACGGGGTTTCCAGTTGAGGTTCCGGATTCCATTTAGCGGCTTTCTGTCGGTGATTTGGTGTTATCGTATTTTTCGTTACATTGCGGAGCAATCTCGCCCATTCTACAAATTGTCGGAAATCTGCACGAGACTCATTGTGAAGGTCCAATTTCTCACTTAATCCCTTGTTTTTATCTCATTTGTTCATTGGTTTTTTATTAGATAATGTGCTTTTTGATTGATGTTATTCCCATATTATGTCTAAATGGTTCTTATTTGTTGTGTTTTGTTACTGCTTATTTGTTTGATTTTAGACGGAAGTAGCTACATTTTGTTTCTTTAGCTGTCATTTCTCTATAGTAGTATTTAGTCTTTTGCTTTGCTCTTTGAAAATAATTGATTAAAATAGTAGTTGATTAATGGAAGTGGGCCATGGGGTTAAAATAATGAAGAATTGTGAATCTGATCGTGAGTTAGGGAAGAAGTTTTAGTTGGATGTAGTAGTTTCATTTTATTAGTATTATTTTCTATTTGATCTAGTTTGATTAGGTACCGTTTTGTTTAATTTAATTATTTACTCCTTTGTTTTGTAATTGGGTTGCTGGATTGGATATTGAAATAGAAAAGCAAGTTTGGGCGTAAATGTTTTATTGCATTTCAACAGCTAGAATCTTGTGGGACCCGTGAATTAAATTGGCAAATTTTAAGATCCGACATAAATGTTAGACAAATATGTTAGGTTTATTAATTGCTTGTGTGTTTTCCCTTACTCGCTTTCGAATATCATGTATTCATTCCCGGGTGGGATGTCCCTGAGGAAATCAATGTAAAATGGAGGCCGCTCGTGAGAAGACCCTGAGATGTCGGGGATAGCATAGGCAGTGTAGGTTTATTTTCCTGCATTCTTTTTATTTTGGGTTGTAATAATTTAGATATTATTTTTGAACTCTTTTGTGCGCGCGCTTGTTTGTTGTTTGAGATTTACCTTATTGAGTTTCTATTTAAGCCAATACGAGTTAATTAAGGCGACCGTGCTAAAACCACGGGTCTCGAGGGTTGCCTCACACCTTCCCCCCGGTCAACAGAATTCCTTAACTGGAATCTCTGTCGCTGATCAGTTTTTTAGTGTCAAACTTCTTTTGAAAGGGATATTGATTTTACGGTGACTTGGCACACAAAAACTTGATGCCAGGTAGTGGCTCATTTTCTCTAAATAAAATCCCTTTTCGAATCACAAAATTCGTCACTTTCAATTTGAAAACCCTTTTGAACTAAACGTATAAATCATTTTGTGGGGAAAAAAAGTGTGACAGCTCTGGGGACTCTGTTGGCAATTTTTTTTAGAATTCGTGCTTTTAAAAAAATAACTTGTATTGGCTTGGTTAGAGACACTTGGGTGGACGTTTTGTTGGTTAATCGTTTTGCCTTATTTGCTATTTTTCTGAGTTTGTCGCATTTTCATTGCCTGTTACCGCTTTATATCTAGCATCATTTGGATAACCCCCCAATTCTTTCTGTAACAAGTTTCGGAGTACGTTATAAGCGTACACGACCTTTTCGAGAGTCATCCAAATTCATAGGGAGGGGGCAGTTCAAACGTGGAGTAGGAGGAAAGCAAAGCAGCCGCTATCGACCACATGCCTCCTCGAACAGCCTTTGTTAGTGAGCCCTAGCCTAGGTCAGCCTTTAGGACGCTCTTATTTGCATCATATCATTTGGACCTAGCAGGACTCGATCCTTGGTATCGTGTTCCTTTATAGGAGACTTGTCTCAAAATAATGTCAAACTGGGCCCGCGGCCCAAAAAGGCATTTATCATCCCTATGTGTTACTTGTTGCATCTTGAGGGTAAAAAGGTCATTTGGCAGATTGATTTTTTGAGGAGTGTTTGAAAAGGAAAATGAGAAGACTTGAAAGTAGTAAGTGGGTGTCGAGTAGAAATTTAGTAGCTTTAGGATTTTTAGTGTCTTTTATAAAAATAAAAAAAAAATAAAAAAAAAAGATTTTCTTATTTCTATGCATGAATAATCTGGCGAACCAAAACATATACGGGTTATATATAAATAAAATGACATTGCTCGCTAAAAGTGCTTCCGTCCGCGCGCTGGTTTAGGCCTTTAGTTTTACTATCGAGGTCGAGTGTTCGAATCTGATCAGCCCTAATGACTTTCTTTTTTTAAAAAAAACATAGCATTGTTTAGAAAATTTACTGAGTCAGGTCTGGATCATTTGACACCTACCCAAAAATAAAGTTTCTAAACCAAGTGAGAGCTTATGAATGGTTGTTTTATGACTTGTATAAAAAAAAATTATTTAGTAATATTTTCAATGAGTGTATTATAGACAAGTTTCAAAAATAGAAGCTCATCGAGGAGAGTTGAAATTTTATACTTGAATTGTGTTTTTCTAAACTATGATGTCATTATAGTGATTTATAAGTTATTGTCTTTGTTGAGCTTCTGAGTAGTTATTTCGTGGCTTGTGAAGAAAAAAGTATTTAGTAATATTTGTAATGAGTTTATTACGGATACGTTTTAAAAAATAGAAGCTCATCGAGGAGAGTTGTAATTTAACACCTTGATTGTATTTTTCTAAATTACGTTGTCGTTATAGTGACTTATTCATTTGTTCACTTCAGAAGTGGCTCAAGGAGGGAGACTAGTGAAGCCTTTGCTTTAGGCCCCTAAAAATTTGAGGCTCCAATATTTTTTAGTTAAGTGTCAATTTTATGATTTGAGCTTCGCTTAAACAATATTGTAGTTTGTAGAAATATAAAAAAAGTAAACAATAAAAGGAAAACTGTCTACTTATATTGTAAAAATATTTTAGAATTTTGCATTAGACTACTACTCATATCTTCATATTAGGAAATAAATTTTATACAACAATATCCAACAGATTGTATTGCTAACGCATGGTTAACATCTTATTAGCTTGAATTAATACTTACTAAGATAAATGATAGCAATAATATTATTAAGTGAAATTAAAGATTTTATGTTATTAAGGATATACACTATAAACAAAACTATGAAAAAACTTATAGGCCTCTTATTAAAAGTACTTTTTTTTAATTAAATTTTTTTAAATATCGACACTGCTTGCAAAAAATTCTGTGTACGCCACTGGTCTCTACTGTATGCATTCTCTCAATATTCCTCATAGAAACTTGCCTCGAGGAGTTTTATATGCTAAAGACGGAAGTGTACGTCTTTACAATTTTCAAAAGCCTAAGAAAGGTAAGTACCTAATCAGTTCTTCTTCTAGTTTTAGTATGAAGAAACTTTGGTACAGAACTTGTAACTTTATGATTAAGTGGAAGTTGGAAGATTTTAGGGCTAAATCTGAAAGTGGGCAGCTACGTGTCATATTTAATTCAACAATTTAATAGAGTTAAATGATTATACTGCTCTCTATTAGCAGTTTAATTCTTTTAAGCACATATGCTATGAATTTTTTTGTAAAGATCCTAGATTTCGGTGGAGTGGAGGAAAAGAGATTTGATTTCAAGGGAGTGAGACAATTGATCCAAGCTGATCTCAGGGAGCGACCTATACCAAATGCGCAGTTGCACAAACCTGAATTCAACATGCCTCATGAGATAAAAAAAAAACTACTGTGACCTGTTGGACAATTGGCCACAAGGAGAATCAGACTATAAGTAAGTCTCGCAAGAAGTATTTTTTGTGGGAAATTTACTTTTTTCCAGTCATTAAACCTGTTTTTAACCTTCTCACGAATGTAAAGATCCAAGGTTTTTTGGCTTCCCTCATATTTTCCAATGAATTTCTCTGTTCTTATGTTACCCATGTCTTTTTCTAATTGTTTCTTTTCTGGTTTCACCTAAAATGGTTGTATCAAGCCCCAATGTGTTGGAGCTCCCAAGTTAAACTGATTTTCCTTGAGGCAATACATCAAGTTATGCGGAAGGACCACAAAAATTGTAAAAATTTCCAACTTCCTACTCATTTTGTTGCTTATTGGTGGTGTACCCGAATTCAAGACCAGCCAGCCTCATTCGAAAAAGTCTTTTATTTTCCGACAGACCCAAGATCCCCGAGCCGCACACATGACTCACTTTATGACAAGCCAAATGGAGTTGTATTTTATGCCAGAAACTTCAAACGTCACTCCGATTTTCGTCTCACTATGGTGATAGATGTGCTGGAGCGTGTAATTCCTGAACTTTTATCAGGCGTTTATCTGGACTTGGTCGAGACACCATTCAAGAATGACGTAGTTTGGGAGGTATCAGAGACAAATGAATGGACTAAGACAACGTAAGATGCTCCTATAAACGTACTATTTTTTTTCATTGGTTGGTGTTCATATTTGGACTGTGTTTGCTTTAGTAATCTGACTTGTATAAACCTACTATTTTATTTTCAGGGTTAAGGAGTATCTTTTCAGGAATCCTTCATTTTTCTGCTTGGTAAGTTTTACGCATTCTCTTTTTTATTTCTTGTCACCTTTAAGTCTCAACTTTAAGCAAATTTGCTTACTGTCTGAATATTGTAACAACATCAGGACTAGAGACCAGCTGCTTGGGAATTGTTCATTTATTTGGAAGCTCAGAAGAAAAAAGTATACAATAGTAGCCATTTTGCTTTCTGACTGATGTCGCTGATTATGATATCGCTTTTGTCAACACTTTGTTATGTTCTTGTTTGTTCTAGGATTCTCTTAGTCACTTTGAGTTTCTTGCATTATTCTCCGGAACATTTAGACATATTTTCTTTATTGATGTTGTAGAATTCTAAACATTCGCTCATGCACACAGTCGAAAAGTGACTATTCCAATGGAAAACTGCATCTGTTTGACTTAAATATGCTTCCTTCTACTTTGTTTCCAGTAAGAGTAGACTGAAAAATGCAGAACTGCACTGCCAACATGCTTAAAATTTAGTTATTCTCTGTTCAACCATTGGAGTTAAAGAAATGTGTTGAAGTTTTTCATTTAATGAATAGGTTTGGATATGTGTATAATGTGGATGTATTGAATAAGGTAGTTGAGGTTCTTTGTAGGTCTAAGCTTGTTGAGGAGACTGAACATGTTGTGTTGAAGTTGAAAGATTGGATAAAGCCGAATGAGGTTACTTATAGATGGTTAATATATGGTTTTTGTGATGTTGGTGATGTGATTGAAGGTTCAAAGATTTGGAATTTAATGGTTGATGAAGGTTTTGAACCTAATATTGCATGTGTTGAGGCTATGATGGAGATACTTTTCAAGAATAATAAGTATGTCAAAGCGTTGAAGGTGTTTCAATCAGTGAGAGTAAATAGGATGAGTGAATTAGGGGTTGAGACTTATAGGTTGGTGATTAATTGGTTGTGCAAGAAAGAGAGACTTGGAGAGTGTTATGAAGTGTTTAAAGAAATGCAAAAGAGAGGGATTGACGCAGAAAATTTTACGTTAGCGTCGATAACGTAATGATTGCTGGTGGTGGAATTTCAGTTTGGATTATCAAATGTGCGTGTAGTTGTTCTTCTGCTCAACGTATTCACTACTGCATCTGGTAAGTCCACTATCTTTTCTTTCTCGGTGCTCGGATTCTTAAAAGTGTCAATGGGCGTGTCGAATTCTTCAAAAATAGTGTAACTTTTGAGAATCCGATATGAATATGATAACATTTTTAAAGTGTCGAAGCAACATAACATATGTTTTTAGAGCTTTTTTCATTGAATCCTTCATGCATGCAAAACCTTAAAGTTTTACTCTTTTGGCATCGATCAACAGTGCCATAGTCAGTACGACTTAAAACAATTTTGAACCATATTTGCTATTATTTTAAAATTTCTCTTATGCTTTGGGGATTGGATAATTTGTATATATAAAAGAAAATTTACTTTTATCATTTTTGCACAATATAAATTTTTAAAGAACGAAATTCAATCGAGTCGCTAGAACACAGTAGTTACAAAAACTTTGTATTCATCTTAAGAAATCCCTTTAATATGGACAAATTCAATTTATAGAACTTATAAATTTAGAAGGGCTGAAATATCAAACACTTAAATTTTAAATCCTGAATCCGCAATTGTCAGCCCTTAACCAGACGTCTTGATGGAGTTTGAACCCTGTGAATGGAATGTCCCTAGCAGGGAACACTTCCTCATTTAAATTGTCTATACCTGACGTGAATCAAAATGGATATCCTCTAACCTGGAAAACCTCTTCCATCAAAAATGGAGTTGATCAGGTTTAATCCAGGTGAATCAGAAGAGTGGAGGTAGTAAGGGTGATTGACATCATAGGAAGTGACTGTGTTTGTTGTGCTTTCAGTGGTCTCTCCCATTTCTGCTTAGCTTGACAATGATGTAATTTGATAGTAAGTGAGGTGATTTTGATTGAGAAAATTGTATCAAAACTTTGGATCGAGCTACTGCTGCTCTGATACCATGACAGAAATGTAAATTGAAGATTGTGATTTGGAAATTTTTTTTGTGTATTCAATCATGGAAAGATTACATCCATTTACACTATTACAAAGGATCTACTGTGTAATTATCTAAGGACTGAATACAAATAATTAAATCTATGTAACAAACTAACTAATTATCTACACCTCATCATTGCTCTAGAATCTACCTAGAAATATCTGTAAAAACAAGAGGAAAATACATAAATCCCCCAGCGTATACTCGGATTAATTATGACGCACCCAACCTTTGCGGGCAACCTATTACCCCCCTGGCCTTATTTTTTCAGTATTTTTGTGACCTTTTAGGCTAACATGGCACCAAAAAAAAAATATAATTTAAAAATGGCGAGTGAGGGCAGTAAAAATAGTTTTTATATTTTAATAAAAATTAGTTTTTAAAAATTTATTTATATCCTCTCACCCACCCCCACCCTCTCTTTCTTCCACATTTCATATGCCCAATTGTTAAAGCTTCAATCTTTATTGATTTTGAAGAAGATTTACTTAGTTGGAGACCAACCCAAATGCTAAATGTGAGTCTTTTATCTCAGCAAAATGTGAGTCGTTTATCACCACCACCACCACTGCCACGTCAGCACCACCGCCATCCATCACCACCTCCAAAAACTATGCATTTTGCTCCAAAAATGACAACCTTGGAGAGTAAACACTCTAACCACGATAAAAACAACGATAAAAAGCATGATAAATCTCATGGGAAATCGAAAAAGAAGGCAAATTGGGGGAAGAAGCTAGGATTTATGTTTATTGGTGTTGTTGGGTCTTGCAGGTGTGTGTGTTGGGATTCTTGTTGATCAAGAGAAGACAATTAACTTTGAATATTTGTTTTTGTTTCTTTGCTATATCCGTACAATCTTGATTTTTTTTTTTCCGGGTGTTGGGGGGTTGGCGGCCTGAAATGAAGAAAAAGGGGGGTTTATGATGAAATTGAATGTGTGTGTTAATGGAGGAAGAAAATGAGTTGAATGTGTGTGTGTTAATGGAGGAAGAAAATTGGTTGGTTAATTTCTTGAAAAAAATATTTATGATTACAACAACAACAACCCAGTGAAATCCCACAATGTGGGGTCTGGGGAGGGTAGAGTGTACGCAGACCTTACTCCTACCAAGGTAGGACGGCTGTTTCTGAAAGACCCTCGGCTCAATAAAAAACATAAAAAGAGGTCAGATAAGGCTAAGAGATTCAAAAAAAAAAATTATGATTGATGAAAGAAATTGAATGTGTGTGTGTTGATGGAAGAAGAAAATTGGTTGAATGTGTGTGTGTGTATTAATGGAGGAAGAAAATGGGTTGAATGTGTGTGTTAATGGAGGAAGAAAATGGGTTGAATGTGTGTATTAATGGAGGAAGAAAATGGGTTGAATATATGTGTGTTAATGGAGGAAGAAAATAGATTGAATGTGTGTTGTTAATGAAGGAAGAAAATGGGTTGAATGTATGTGTGTGTTAATGGAGAAAAAAAATTGGTTGAATGTATGTTGTTAATTTTGAAGAAAATGGGTTGAATGTGTGTGTGTTAATGGAGGAAGAAAATGGGTTGATGGATTTCTTGAAATGAAGAAGAAGAAGAAGAAGAAGAAGAAGAAGAAGAAGAAGAAGAAGAAGAAGGGTTTAGTGATGAAGAAGACAAAATTAATGGTTTAATGGTTAATTAGAGGTTAATTAGTGTAAATATAATTAATAAAAGAAAAAATAAAAGAAAAATCTAATGAAAAAAAGAAAGGAAAAGTGGCAGTGACGTGTCAGTGATGTGGCAGTGTCGTGGCAATGACGTGGCACCAATGTGGGGGAGAGTGTGCAACACTCTCCAATGTGCAACTGGGCATCAATTTTTTTTATTTATTTTTTGCCACATCAGTCAAAAAGGAGTACAAAAATACAGAAAAAATAAGACCAGGGGGTAATAGGTCGTCCGCAAAGGTTGAGTGCGTCATAATTAATTCGAGTATACGTTGGGGGAGTTTTTATGTATTTTCCCTAAAAACAAGTGTATAAGAATCTATCTACTCGTTTGGGCTAGTGTGCACTTCAGCACAATATTCACGCAGCCCATATATTCAAAATTAGGCCCAATCCCATGTATTAGCCCATTGGTAGTCAAAGTCTAAATAAGACTTCTAGATTGTTCTGACCAAACTCAAGTGTGACTCTCGTTTCTTGTAAACTCCATATCAGAAATGTCATCATCCTCCATGGAATTTTGCTCATGTTTCTTGCTTGATCGATCAGAATGAAGAGCTTTGAGAGCTTCCTTTTCTTCAACACCTAGTAAGATTGCACTTTGGTATGCCACATTGCTCATTGTTAGTACATACTCCTCCTCAACTCCAGAAATAGTTTAAATTCATCATTTCATATAACTACTTCATAGTATTTACATACATGCATGTAAGAGCAAAACTTCTACTTATGGATGTTGTGTGCTTATCAAATGACTAGTTTCTGGACACATGCGTTGCACGTATGTTCCAATTTTGCAAGTATAGTTCTTTTTTAACCATAGATAATAATATTAAAACATGCGCGTATGATTAATTCTACATTTGATGGAAAAAAGTACAAGCTGAATTTCATAAATAGTTAACCTACTCAAATGACTTGATTGGTTAACACAACATATTATGAATTGTTTAAAGTTGCAAAGTTGAACAATTAAGTTTAGTTAGGTAGGTGCGATGTTAAATGAGATAAATTTTGTAATTAGGTGTCGGCATATGATATAATTGTACATAGCCCAACACTTTGTTATAGATAACATTCTTGATGTATGTTTCACCCCAACGTTTTATTTGCTCCGCCATAACTATGACTCTTATTATGAATGTTATATTGATGCTCTCAGTTATGCTCGGATCTCAAATCTTCTTGGGACAGGATAGCATGTTTTGTCAAAAATAGTTCCTTACAATCATAAACTCAAGAGCATGTTGAGTCCTTTCTTTAGTTTGATATATATTTTTTTTCAATTTTTCATGAACAATCCTATATTTGATCCATTAAAAAGATAAAAAAAAATTATATTCTACATTAAATGAAAAGAGATGAAAATAATTGTAAAATTCTAAATCACAAAAGAAAGAGACGGAATTATCCTTTGACCAAAAATATAGTGAAGATCATATTATACTAACTAATTAACAACAAATTAAAGGAGGAAGAGTTTTGCACCCTTAACATATATATTCTTTTTTTATTTACACCTCATCCTATATTTTTAATGATTTTCACTTTTACTTTTATAATTTCTTATAAAAATATCCATTGTTATTTGTGACTCAATACAATTCAAATATCCCTAAAATTATCTTCTTGTTGGTCTCCAAAGATGATAGATAGCTTTATCACTAATTGCTTTATGCTACTATTTTAGTTTTTGTTAAAAATAAAGGCTGAGCGAAGATCACATTTGAGTCAGGACAAACCTCTAGCACCAAAATCTTTGATTTTGATTGACGAAAAATCTCAACATCACTAATTTATAAAGATTTACTCCAACTGCAAAAAGCCAAATAAATATGGTCACGTTTATTTATATTATAATAACATTTGCACAATTAATTAACATAAAAACAGAAGAACAAAGCAAGTATCATTTATCATATTCCAAAAAAAATAACTTATATACAGAACATTATGAAATCTATTTATTTGAAGAATGAGATACAAGGAGATGGAAGAAAAAGAAGCGGAGAATTTGATGTTTTGATGGCAACATATAAAGGCTGTAATGAATATTATAACAGGGTAGAAGCTAAGAGGACGAAACCAATAAACATTGGAACATGAAAAGGTTATCTTCTAAATGCCATTAAGAAAATTGCCAGTTACAGTTATTTTTACTTCATAGTTTGTTAATACTTTCTTAATTTTGTTAGTCCTGATTTTCGCATAAAATCAGTAAAATTCTCATTTCACTCCAAATAATTTGATGTAAAATCGCCACGATTCTTCCTCTTCCTTTTATATTTAATTTACCATCCCAATACTTACATTACCATTCTATAAATTTATATATAATATAAAGCTAGGCATAAATAAGGTAATGTGGCACCTCTCTATGGCCATCATTCCTATTTATCTTTTCTCCTTTTTTTGAATTTTGCCCTTATTTTTTTAATTATTTAATTTTAAAAAGTCATCTCCATAACTCACACCACTTTATCTTCATAAATTCTACTTTTAATTAGTACTAATAATATTCATAACTCCCGAGCCTTTTATATTCATAACCTCCAATTATTTAATGTGTAAATTTATGGCACCTTAAAATTACACCAATATAGTATTTCCATCCAAATAAATATGCATGTTTTGACCCATGTAAATTATTCTCTACCTTTGAAGTAAGTTTTCTTTCGGTTTTCCTATTTTTGATATGTCTACGTTTTCCTTCATGTTTATGTTGTTAAAATTTTAGGTTTTCCTTTATGTTTGCTTGGTGCTTCATGTATTTTTGTTGTAAAATTCTTTCTTGATTTTAGCCGATTGAAGCAAATCATATTTGCATGTTTAAAAAAATGATTTCGATTTTCCTCTTTCTTTCCTTTTGTATTTTTTTTAAAGAATTTGATTACCTTATATTAACAATAATATAGTTTTTTCCCTTCTCAATTCTTATACATGAAGAAAAAACGTTATTTTTTTGTACTTTTTAAAGAATTTGATTACCTTATGTCAACATAGAGTTCCCCCTCTTCAATTCATATATCGAAAGTTTTCATTTGCTTAGTTAATTCTTAATTTCTTCTGATTTTTTTGTTTATCCTCGAGGTTAAATAACGTTTTATGTCTCTAACTAGGGTGTTTCGAAAGTGGAAGCACAAAAAAAAAGTCATCACATACGTGTATGCTGCTTAAGGAAGTACGTATATATCCTTCCGCATGTGGATTAACTTTTAGCAACCATAATAGAACACAAGACTGTAAAATTAGTTTGTAGTTCGAAGAATGCAGTTTAATTCATAAGAAAGTTACTTAATTACAAATATAAAAAATTACAGTACTCAAGTATTTTGTTTTTTATTGTTCATAAAAGTCTTCAAAGTTTTTAGATTTTCATAGAATATTATTATCGTTTGTTGGGTCTAAATCTTTTGAGCTTACTACTTGAAAAAAATACAAGAAATGTATTACCTATTAAGAAAATATAACATAATAGGTATTGATTTTCGGGAGGAATTGAATAAGCAAAGGTAAAGAAATGAAAAGAAAGTGAGGAAAGGAAAAGGCCAAAAACTATAAAAAAATCTTCACAAAATATTAATAAAAAAACGTTTAATATTTTATATACAACTAAATAAGGAGAAAAAAGTTTTATTAATTTTGTTTAAAGTTAAATTATCTTTAAATATATAAATATATTATTACTTCTTAGATAAATTAAAAAAAGAAAATGCATGATGATAATTGAGACAAAGAGTGTAATGGTCCTGGTCCAACTTTTAAGGTATTGTCAGCTTTGGGCCTCGATCAGCAAGGATTTATTCCTTGGGTTTTCACCCAAAAAGCGCCTCGATGGTTGATTCTGAACTAATTCTTTATAATATCCCTAAATTTCTTTTCCAATTTCAATATAGGAAACGCCTAAAGTTTAATATGCCCCTCTTCTTCACATGCTTGTCATATGTCATGTGCATCATAGAGAGAGTTTTAATTTTGTATGAAACTCATAAATACTTTTAGTCCATTGGGACTCTCACAAATTTACTTAATTATCAATCATTACAATATTAAATAATCCACGTGTAATGTTAACTTTGTATTATTATTAATGTTTTCAGCGACCAAAGAGAAGAAATATGATGAAAATGAATAGGGTCGGGTTAAACATGTGGATTTCTAAAGGAGTCGAGTATTTAAAATTTGGGGCAGGTCATTTGATTTTGAGCTTACCATATGTCCCTCCGTCAAAAATAAGAGCAAATTTCTGCCAAAAGTATAACAGGAGGGTATATTAGGACGGAACAGAAATATACTCAAACGACGCGTATATTTAAACTAGGGCAAAGGTGAAAATATATCTCTCAACTTTGCGATTTAGAGCAAATATACCCCTCGTAAAAAAAGGTATATATATACTCCTGCCGTTACAAAATGATGCAAATATATCCCTATTATTACACAAATGATGCAAATATAGCTTTTTCATTAATGGATTTTGAAAAAAAAAATATTTAGCTTATTTTTAATTAAAAAAATACCATGTGACTTTAAAAAAAAGTCTACCCATTTTTTTTAGTTGAAATATTTTTCTAAACCACAAGGTAATTTTTTCTTATGTGTCAGGTCTAATTCCTTTAAAAAAATATCTTTGCAACTTTAAAAAAAATAAGTCTAGCTATTTTTTTTAAACGAGCTAAATTGTGATATACGGCTCTTCGCATTTGCTCTTCAATTAATTAAAATGTGTACTTTTATGTGATATTCAAAGCAGAGAATGAAAAAGAAATAACCAATAAATTTTTAACAAATATCATAACGACTAAAATTAGAATCTATCTCATATTAACTCCAAAATATAAAACCTCTTAACAGAATTACCTGTTTCATTTTCGTCCACACCAATAGATTATATGGCCGGAGTTGTAAACATTTCACCGGCGCCAATTTACCGGCCAATTTCAGTTCACAAAAAACTCTATAAAAACAATAGAGTTTTGTTTGTAAAATCAATGACTCAATCTTCAGATAATAATAGTGTGAGCACTAAAGAGGAACTTAAATCAACTTCTTCATTTTCGGCGCCGTTGAATTTCAAGGCGCCGAAACCTAAGCCGTTTACGCCGAGAAGTGATAAGATTTTTGATATATTAAGTGCTTCTCTTGCTTTGATTTTTCGACTTGGTACTGGTGCTCTTGTTTCTGGGTATGATTTTGTTCATTCAATTTAGGGAGAATAGTGTTTTTGGTCCCTCAATTGCTGGAAAATTTTCATTTTGGTCCTTGTGATGTAGCGCTGTAGTATTATTCTTGTAGCTTCTTGTTACTATGTCTTGTACTTCGATTATAGTACTCCCTCCGTCCCAATTTATGTGATATAATTTGACTGGGCACGGAGTCTAAAATAAGCTAAATATATTTGTATGAGCGCAAAAGGTAAAGTTTGATGTTATATTGTTGCCAAAAAAGGAAATGTATTATTCTTTTTGGTATAGACTAAAAAGAAAAGTGTATCACATAAACTGGGATAGAGGGAGTAATGTTTTGTTGTAGCCGGTTCGGTGTGGTACTGGTAGCTCTTGTTTTTGGGTAGGATTTTCTCAAATTACTTCATTTCAATTTAATTTCATCTTTAATCACCTCAATATAGCTGAAATTTGATTTTGTGTATGTAGAATAGTCTATTTTTATTGAATGGATATAGATGATTCTTATAGCTGGCCCCAACTAATTTGGAAATTTGGGATTGAAGCTAGTAACTAGGAGGGATAAAATTAGGAATGAAGACATCCGGGACAAAATGGAGGAAGCGAGGTTGAGATGGTTTGGGCATGTGAAAAAGCGTCGATACCCCAGTAAGGAGGTGTGAGAGGTTGGCAGTGGTGGGTGTTAGGAGAGGTAGAGGTAGGCCGGAGTATTGGGGGAGGTGATTAGACATGACATGACGTATTTTCTTGAGCTTACCGAGGACATGATCTTAGATAGGAGGGTTTGGAGGTCGCGGATTATGGCAGAAGGTTAATTGGTAGTTGTATGATTTCTCGCTTTTCCGCTAGATAGGATTGGTTATCTTACTTGTACCTACTTTCTTACTAGTAGTATTAGCACTATTCTCGTAGTTTCGTGTTCTTCGTTTTCTATTACCTCTTGTGATTCTTTTACTTTGTTTATCGCATTATTTCGTTGTTGTTGTTGTTGTTGTTGTTCCTTTTTCTGAATGCTATGTACTGCTTTCCATTTCGCGTGTTTTGTTGTTGTTACTGCTTTCATATTCCCTTTTTTTTCGAACTGCTTTACTCAAGCCGAGGGTCTTTCGAAAACAGCCTTGCTATCTCTACGAGGTAGGGGTAAGGTCAGCGTACATCCTATCCTCCCCAGACCCCACTTGTGGGATTACACGGGGTATGTTGTTGTTGTTGGGATTGAAGCTAGTTGATTAACTGATTTGTTGAATGTATTGAGATAATGATATAGCATAGGGTTCCTAATTGTTGTAGTATTTGTGAATTGGGGAATAATCAAGCTTTATGATCACTTGGGAATTGTATTTCTGAGATTTGAATGAGTTATGAGGATTTTAAGCAGAGGCGGAGCGAGGATCTGAAGCTTATGGGTAGTTAGACATTTTAGTCCTTTTAAGTTATTGGGTTGTAAATTAATAATTTGTATTAATATGAATGTCTCAAGACAAATATAAGGTTTGAACTGTCGAACCCGTTTCTTACTCTCTAGCTCTACCCCTAATTATAAGACTTGTTTTGTTGAGAATTATAGGTGTTATTGACAGATTCTTCTGGATGCTTTTGATTTGATTCGATTTTAAACAATAGAACGTCAGGAGTTTAGTAGTCGCAACGTATAAGTTTTGATTTGATACCAAGTTATGTTTTGGCATTTAATACTATAGTTATTTAAGTTATGTGAGTAGCATTACAACTTCAAGGAGTGGCCTGCTAGTGACCAATGGTTGACTTGTATGTTAGGACAAGGAGATGGTGAGCTTAGTCCTAGGGAGGGGAGTAAGTCTCAGTGGATGAAACTTGCCCAAGGATAAATGGTAATCTGGGAACTACTCAAACAACAACAAAGGAAATTGTATAAGTAACTGGCAATAATAGGAACAACTCTGATGAAGGAAATTACAGAGAACTTTAAGAACAATACAAGGAGATGAGAAAACCAGAGAGAACGGGGATGAGAGGATACAGAACTTTTCACATTACACACTACTACAAGCGATACGCTACTCGTTATTTATAGGTAATTGCTAATCTCTTTCCTGGCTTCACACTTCACGCATTTCTCAATCCATCTGCCAACTGAAATCTGTTAGCATTGTTGAAGGCTTTCTCACTCTCGTGCTGCGCCTCACGTTTTCTGCTGCTTGATGAGTGGTGCCTGGCTGCTGACTGGGTCTGCTGACTGTACCATTTCAGCTGATGTGGTGGTCATAACATAAACAACAAATAGGTGAATATGGGCAAGCTTTTATATAATAATATATTTAGTGATCTCAGTATTTCGCAAGAACTTATCATAGTTTGGGCAACTAAAGTCCAACAGACTAGCTGCTAAAAGGAATGCCCTGCATAACTTTAGAGAGAGAATATGAGTCTCTACCTTCAACCAGGCAGTAATTTCTTCTGACAACAACGTGAACAGACTTCCATTATGAGAAGAAGAAGCACATCCAGTGTCATTTTTCCAAGAGAAACCCATGAACACGAAAATGGAAGGAACAATGCTTGTAGACTTACTGTCCAAGATGGATATTGCTATGAGGAAATTGAATTGAGCTGCCTCGATAGAAGTAATGTAACATAGACATATAAACAGTCCGCTACGTTGTTAAATTTTCTGTGCAGAACAATCAGCCATAGGTTAAGTTTCCCAATATCTCATTAATATGTGACCTTTCATAGTATTCGTGAAACATTTATCTTAACAAACTTAATCAAACACATTAGTTAATCAAGATTGACATGTGGCCTGAGTAGAGGTATAGGTAGTTCATAGCACGAGTGTAGATGTGCCTGGTGGAATTCTCAGCAACAAACATATTATTTGAGAGTCAAGAGGAATTTGACCTTTGGTCCCTTCTTCTGTACTTCTTGAGGGCGAGACTTGGGATATCGTTTTAAAATTACTTGCAGAAGATTCAAACCAAAGTAAGAAGATTCGTTTTTTTTTTTTTTTTTTTTTTGGTTGATATTGATCATGAGTCAAATCCTAGAGATCTTCCTTTTCATCTTTCCTTGAGTCGAGGGTCTAAAGGAAACAGCCTCTCTACCTTTACAAGGTAGGGGTAAGGTCTGTGTACACTCTACCATCCTCAGACCCCACCAGGTGGGATTATACTGGGTATGTTATTGTTATTGTTGTCAAATCCTAGAGATGCATCTGGATGGGTATTTAAAGCTTGATTGAGTAGTGAAATGCAATATGCTTTTACGTGATAAAATTATATGTGATAAATCTATTTAGCTATATGAGACAAGGCAAGGCAATGCTTCAAGATTTAAAAAAACTGAGTTGGAGTGTCCAGTTATCTTCCTAAGTGGCATACATAGTTATACCATGATATGATTTGTATGGAAGCTAGAATCCCACTTGTTGTGACACTTCAGTCTTAGGAATGATGAATTGAATCATATTGACATATTTCTTTTGGGTTTTCTGGAAGACCTTTGTATTAAATACAGATATTGATACATTTGGGATACTTATTCTTTGTATACTACTGCAGGTATTCAGCATCTTTTGTCTCCAAAAATGAGGTTCCATCTGAACAGTATGCACTTGGAATTGCTGGTAGTTATCATTCACCTTTTCGTCATGCATTTTCATCCAAAGCCTGTTAGGATGGTGTTGAGGAGAATCGGAATCAGTTGTTAGACTTTACACCTATTATCAACAAGCGTTGATACAGATACAGTTGATGTGCATAGAACAAAGTAGAGAAAGCGACATGTAAAATTCCCAAAATCAGGAGTATTAAAGGATAACCTTTATCAAACGCACTCCCGAGGAGAAAAAGAAAAAGAAAAAGAAGCAAGACCTCTTCCAAGTCATTGTTCATTAGTTAAATATATGATATGTTTTTAAAATTAATTAAGTGATAGAAGACCATGACTTGTATCTTTTAATTACTTCACTATATCATATTTTGTCATTGTTGGAGATCTTCTAGTTTCAACAACACCAAGGGAAATCTTTTGATATGTTGCTGGAAATATCCTTCCCAAGTTTTCTGATAAAGACATTATCTAACAGTTAATTTGAACTTTAGAGTGTAAGTCTTAGCTGAATGCTTTTCTGACACGAGATGTTTATAATAGGCTTCAAGGTGAAGGAAAGTTCAAATTTAGGTCCTCGACCTGAGAAGCCAATTGAGATATATGAATTTGAAAGGTATTTTTGCTGGCGAAGTATTTTAAAGCTCACTATTACATTCAACTATCAGCGTCTTATGAGAAAGTTATGCTTCTTATATATTTATTTTTTCCTGTCTCCGATCCAAGTTTTAGACTTAATTATAGACTTAATTCACCTGTTTCCTCTCTTACATTGCCTGGCACGGAACATGTGCGGATTTCTTCAGCTGCCCGTTTTGTAGGAAGGTAACTTCGGATGCATCAACTCTTTATTTCTCATTCTGATTGATAGCTATAATCTACTCAAGCATCTCCAACGTAATGTACCTATATATCAGAAGTTCTTTCAATTGTTAAAATGGTTGATTGGTGAAAGTTTACACTAATATCTGTAGAACTACTATTACAAAATTGTGTGGAACTACTATATGTAAGTGATCAACTTTAATTAGCGGAACAACTCTATGGAGCTTTAGAAAAAAGAAAAAAGAATCTTGTTACATTCTTCTTCAGCAGACTGCTACTATCCTCTTCTTCTTCTTTTTTGTTTTTAATATTATACACATTGAACTACTCATTTGATCTTTGTCCTTTCCTTTTATTCCTAATTATTAAAGATGTCTATTTATTTCAGGTTAGGGAAATAGTTGCTGTTTTAGACCTTGACGTCCTCTTTTATCCTTGCCCAAGAAATGGTCCAAATTTCCGTCCCAAGGTTGGTCAGATGGGTGGAAAGCAGCTGTTCCCCTATATGGTTAGATAACTTCTCTCCTATTGCTCCCTGTAGAGAAAATTAAGATTCAGAAGCTCACAAGACCACAAACCTTTTACATGCTCTATAATAAAACAATTAGGAGAATTGTAACCTGCATCATCATTTTGAAAGTCCTCCTATATTCACTTAAATTTTATTTATTTATTTTCAGAATGTTCTCCTCTTGTATTCCCTTGATGATATGCAACTGTGAGTCAAGAAGCATCATGTCAAAAAGTATGTTGAGACAAAAAACAAAGTGATATTTTTTACATACTTCTTTTTCCTTCAGAAACCGTCGGCCACTATGTTATTGAATGTAAATTGAAGAGCACCAGGTGTAATTCACCTGCAAACTAAGAAATTGTCTAATATATATATGTGAACCCATTTGACTGGGCACGACATTTAAGAAAGAGTGAAGACTTTTGAAACTTGTGGTTCAAAATAAGTCTTGAATATTTGTGTGGCTGTAAATCATTTCATAAAGTGAATTTGTTTCCAAATTAGGAAAGATGTCATTTATTTTGGCACAAACTAAAAAAGAAATAGGTTCATAGAACTTGACCCTAGATAGGAGGGGATGGAGGACTCATATTAGGGTAGAAGGCTAGTAGGTAGTCGCGTTTATCCTTTCTTACGAGTAGTTATGTTGCTCTATAGTTTCTTGTCTCTTGATTTCTGCGAGTTTCTGTTAGTATAATGGCTTATTTACTTTTACTTTCATTGTTTCATTTTCATAATTGATTTGATTTGTTTGCCCGTATCTGACCTTTCTTATGCTTTTTCTTGAGCCGAGGGTCTTCCGGAAACAGCCTCCCTACCTAAGGTGGGGGTAAGGTCTGCGTACACTCTACCCTCCCCAGACCCCACGTTGTGGGATTCACTGGGTATGTTGTTGTTGTTGTTGTTCATAGAAATTGAAACGGAGGGAGTATATATTTTGAAATAATCTACAAAAACTTCTTTTGGAAACAATTTTCTACTCAACGCAATTATCTGATGGCTGCAGATGGTTTAAAACATGCTTAAGTATTTTCTTCATTGGATACTGATGTCTCTTGTTTTGCATTTTCTTATTGCTCATTCTGAAAGTGAAATTGACTAGCTATGCTGTAAATCTACTGAACCTAACTTTTTCAAATTAATCCGGTTCTCTATTCTATTCATTGATCAGGTCTATTACAACACTATGACATCTAATATTTTGTGTTATTCTGTTGCAGGTTGATCCAAACACTGGAGTTGCTATGTATGAATCAGATGCGATTATTAAGTACTTGGTTGGAAAATATGGTATGCAACTGTAATGGCCAACTTATGCTGAAAAGATATCTGAATTGTACTTCTTAATGTTTGTTTTAGCTTGTTTGTACATCTGAAACTTTAAGCTATATACTGGTGTCAATATAGTTTCTTATTGTGAAAAAATAAGCAACGTTTAGATCTTGGATTGGCATGAAAGACAGTTGATTCCAAATGACCCATTTAAAAGATTGTTTGGTTTGATACTCATTGATCTCCTACTACTTTTCCGTCGTTCTGGTAAAATTCTGTTCTTAGTGAGCGCATTGATTCTGTTGGTTTCCTTGTGCAGGTGATGGAAATGTCCCGCTTATGTTGTCCCTTGGTCTTTTCACTGTAAGCAACAAACATCACTGAGTTAGATCTATTAGAAATAGTGTTTAATAGATGTACAATTTATTGAATATTGGATATTGTCATCTCAGACACTTACTGCAGGCTTCGCCATGATTGGTCGAATGGGGAAGGTATATGCTTTCTCACTATGCTAATACTTATGGGCTTTTGGTGCCACAGCTTCTGATCCAGACAGTTTTACCCTCTAGAGTTAAAAGACATCTAATGCCCATAATTTTATTCACTGAATTAGGCTTTCAGTATAAATATACTGTTGGTGGAAAGCTAATAACGTTATGTTGCTCAGACTCTCCAAAAATGTTTCCGAACCCGTGTCGGATCCTCCAAAAATGCACTACTTTTGAAGGATCCGGCACGCACCAGCATTTTTGAAGAGTCCGAACAACATATAAGTGTCGTTGAGAACAGGATGCTTAGATGATCTGTTGTGACTTTTCCAGGGGACTTCATATAAGCCATCTAAACTGCCACCCAAGCCACTTGAGCTATGGGCATACGAGGTCAGACCATACTTATTTAGAAAGCGTTATAAAGAACTCTATTAGATTGCTAATTCAATCATTATGTAAAAAGAAATTTTGCGGAATAGTTTATCCATATTACATGACTTACTAGCACTTTTATCCTTCTTTCAGCCTTCTCCATTTTGCAAAGTTGTACGTGAGGTACTTGTAGAACTAGAGCTACCCCACATACTTCACAGGTACATGTTACTATGAAATGGATGATGAACAAAACCTACATGATGTGCACTATAGGATGCCATTACCACCAAATGATAAGCTGAATAAATTACTTAGAATGTTATCTGATGTCTTATGAGAATACAATCAATAATTAAACATCTTTTCTATGAAGTCTTTTATAAGTTTGTACATTTGATTTAAGTAGGTTTCCGTGCAAAGGATTTAACTTGCTGCTTCAATGATCAGACCTAATTTTGTAATTCTTGTTAGAGCGGGTTAGAGTCCCACATTGGTTGGGGAATGGACTGGTTGGTTGCTTATATGGACTTGGGCAATCCTCCCCTCATGAGCTAGCTTTTGGGGTTGAGTTAAGCCCAAGATCCGTTTCTAATCAATTCTTTTGTCTGAGAACTAGATTAAATGACAAATAAGTGATTTGGCATTCATTAGAAGGGATGAATAGAGGATCCTCCTCTCACCCCAAACAGAAGAGAACCTGAATACATTTAGTTCACTTGTCTTCTGAATTGTTGGTTTATCGTCAAAAAAGTGTGCTTTGCCACTGGTTTCAAGAATGAAATTCCTTTTATCTGGTTTTGGAGAGGGATTTGAAGAAATTTCAATGATGATATTTCTAGCTGGTATGGGAGCTTCAATGATTAGTTTGATAGCAATATGCTTCTACTATTTTTTCATGACATATTTAAAAATAAAAAATAGGACAAAGTTGAAATGTCTGTTCCTGTATACCTGATAACAATTTCATTGCTTTGATTTGTTCTGACTGAGTTAAAACCAAATGGTGCAGTTGTGCTCGTGGTAGCCCCAAACGCCAAGTATTATACGAGAGAGTTGGTCATTTCCAGGTTTTGTGTTGCTTTATGTTAGCTCTACCTGTTAGATGTTTGTTAAGTGTTACACGCATTCCTCCAAGAAATGTGGGGAACTTAGTAATGACTCTGTCTGTTTTTAGGTCCCATACTTAGAAGACCCAAATACTGGAGTACAGATGTTCGAAAGTGCAGATATTGTGGAATATATACAGGCAACTTATGCTCTTTAAGGAGTGAGGCCTTCTCCCATTATCAATAGTTTTATTTCTTAATGCCTCTGTAACATGAGGTCTATATTGTCTGAACTGCTCTCTTTCTGGATAATTTCACAGGAGAATGCTTGCCATGAGGCGCAAAAGTTTCTTCTGTTATAAATGAACAAAAGATAAGTTTTTATCATGAGGATAAATAGAGAAATAGCAAGGCCGTTCTGGAGGAAAGTGATGTTTCATCAACATCCTCATCACATGCGCGATTTCAGTCGGTAAAAGTGGCTTTGACATATCCCAAATCATCGTCGTATGTTATTTATACGATATGTTATTATTCCATGTTGTGTCATTTGTATTAACAGTTGACTTCAGTTAAATATTTGTTTTAGACCATAGCTTGGTTATATAGGCGTCTAACATTGTAAATATGTACTCTCCGGAGCAAATATTGGGATTTACCATGTATATTTAGTCTAAACCAATTGTGAGCGCCTCTGGTGTTTATATTTACATTCTGGCAAAAAGATGTTCCGTGACTTGAAGATCTTCACTGATGCAACTCATTGACTTGATTTGTTAAAGCTTATGCGATACAGTAAAATCGCTCATAAACCAATTCATCACCCTTCAGTTGCAAGGCATAGCAGGTACAGGCATCAGGCCTGTCATCCTCTAATTTCTCTGTTGTTCTTAATTCATCTTTTAATTACAGTCGGCCAAGAATATGTGCGTGCATAAACATTATTCTGCATGTTCTGTAATTCTCTTGACCTTTTATATTCTCCATCTACTTTTATTCATCTCTTGGGGCCTACCTATACTTGGAGGAAAATAAAGGGATTCCTCCTATGTATAAGAGACTAATAATGTACAAAGTACAGGCAAAGAACTTCTCTTGCACTGTGTCTTTTCTCTGATTGATACAGACTCCTGATGGAATATTGTGAAAACCATTCCCTATGACACCTGCAGAGGCGGATGCAGTCTTATAGCATAGGGTTCACCTGAACCCAGTACTTTCAGCTTAGAGTATAAATTTATACATAAGAAATTACTAAAATTACAAGAAGTATAGGTCT